>NW_020173955.1:6177269-6760963 GCF_003031525.2 Neophocaena asiaeorientalis asiaeorientalis | reverse complement strand
GGTGGGAGGGAGGCTCAAGAGGGAGGGGATATGGGGATGTATGTATGCATATGGCTGATTCACTTTGGTGTACAACAGAAACTAACACAGTACTGTGAAGCAATCATACTCCAATAAAGATCTATTAAAAAAAAAGGAAAAACACTGAGGGACTTCCCTGGTGGTCCAGTGGGTAAGACTTCACACTCCCAATGCAGGGGGCCCGGGTTCGATCCCTGATTGGGGAACTAGATCCTACATGCATGCCACAAGTAAGAGTCCGCATGCTGCAACTAAGAAGTCTGCATGCCGCAACAAGGAGTCCACATGCCGCAACTAAGAAGTCCACATGCCACAACTAAGTGTTCACATGCCGCAACTAAAGATCCTGCATGCAGCAACAAAGATCCCACATGCCGCAACTAAGACCAGGCGCAGCCCAAATAAATATTAAAAAAAAAAAAACACTAAGCCAATAAAAGATCTGAAGTTCATCATGTTGCCCCCAAAGGATAACTAATATAAAAAGTATTATAAAGTAAAGCAACAACTGCCAGTGAGAGGCGATGACTCAATCTTTGCTGACACTGACTTTGGATCAAGAACACAGATGTCCTGATGTTTGAAAACCTCTGTCAAATGTAAGGTATATTCTTCCTGAATGATAATATAAGCTTATAGGACTACGCCACAGTAAGAGTTGAGTTCTCTTGATCTCATGAAACCGTTTCTTGCACAAACACTAGTATCAACAGCTTTGGGCTCCTATCAGAGTCTCTGAGGCCCAGGAAACCTCTTCCTCACTCCATTCCTTCATCCCTGATGGCCAGTTTGTTCATAATATGGCACTGTATCATTGGCTAATTAAAACACGAACTTATTAATCTAAATATGTGTGTGTGTGTGTGTATCAAGGCCTAATGTGGTTTCTTCCCACTAGTTCATAACTCTTCCAAAACTTTGCAGAAAATACCTTCAATGAAGAGCAAAACCCTACTTCAGCTGTTCATGCTACAGTGCCTCCATCTTTGGAGTAAACTGGGGTGTAGTTGTGGGTTTAGAAATCCTCCAGCCATACCCTCTCATCTACTCTTCCTTTCCACTCAACACTGGGGAAAATGGCTCTCTTCCTCCTCATTAAATAGCTTAGGAGAGAGAAATATCAGAAAGCTTACGCTTTGTCCAAGGAAAGCAAAGTTTCAAAACCTCTCAGCTCAGAATGTGGCCCTCTGGCCTCTCCCTCAGCTTGGGAAACATGGAACAGGCTAACAGACCTCTCTTGCCCCAAAGGATCTTTCCAGCAGGCATAAGTCCTTATGACTCTGCCCCAGCATTCTTAGAACTGCTAACCCGCCATTTATTCATTCGTAAACCTCAATGCAGGGAGAATAGGGGAATGAATATATTTTTAAATGAATTTGTATTCAGTACAGATATAGAGTCACAGTAAATCTCAGGCTACCAAGGCACACATTCATGGCTTTCACACTGTGTGAACTGTGAGTAATGATCTCCTTTTGGGGAAAACTTATTAAGAGTCAAAATATTAAGTTGATATTCTATTTTAATATGTATAAATGCAATAAAAGAATTATAATTTTAATTGTGTTCAGCACACAGAAATATTCCCCAGAGTACCATCCAGTAGAACTCAGAGAGATTTTACCGTTAGCTAGAGAAACTGAACTTTTGGGGGTGCTGTGCTAAGAAAATTTGGACTCAGTGAACAGTTTCCTTCTGCAACACTTAGAAATTCACTTCCTAGGAGATCTGCCCTGGCATCCGGAGGATTGGTGCTACATTCTATGTGAAGACCCAAAAAGGGTGTAAATTTCTTCATGTCATTTTTTGGGAAAATGTTTCAAAAACACTTCATTTCTTAAAGTACACAGAACAGCGTAAGCAGGGGAATTTTAACTAGGAGATGAGTTCAGTATGCGAATGTGGTAGGTGGGATAACGGCCCTCCCGAACACCATACACACACATAGAAGTCTATATCGTAATCCCCAGAACCTGTGTAGATGTTGCCTTACCTGCTCAAGAGACTGCAAATGTGCTTTGGCAAGATTATTACCCTGGATTATCTGGGTGGACCCAATGTAATCATAAGGCTGCTTATAAGAGGGAAGCAAGAGAGTCAGAGAAGATGTGAAGACGGAGGCAGAGTGGGGGGGGAGGGGGGAGAGAGAGAGAGAGGAGAGAAATAGAGAGATTTGAAGATGCTACCCTGTTGGATTTGAAAATGAGGGAAGGGACCATCAGCAAAGAGAATGCAAGGACTTGATTCTCTCCTAGAACCTCCAGAAGGAAACATTCTTTTTTTTTTTTTTTAAGAAACTGTTTTCTGTCAACCTATTTCCATTTGAAGAGTTTGTGGAAGAACAGCTTAAGATGACTCAGTGGTTGTTCCTACCCATTCAGTGGCCTGAGCAGTGGGAGCTGCAGACCAGTCTTCAGTGGGGAACTGCTGAGTAGGTACAGAGGGCACCTGCACGCCTTCAGACCAGTCCGCCACCTTAGGGTGAGTAGCAGGGAACTCAGGAGCGGTCCATTCACCCTGAAATTCCTCCTTGGCCACAGCTTTCCCAGCTGCTGCCTGTTATTCCTTTTCAATCTCTTCAGGATCTCTGTAGAAGTAGAGATCAGGCATGACCTCCCAAGGGTGTTCACAGGATCTCTGTAGAAGTAGAGATCAGGCATGACCTCCCAAGGGTGTTCACAGGAGATGGTCCCATGCATGTGCAGAACTTCCCAGGTGAGCATCCACCACATCAGACCCACTGAGTGAGCTCCCTTGTTGCACAGGATGGCAATGTCCACATAGCACAGCGGAGAGTCTGTGTTACACAGAGTAACGGTAGGCAGGTTAACGTAACAGGCCTCTGTGAGAGGCTGGTGGTCAGCCCTGGGATCAGTAACCATCAGAAGTCTTGGCTACCGGAAGGCTGCCTGGATCTGGTTAGTGAAGGTTCCAGGAGTGAAATGGCCAGCAATAGGAGTGGCTCTAGTGGCAGCAGCAAACTTCAGCACAGCTTGCCAGCCAGTATTCCTGGAGGATACGACACTGACCAGCTGGGAATTCAATGGCACGAGCTGCCAACAGAAGCTTCTCCCAGGTTCTCTTCAGATTTATGATGTAGATGCCATCACTTTTCCTTTCGTAGATGTACTGTTCCATTTGGAAGTCCAAGTTGTTGCCACCTAAGTGGGTTCCTGCTGCAAGGAATTTGAGCACATCCTCCTCCTTCACTTGCAGGACGTCAAGGGCTCCGGACATTGTGAAAGTTTCCCTTTAAGTTAGGATGGGAGTCCAGAACAACGCTGTATGGACCCCTGTCTGGGTAGTGCGGAAAGGAGGAACACATCTTTGCTGACACCTGGATTTCAGTAACTCTAATTGGGAGGACTGTGAGATAATAGGTTTGTGTTGTTATAAGTCATAAAATTTGTTGAAATTTGTTACAGCAGCAATAGGAAACTAATACAATGCATCAAAAGAAAGGGTCCAAGAAAAGTACCATAAAATTCTCCTAATTGTGAACAATAAACCCGCAATATGCCAGGGCTTAAGACTCTAAGTGGATTCTAATCAGAATCTGTTGGCCATCACTGTGCCTGACATAGAAGTGACACTCAGTACACAACTCGTATGTGTAAACTAATTAATAAAATACAAATAAAGCATAGCCATGTACATGGAGTTTAAATAAAAAATACATAACTTCCTACTTTTCAAAAATGCAGTCTCTGTGGAGGAAAATATGACCAATATATCATCAACTCAAAAAATATAGTGTCCTCTAGATCTGATGACCTTGTTCAGCATCTCTTATGAGTAAATGTGTGATTGTCTGAAGGTACAGAAAGAAGACATAGCAATGTGCTTTTGGATATTTGTTCCATCTTCCTTTTCCTTCAGCTTTGCATAAACCAAACATATTCTACTTAGGAACTACACAAATAGTCGAAGGCGGCATGAAGGTTGTAGCAAGTATGTTTTCCAGGGGAAGTAGATTTTTGCATTTGAAATTGGCCATAGCTTAGCAACGCCAGCTTCCAAAACATTTATGCTAAGTGAAGAGCTGCATATGCCGTTGTGCTCATGTACCGAAACAGCACCAAGCAGGGGTGCCCGACAGGGTGGAAAGGAAGAATCTCAAAACATGCTTATTTCCTTGTTATTATTGCTGTTTAAAATGGTTGTTTTCAACTGAGAGCATCACGCCTTTAACATTAGTTCAATACTGTAGAAAGGATATGTTCTTTACATTTAACTTTGATATGGTGTCTGTTATGACTGGGATCATTATTATTACTATGAAAGAGTAGCTTCCAAATTGAAAAATGAGGAGCTCCAGTGGCATCTCCTGACTCCAGTGCAATGCTCCCTCTCAAGCCATCAAAGGGCCATAAGCTTTGTCTGTTTTTCTCCCAAATTCCCCTGAGTGGTGTGGGGTGCAGGTCATCAAGCCAGTAGAGGGCAGAGGGTAGATTCTGCTCCATCTTTTCTCCTCAGAGGAGGATTTAATCTATTTTCTCCTCCATAGGGACTTAGCTGTTAGTCCTGATGTCCAGAGAGCTCCTTCCTCCCCTCACTGGAGATGACCTGGTTTACTAAAAATCACATGCAGGGTTTCCCTGGTGGCACAGTGGTTGAGAGTCCGCCTGCCGATGCAGGGGACATGGGTTCGTGCCCTGGTCCGGGAAGATCCCACATGCCGCGGAGCAGCTGGGCCCGTGAGCCATGGCTGCTGAGCCTGCGCATCCGGAGCCTGTGCTCCGCAACGGGAGAGGCCACGGCAGTGAGAGGCCTGTGTACCGCAAAAAAAAAATCACATGCAAAGTGGTTTAATTGCATGGGAAAATACGTGGTTTAATTGCCAAGCCGATTCAGATGAACTATGGCAGCATCTAAATATCAGTCATAGCACAAATTCCTTCTGGAAAAGGTCAGAGAGTTGCCACTACCTCCCTGCAGAGAAAGTTTTCATTGCTCTGGGGTCAAAGCTGGAGAACGTCAGGACATCCCAAATGCTTTCCTGGATGCATTTTCATATCTCCTTCCTGCCTTGTCCATGATGTTCTTGGAAGAAGTTTTGACAACAGAATAAAGACCTTGTGCAGAACAAAAAAAACAGGGCCTTTAGAGCAGAACACATCTGGGCTCAAACCTCAGTCCTGCTATTTTCTGGCTGCGATACCTTGGAGCTGGTAGATAGTCTCTCTGAGGTTTGGTTTGCTCATTTGTTAAATAAAATAGCATCACACAGTTTGCAGCATTGTCATAGTGCGATTTAAAGAGTTAAACCCCTATTATCTCTTGTCACACTTCAGAAAGAGTAGCTACTACTAAAATCCACAAATATCTCTGCACTGGTAGAGTCTGTATCAATCTTTCAGGCTCCACCATTACTGTTTAATATTTTCTCAAAACTCATAAGTTGTCTGTGACTGAGATCACAGCAGCCTCTTCAGATACAAAGGAAGCTACTACCTCAATCTAGTCTGAGTGTACAGTGTTCTGGAAAGAGTGGGAAACTTCCCTTACAAGAGAAAGGAAATTCAAAAGCCTAGTTAGAGAAATTAACCGGTTAAATCTGAATGGCCAGGTAAATGAATCAAATTACCTGCTACCCTGGGAACCTGCAGGCTCTAAATTCTGACTTACCCTCCTACCCACCCACGTGTTGGTGATCTGCGAGACCACACTGTGCATTTCCCCGACAAAACCCTCAGGTACAGCTGCTTGGCTTGGCCGGCTGGGGTTCTCAAAGTGTGGCTGCCCTCTGGTGGCAGCTGCCTTCCCCATACCCAATTGTAATCGTTTTTCTTTCACTCTTGTCCAACTGCAGAAAGCCCAGGCAGCCGACTGGTCTCCGCTCCCTGTGCTGCCTTTTAGTGAGAGGGAAACACTGACTTTGAGCTGCATTTCTCTACCAAAATATCTGTCTCCCGAAACCCTGCTAACGGTTAAAGAAATTTATCATTCCCTCTTTGCATTCTGTTTTCCAGACTAAGGGTATCTCAGGTAAGGTAGAATCCAGATTCTTCATCATCTAGCTGCCTTTGGGGGATCTTCCAGGTTTCCTTCTAAAGGTGACAAGTAGAACTGAGTATTTAATCCAGCTGCTATCTGAGCAACACAAAGCAGCACTGGGATGCTGCTTCCCAGGCATCTGGACTTGCAACACCCAGGCATGGCTCAGGGGCTCTCCTCTGGTTCCAGCCTATCACGTGCACTTCCTACTGCCAATCAAACCTCTCTCACCTGGGTGGCCTGCCTGCACCTCAAATTCCATAATATAAAAGCAAACTAATTTTCCCCAAACCTGTTCCTCCTCCTTCTGTGCTCAGTGCCTTGGACAAAGGTCTACCACCTCGGCTCCACAGCTGTTCCCTTCTGGCTCCATTGCTACTGCCCTAATTATATCTGACACGCATACCTAAAAGCGATAACTCCCTGATTACAATTTTTTCTGCCTACAGAATAAAATCCAAACTATTTGGGAAGGCACTCTTGTTCCTTTATAATCCGGAGAGCCCAGTCTGCCCTCTTTAGGCTCACTGCCCGCCTCACCACATCGTCGCACAAACCATCCCCAATTATACCACACATTTCTTCCTCCACATGTTTGTCAGTCTGGTGAAATTCTATCCACCCAGCTCTAAAACTCCGCTCTGAATAATATCTCCACTGTGAAAACGTCCTAGGTTCATTTCCATTGCAGCAGAACTAATGATTCTCATCCTGGACTCACAGCAACTTGTTGATTCTGTGCTTATAGGACATACCATCTGGTGTCCAAGTCTCAGACAAACCCTCTCAGCCTTGTGGAACTCTTAAGTTCCCTAGATCTGCAACCTCATCTTATAAAATTTTGTAAATCTAACACCAAGCATAGTGCTGGACATTTGGTGGGTGATTAAAAATGTTTTGTGAATTAAATCCAACTATCAGCACCGCTTAAAATTACATGAGCTTTTTAAAATGTTACAGTTCTAACTGTGGTCAATTAAAAAGTCCATCTATTATGTTTTCACCTAAACTAGTATAAAGACAAATTTCCATTTCCTGTAGTTGTGTAGGTGATTTATTTGGGGAAGGGGGAAGGTAGTTACCCACCAATGGCCAATATTCAATATTTGGGTCCATCTGTGGACCTGGGTTTCAGTCTGAGTTTGGTGATTAAGAAGGCAGTCTCAGGGCTTCCCTGGTGGCGCAGTGGTTGAGAGTCCGCCTGCCAATGCGGGGGACATGGGTTCGTGCCCCGGTCCGGGAGGATCCCACATGCCGCAGAGTGGCTGGGCCCGTGAGCCATGGCCGCTGAGCCTGTGCGTCCGGAGACTGTGCTCCGCAGCGGGAGAGGCCACAACAGTGAGAGGCCCGCGTACCGCAAAAAACAAAAAAACAAAAAAAAGAAGGCAGTCTCTGTAGTTAGACATCTACATTCAAACACTAATTCTTTCATTAGACCTTAGGCATGTTAATTATATCTCTAGAATTGTTTTTATCTGTAAAATTGGAATAAAGAAACGACTTATCAAGATATGTGCCAGGATTAATTGGAATAATCCACGAAAAACATTTGCACAGTGCCGAGCAGATAGTTAATTGCTCTATAAATGTTAGCCACAGTAATAAGTATCATCTACACATCCCATGTCTCCATGCATACTTATCATACATAAAATTCCACAAAGAAAATAATACAATTCATCGTGCGTAAATACCTTGATGAGAATTCTACTGAGAATTTCTTGATTTTATGAGTGTTGCTAATTTGGCTTAATTTCACTGTAGATACTAAATGTTACCTCTTTCCCGTGAAAACAAACCCTTGCACAATGCCCACGTTAATAAGTACATAATGTAGAATGTTAAGCCACTGCTTTATGGGAGCTATATTCCAGGGAGTTACACTGCAGCTCGGTAAACAAATAATTTCCTCGGCTGGACTCTAGTGCTGAAGAACCTAGAAAATTATTGTTCCCAGGTGGAAATAGGATATTTCATTATTTTTCTTGCACATGCAGATACTGCAACTTTTTAAATGCAGCAAAGATACGCTTAGTCACTCTTTGCCTCAGTTCCCTTACGTGTAAAATGGGGATCATAATAACAGGAGCTATTTTGTAGAGATATTTTGAGGCTCAAATGAATTAATATATTTAAAGTGCTTAAAACAAGTGACTGTTCTAAGAACTTTAAGTGTTATTTTCATAGTAAATATCCTCACAGAGATAACAAGATTGCCTCAGGAAATCCAGAGCAGATGCATACATAGACATCGAGTAAAATAAAAAACAGATGAATAAAGACATAGAAGAAAACCATAAAACCGGAACCCTTTCCACTAAATCCTATGAGAACATTTGCTATTGGGATTATATGACAGTAATGATGGTATCATACATGGCTGTTTAACATGTTTAAGTAAGTTAAAATTTACACAGAGAATTTGTATATTTTAGAGTTTAAAATGTGTACAAAGGTTTATGTGAATACTCATGTGAAACAATTTTGCTTTTGTCTCAACTTGAAAAACACAAGTAATAATTATCCAAATAAATGCCTTTGTTCTCTTGATTGATCAAGAATTTATAAAGTGTACTGTGTGGCATTACAGAAGGAGATATATTCAGAATGTACATTCCCGTCATCAGCGGCTTAGATTCTTTGCAACAATCAAATTACCTAGAGGGTAGAGTCCTTTTATATATCCCTTTACATCCTGGAAGTTATTCTGAATTGGCTAATCAGAAACTCCTAGGATGCTTGCTGAAGATACTTTGCTCTGAGAGTCCATTCCAGACCTATGGATCAGAACTCTTAAGATGTCTTCAAGGAATCTGTATGCCTTACAAGCACCCCAGGAATTCTGGTAACCATTCGATTTGGGGGCTGTTACTTGCATGCCTGGGAAAAGCTTCTGCACATAATAGGCACTAGGTAGGAAGCAATTTAGAAGTTGAAGTTAGAAACCCTTACTTCACCTTCTGGCTCTATTATTTGCCAGGCGGGTGATTTTAGACACTGATATCTTTAAAAATCATAAATTTTCTCAACTGTAAAATGGAGTCAATCATATCTTATAGGGTTAGATATAACCCTATCTTATAGGGTTACTGTGAAATTAAACAAAATCAAAAGTAAAGTACCAAACACAGTGCCTAACACAAAGTATATGAATAATAAATGTTAGTCCTTTACAAAGATACTATTATTTTCAATAAATATAGCTGGAATGGATGACATAATTTCTCCATTAAATGGCATTTGAAGGAGTCCTCAAATATTATTCTTCTTGTTCCCAGGAATTCTGTAAAGAGAGGGGGACTGAATATTTCTGCCTTTTGCCCACCCCTGTTAGCACTAACATCAATGTCATAAAGTTCTGTAGACTGTCTGTTGCTAGAGTGGCACTTCTAGAAGACTCTTATTGTCTGTCTTTGTGCAGGAAATGGGATTAGGACATTAGTATTCTGACAATGATATTTTTGGAGGGGGTGCTTTAAAATAAATTGCAAATCAAAGTATTTTGTAAGAATGCTGACATAATTACATGAAAATTTCTCTAAAACTAGATAGGATTCCTAGGAGAAGTCGAGAGTACCAATCAATGGAAGTTTAGTTATTCACTCCACGTAGTCTGTTTTCATTTATTGACCCATCCTGACACCTTGCATCATCCCCTTAAAAATGTCCCTATCTGCATTTTTTAACAAGAAAAAGACCTAATAAAATGTGAGTTTCTCAGTGGTAACAATGCACCTCACTTATCAACTTCCCATTGTTTAGTTGTCTTTGAAACTTAGAATCCCAGAGAATACTGATCCTGTCAAGTTACACCGAAGAAGGTAGTTTACACAATGACGTTGGCTGTTTTATAGTCACATAAGATAAAAGTATCAATTAAGGTATCAAGTACACTGTCCATATAGGCTCCTTATCATGAAATATTAGCATTTTCAAGATCATTAAACTTCTAGTTTTATCATTGTGCAGTGAAATTCAACTAAAAAGCAGATGTGATCTCTTGTTTCAATTTAGCATTGAACGAGGAAAGTATAAGAAACTGACAACCTTCCAAAATATCAGTCAGAAATCTATTCCAGACACGAGGAGACTGGCCCTGGAGCTCTGGGGAGGCAGGCATTGTAGGGTTGAGGATACTGGACTTGGATAGAGCTGACTTCCTAAGTCTGTGCCACTTGATACCTAATGTGGCTTTAGGCAAACCACTTAATTTCTCTGGTCATGAGGTTTTTTTGTTTGTTTGGTTGTTTGTCAATCTATCAAACAGAAAAATAATTGTTGCAAGATTACTGTAAAGATTAAATAATATAAAATATATTATACTTTTCAACAGTGCCTAACATATAATGTATGCAATAAATAGTAGCTATTACTGGCTCAAACCAAATGTCAACATAGAGAACAACCTTCATAAAAATAATGGAGAATATATCTTCCTAAACAAATACCAAGCACCCTGTGGTTTTAGGTGTTCACAGGTAGAACTATTATTGAGTATTTTTATGGAAATATCACCACTACTCAATTGTACATGATAATTTAGGTGGATAGTGTATTTCTACAAAAAAGAAATCTTTACTGTCATTCTATTTAAGCCTCCACACTATGTCAGGTACTGTCCTTGGCACTGTGGAGACAATGATACAACCACGGCCTCTGTCCCTGTAGAGTTTACAGTCAAGTGAAGAAGATAGATTATGATAATAATGCAATAATTACAAACCCTGTGCTTCTGTGACCACATACCCCCTGGAACTAGTGGATAGTTTAAGATTCAAAATTTCAAGACTCGGCTGGCCTTGATTCCAATTTTATTTTTAAAAGAAATATGGATTCTGGAGCATGGAACTCATCCTATTACTACAGAGCTAAGATTAGATTTAATTATTTATATGTAATGTCTTAGAAATTCAATTTTCAAAACTGAATGAATTATTAGTGCTTCAATGAATTGTATTTAATATTTATTAATTAGGCTTCAAGTACACAATATACAAATTCTTAACTCAATGTGCATATTTTCCCAGGAATACAGTCTGACAAATTCGAGAAAGTAAACCTCAAGCAAGCCCTAATCTCAGTCAAGTCCTCATCGCAATCTGTTCCCTGGTTTTCTCTTTAGCATAATGACAATAGCAATGCAACTGCCTCACGATTTCCTGAGTCCACTTATTTTATAGCAGAAAAGGTATTTGAAGAATACTCTAGAAAACAGAGAATTGTGATTGTGTAAAGGAGAGACATAATTTAGCTTGCAGGTAGTCATGAACACTTCCCGAGGAAATGATAACTAACCTGAACCCTAAAGAATTAATAATTTTGACTCGTGATGAAGGAAGGAGTGTTTCTCACAACAGGAATATCATGGTGAATGTATTAAATAAACAAGTGTGTTCCATGCGTTTTGAGATCTTTAGGGGTTAGAAATGTGGTTGGAGATAAGGACAGTGGAGTTGGCTGAGGCCAGATTATGTAGCATCTTGAAGGTTGTTATGGACTCTATCCTAAGTGACCAGGGAACCTATCAGAGATGGTAGCCCATGTGTCAGACAGCCTAAGCAATGTTCTGCTATAATAACAAACAAGCCCCAAAGTGCTAGTGACTATCAAAACAATGGCATATTTTTTTGCTCACAAGAAATGTCTATTTTATGGCTCCAGTGGGCCTCTGCTCTGTATCTCCTTCAATCCAGGACCACAGCTGAAGGAGAAGCCTTGTAACCCATATGGGCAAGGAAACAAGAGTGATGACAAAGTCCCTCAAAAACTCTTAAAAGTTTCTTCAGAAGTGGCACATGTAGCTTCTACTCACATCTCATAGTCCAAAACAATTCACATGGCTGAGCCTGATCACAACAGAGTCAAAAACAAAATCCTCCCACGAGGAAACCCGAGGAGAAAGGGGCAGAAATTATTTCTGAGCAATAATAAAATATGCCACAAAGCAAAGGAATGAGAAAAGTAAGCTTATATTTTTGAGAGATTAGTAACTTCAGGATAAAGAAGAAATTAAAGGACACTAAAATGAGAAGTGGGGAAACCAACCAGGAGTTTGTTGTAGGACTGAAGCTTAGAGAAAAGTCACTCTAACTGGGATGGTTGTGGAGGAAAGAAGCAAGCTGGATACACACGGGATATACTTTGGTGGTAGCGTGGACAGGATGACTTTGTTTCAAAACTGAATACCAGTGACATGAATGACATTAACTCAGGCGGTTTAGACTTGACAACGTTTACTATTTAAATCATACAAAAGGGGAAAGAAGTAAATTTAGAACAAATGCAAGAGTTATCTCAGTAGAAGTGTTCACTAATGAACCTTGGGAGTTGTTGGCCCCTTTCTTCTGATGCTACACTGGAAGAACATAGTGTAGAAGCCAAGATATGCAAAGCAATCTATTTAATCATGATGATACACCTCAGTTCCCTCAGCTTTCAAGTTGGGACTTTATTACCTACCCTTCTAATTTTTTTTAATGAGTGGGATTGTGTTCCTGTCTTACGGGTTGTTTGGCCTGAGGCTTCCAACACTGGAGTTTGTAGGCTGTTGGGTAGAGCTGGGTCTTGGTGCTGAGATGAGGACCTCCATGAGACCTCACTCTGATGAATATTCCCTGGGGTCTGAGGTTCTCTGTTAGTCCAGTGGTTCCGACATGGAGCTCCCACCACAGGAGCGTCTGCCCGACCCCCGACTGGAGAACCAAGATCCCGCAAGATGCGTGGGGTGGCAAAAAAAAAAAACAAAAACAAACAGAACAATAACAAAGTAAAAAATAAAATTAGACTAGGAAACTAACAGATATATTATAAAGAATATAAAAATATAGATGAATCAACAACCAAAAGGTACATCAGTACCACAACAGTGAAAAAGAGGAGGAGGGAAAAGAGAAAAAAAAAACAACAGGGAAAAGGCCTTGGTGGGGTGGCTTAGGCTCAAGGAACAGAAGGGGCCCAGGCCTGCCTCCCACCCCTGGTCTCAGAGGGTGGGGGACCTCACCTGGGAGCCCAGCAGGCTCCTCGCAGAGGGCCCCTGCCTCCCTCCTGCCTCTCCTGATCTCCCTGGCCTCCCTCCTATGCCCCCAGGACCCACGCAGCCTGGAGGGGCCTTTGGAAGGCAGGGGACTGGCCTGGGAGCTCAGGCCTGAGTGGGTGGGGCAAACGCCCTCCACTCCTCTCCCACTCCTCCCATAGGGCCCCTCCCGCCTACCTCTCCTGATCTCCCCAGCCTCAGGGGCGCCCATCCAATCTGGCCTCCACTTCTCCTTCCTCCTCTGTCCCTCCACCTCCTACCGGTTCACTTGGGGGTTCCTCCCATCTCCTTGGGCGTCAGAGTCCCCCACCAGCGGCGGGGAGGCACCCTAGCTGTGGGGGGATGCTAACTCAGTGTCTTCCCAAACCACCATCCTGACTCCACCCTCTACCTATGCTTCTTAATTCCGAGGTCTAAAAAACAAAATTAAATATAAAATCTTCAACCTTCTAGAAAAATTTATCTCGACAAACCACTTCAAAGAATAAATAACAGAGTTCCCTGAGAAGGCAATGTGGTATAGGAGAAGGGGCATTAAATTTGACATTGGAAGATCCTGATTTAATTTTGGCTGTGACTTTTATCTACCTATCTTAAAATTTTTTTAAGTACCCCTTATAATAAAAACATAACCTTAGAAAACTTATTTAATTCTTCTGAACACCAATGTTATCCTCAAAAGTAGAATATTAATTACGGCTTGCTGTTAATGTGAATTAAATGAGATGATGACTGATGGCCCCTAGTTCAGGATTAGTTGAGTCCGAATGCCTTGGAATTAGATTATGTAATTTTTAATTAACCATTTTTATTTTGAAATACTTGTAGATTCACATTTAGTTATAAAAAAATAATCTAGAGGGGGCTTCCCTGGTGGCGCAGTGGTTGAGAGTCTGCCTGTCAATGCAGGGGATGCGGGTTCGTGCCCTGGTCCGGGAAGATCCCACATGCCGCGGAGCGGCTGGGCCCATGAGCCATGGCCGCTGAGCCTGTGCGTCCGGAGCCTGTGCTCCGCAACAGGAGAGGCCACAACAGTGAGAAGCCTGCGTACCGCAAAAATAATAATAATAATAATCATCTAGAGAGATTTACATTTACCCAGTTTTCCCCAATGGTAACATCTTGTAATACTAAGGTACAATGTACTAACCAAGATACTGACATTGATTCGGTCAAGACACAGAATATTTTCATCATCACAAGGATCTCTTATGGTGTCCTTTTATAACCACACTTACTTCCCTCTCACCCCCAACCCTAATCTCTGACAAGTACTAATGTTTTCCATTTCTACAAATTTGTTATTTAAGGAATGTCATATAAATGGAATCATAATTTATGTAACTTTGGGGGATTACTCAGCATAATTCTCTGAAAAAGTTTATTCCTTTTTCTTGCAGAGTGGTATGCCATGATATGGATGTCTCAGTTTGTTTAATCATTCACCCATGGAAGAACATATGGGTTGTTTCCAGTTTGGGGCTATAACAGCCCCAAATTGCACAAATATTCATTCACATGTTTCTGAGTGAACATAAATTTTCATTTCTCTGGGAAATTTGTCCAGAAGTACAACATCCCCCATGGAGCATGGGATATACAGTAGCTGCATTTTTTTTAAAAAACTATCAAACTTTTCCAGAGTGGCTGTAATATTTTACATGCCCACTGGCAATGTATGAATAATCAATGTATGAATAATCTTCATCCTTACCAGCATATGGTGGTGTCACTTTTGTTTAAGCCATTCTGAGACTTGTATAGTGATACCCCATTGTGGTTTTAATTTGCCTCTTCCTAATGGCTAATGACGTTGAACATCTTTCCATGACCTTATGTGCAAACTGTATATCCTTTCTGGGGAGATATTTCTTTGTGTCTTTTGCTCATTTTCTAATTAGATTATTTTTGAGTTTTGGTGAGTTCTTTATATATTATAGATACTAGTCCTTTGTGGGATATATGGTTTGCAAATATATTCTTCCACTCGAGCTTGTTTATCCTTATACTGAGGTCTTTCATGGAATAAAAGTTTTGAATTTTGATGAAGTTCAATTTATCAATTTTTCATTTTATGGATCACAGCACTGTTATCAACAACAAACTCTTCCTTTAAAATTCTTTCCCCAGCTTTAATTCCCTCAAATTGTCTCTAACTCTTTAAGCGTTATAGTTTTTCATTTTTTTAATAGATCTTTATTGGAGTATAATTGCTTCACAATACTGTGTTAGTTTCTGTTGCACAACAAAGTAAATCAGTCATATGCATACGCATGTCCCCATACCCGCTCCCTCTTGAGCCTCCCTCCCATCCTCCCTATCCCACTCCTCTAGGTCACTGCAAAGCACCGAACCAATCTCCCTGTGCTATGCTGCTGCTTCTACCTCTTTAGTCCTGCCCTGCCACTAGGTTCAGCAGTACCATTTTCTTTTTCTTAGATTCAATATATATGTGTTAGCATACGGTATTCGTTTTTCTCTTTCTGAGTTACTTCACTCTGTATGACAGATTCTAGGTCCATCCACCTCACTACAAATTACTCAATTTCGTTTCTTCTTATGGTTGAGTAATATTCCATTATATATATGTGCCACATCTTCTTTATCCATTCATCTGTTGATGGACATTTAGGTTGCTTCCATGTCCTGGCTATTGTAACTAGTGCTGCAATGAACATTGTGGTACATGTCTCTTTTTGAATTATGGTTTCTCAGGGTATATGCCCAGTAGTAGGATTGCTGGGTCATATGGTAGTTCTACTTTTAGTTTTTTAAGGGACCTCCATACTGTTTTCCATAGTGGTTGCAACAATTTACATTCCCACTACAGTGCAGGAGGGTTCCATTTTCACCACACCCTTTCCAGCATTTACTGTTTCTAGATTTTTTGATAATGGCCATTCTGACCTGCTTGAGGTGATACCTCATTGTAGTTTTTTTTTTTTTTTGGTAAGCGGACCTCTCACTCTTGTGGCCTCTCCCGTTGTGGAGCACAGGCACCGGACGCGCAGGCTCAGCGGCCATGGCTCACGGGCCCAGCCGCTCCGTGGCATGTGGGATCTTCCCGAACCAGGACACGAACCCGTGTCCCCTGCATCAGCAGGCAGACTCTTAACCACTGCGCCACCAGGGAAGCCCCTAATTGTAGTTTTGATGTGCATTTCTCTAATACTTAGTGATGTTGAGCATCTTTTCATGTGTCACTTGGCCATCTGTATGTCTTCCTTGGTGAAATGTCTATTTAGGTCTTCTGCCCATTTTTTAATTGGATTGTTTGTTTTTTTGATATTGAGCTCCATGAGCTGCTTGTATATTTTGGAGATTAATCCTTTACTTGTTCTTTCATTTGCAAATATTTTCTCCCATTCTGAGGGTTGTCTTTTTGTCTTGTTTATGGTTTCCTTTGCTGTGCAAAAGCTTTTAAGTTTAATTAAGTCCCATTGTTTATTTTTGTTTTTATTTTCATTACTCTAGGATGTGGTCAAAAAAGATCTTGCTGTATTTTATGTCTGAGTGTTTTTCCTACGTTTTCCTCTAAGAGTTTTATAGTGTTTAATTCTTTAATCCATTTAGAGTTTATTTTTCTGTGTGGTGGTAGGTAGTGTCCTAATTTCATTCTTTTACATGTAGCTGTCCAGTCTTCCCAGCACCACTTATTGAAGAGGCTGTCTTTTCCCCATTGTATGTTCTGCCTCCTTTGTCATAAATTAGGTGACTGTATGTGCATGGGTCTATCTCTGGGCACTCTACCCTGTACTGTTGATCTATATTTCTGTTTTTCTGCCAGTACCATACTGTCTTGATTACTGTAGCCTTATAGTATAGTTTGAAGTGGGGGAGCCTGATTCCTCCAGCTCCATTTTTCTTTCTCAAGATTGCTTTGGCTATTCGGGGTCTTTTGTGTTTCCATACGAATTGTAAAATTTTTTGTTCTAATTCTGTGAAGAATGCCATTGGTAGTTTGATAGGGATTGCACTGAATCTGTAGATTGCTTTGGGTAATATAGTCATTTTCACAATATTGATTCTTCCAATCAAAGAATATGGTATATTTCTCCATCTGTTTATGTCATCTTTGATTTCTTTCATCATTGTATTATAGTTTTCTGAGTACAAGTCTTTTGCCCCCTGAGGCAGGTTTATTCCTAGGTATTTTATTCTTTTTGTTGCAATGGTAAATGGGAGTGTTCACTTTCAGTCTGTACGTGTCCCTAGGTCTGAAGTAGGTCTCTTGTAGACAGCGTATATATGGGTCTTATTTTTGTATCCACTCAGCCAGTATGTGTCTTTTGGTTGGGGCATTTAATCCATTTACATTCAAGGTTATTTTTGATATGTATGTGCCTATTACCATTTTTTAAATTGTTTTGGGTTTGTTTTTGTGGGTCTCTTTCTTCTCTTGTGCTTCCCACCTAGAGAAGTTTCTTTAACGTTTGTTGTAAAGCTGGTTTGGTGATGCTGAATTCTTTTAGGTTTTGCTTGTCTGAAAAGCTTTTGATTTCTCTGTCGAATCTGAATGAGATCCTTGCTGGGTGGAGTAATCTTCATTGTAGCTTTTTCTCTTTCATCACTTTAAGTATATCCTGCCACTCCCTTCTGGACTGCAGTTTCTGCTGAAAAATCAACTGATAACCTCATGGGGATTCCTTTGTATGCTATTTTTTGTTTTTCCCTTGCTGCTTTTAATATTTTTTCTTTGAATTTAATTTTTGTTAGTTTGATTAATATGTGTCTTGGTGTGTTTTTCCTAGGGTTTATCTTGTATGGGACTCTCTGTGCTTCCTAGACTTAGGTGACTATTTCCTTTCCCAGGTTAGGGAAGTTTTTAACTATAATCTCTTAAAATATTTTCTCAGACCCTTTCTTTTTCTCTTCTTCTTCTGAGACTGCCATAATTTGAATGTTGGTGCATTTAGTGTTGTCCCAGAGGTCTCTGAGATTGTCTTCAATTCTTTTCATTCTTTTTTCTTTATTCTGCTCCTCAGCAGTTATTTCCACCATTTTGTCTTCCAGCTCACTTATTAGTTCTTCTGCCTCAGTTATTCTGTTATTGATTCCTTCTAGTGCATTTTTCATTTCAAGTATTGTGTTGTTCATCTCTGTTTTTGGCTTCCAACACTGGAGCTTGTAGGCTGTTGGGCAGAGCTGGGTCTTGGTGCTGAGATGAGGAGTCCCATGAGACCTCACTCCAATGAACATTCCCTGGGGTCTGAGGTTCTCTGTTAGGCCAGTGGTTCGGACTCAGAGCTCCCACCTCAGGATCTTCAGCCCAACCCCAGGCTCATGAACCAAGATCCCACAAGCTGCATGGGGCAGTGAAAAAAGAAAAAAAGAGAGAGAACAATAACAAAGTAAAAAATAAAAGTAGACTAGGAAACTAACAGATATGTTAGAAAGAATATAAAAATAAAAATGTAGATGAATCGACAACCAGAAGGTACATCAGTACCACAATAGTAAAAAAGAGGAGGGAAAAGAAAAACAAAAAAAGGCGGGGGAGGAAGGCCTTGGCTATAGTGGGCGGGGCCTAAGCAAGGGCGAGGTTTTGGTGGTGGGCATGGCCAATGCTCAGGACCCACAGGGCTGGAAAAGGCCCTGGGGGCTGTGGGGGGGGGGGGGGGCTTAGGCTCAAGGAACAGAAGGGGCCCAGGCGTGACACTCCCACTCCTGGTCTCAGAGGGTGGGGGACCTCACCTGGAAGACCAGCAGGCTCCCCACCCAAGTGGGCCAGGTAATTGCCCTCTGCTCCTTTCCTGCTCTTCCTGGAGAGTCCCTCCCACCTGCCTCTCCTCATCTCCCCAGCCTCAGGGACGCCGATTCTGTCTGGCCTCCACTTCTCCTTCTCCCTCAGTCCCCTACATTCTACCGGTTCAGTTTGGGTTCTTCCCATCTCCTTGGGTGTCAGAGTCCCCCCCCAACAGCCGGCAGGTGCCCTACTTTGGGGAGAAGCTAACTGTGCATCTTCCCACACTGCCATCTTGACTCTGCCCCTATAGTTTTTCATTTTACACTTAAGTTCATGATTCATTTTCAGTTAATTTTTGTAAGATGTGAGACTTAAGTCAAGGTTCACTTTACTACAGTGAGTGTCAAATTGCTCCAGCACTATTTGTTGAAAATGTTACCTTTCCTCTATTGAATTGCTTTTGCACATTTAAAAAAAAATCAGTGGGACAGATTTTTGTAGATCTATTTCCAAGTTCTATATTCTGTTCCTTTGATCTATGTCTCTCCACCAACACCACAAGGTATTGACTACAATAGCAATATAATAATCCTGGACGTCAGGAAGACTGATTCCTCCCACTTTATTTTTATTTTTCAAAATTGTATTAGCTATCTTATTTCCTTTGCCTTTCCATATAAATATTAGAAAAATTTCACCTAGATATATAAAAAATGTTCCTGGGATTTTGATCATAATTACCTTAAACCTATATATCAAATTGAGGAGAACTGGCATCTTTACTATTTATTCTTCCAATCCATGAACACCTTATATCTCTCCATATATTTAGATATTCCTTGATTTATCTCAACAGCAATTTGTAGTTTTTAGCATGTAAATCCTGTACATTTTTGTTAGATTTTACCTAAGCATTCCATTTTGTGAACAATTATAAATGCACTTTTAATTTCAGTGTTCATATGTTCATTTCTAGTAAATTGAAATATAATCAGTTTGATTTTTGTATGTTGATTTTGTATTCAGCCACCTTACTGAATTCAATAATTAATTCTAGGAGTTATTATTATTTTGTTATTATCATTACTATTATTATAGATTCCTTGGGATTTTCTACATAAATGATCATGTCATCTGCATATAGGAACAGTTTCATTTCTTCACTTCTGATCTATATGCCTTTTTATTTACTTTCTTTGCCTATTGTACTGGCTAAATTTTCCATCATTATGTTGAATAAGAATGAATGGTGACAGCAGATATCTTGCTTTGGCCCTGATCTTAGGGAAAAGCATTCAGTCTTTCACCTTTAAGTATCATGTTAGTTGCAAGTTTTCTCTTTACCAAGTTGGAGAAGTCCCCCTCTCTTCCTATTTTTGTGATAGGTTTTTTTTTTTGCTTTTGGGGTTTTTTTTAATCATGAATGGGTACTGGATTTTTAAAAATGCTTTTTCTCCATCAATTGACACAATCACATGATTTTTCTTCTTTAGCCTGTTAGTATACTGGATTACATGGATTGATTTTTTGAATAGTGAACCAGTCTTGTATCCCTGGAAGAAACCTCACTTGGTCATGACACATAACTCTTTTTATATATTGCTGAATTCTATTTGCTAATACTTCATTAAGGATTTTTGCATCTATATTCATAAGAGATACTGGCCTGCTATTTGTTTATGTACTGCTTTTGTCTGGTTTTCATATTAGAATAGTAGTATTCTAATACTATTCTAATAATAGAATAGTATCATATAATGAAATAGAAAGTGTTACTTCCTCTTCTATTTTCTGGAAGAAATTGTGCATAACTGGTGTTAATTCTTCTTTAAATGTTTGCCAGAAATTTCCAATGAAACCTCCTGGGCCTGGTGAAGTTTTGGGGGGAACTTCTAAATTATGAAGTAAATTCCCTTAATAGTTATAAGGTTATTCAAATGACCTATTTCATATTGTACAAGTGTGGCATTTTGTTTTTCAAGTAATTGTTATATTTCATTTCATCTGAGTTGTTAAATTATGGGGGCAGAGTTGTATATAGTATTCCTTTATTAGTGTTTTAACATCTAAAGGCCTGTTGTGATTTCCTGTTTAATTTCTGATATTGATAATTTATGTCTTCTCTCTTTTTTCTTTTGTCAACTGTGTCACAGATTTGTCAACTTTATTGATCTTTTCAAACAGCCAAATTTTTGTTTTATTGACTTTTCTCTACTGTTTTCCTGTTTTCAATTTTATCGGTTTCTGGGTTTATCTTTATTATTTCCTTGCTCTGTTTGCTTTGGACTTATTTTTCTCTTCTTTTTCTAGGTTCTTGAGGGAGGACCTTAGATTACAGATTTGAGCATTCTCCTCTTTTTAATTGTGTGCATTTAATTCTGTAATACCCCTCTCAGCACTGCTTTAGCTGTATACCACAGATTATAATATTGTTTTCTATCATTTTTGTTTAGTTCAAGTTTAGTACTGTTTGATTTCCTCTTTCCCAACAGACCTCCACTGATGCTCAGAGAAATTGATTCTCCCAAAGCCACACAGGTAGCGAGTGGCACAGATTGGACTGGAACTCAACTAGTCCAAAGTTTTGGCTCCTAAAGTCTATTCTTCCTGCTTCCCTAGAGCTCTGCAGCCAGCCTCGACGTGTCTGATATAGATAGGAGTCCTCATTGTTGGTTACTGCTCTCCATGTGGCCTCCACCATGGGCAGGGGGGTGAGGGAGAAGCAATTTTATTTAGCTGTGCATTGCTGAGAGTCCTGAACCTCCACGAGGTCTCTTCTGATACTGCTCCAGTGGAGAAGGTGGCAGATGCCTCATTACTTCTGCCTCTTCTCCCTGGCCCTTTGACTAGAGACACTAAACTTTTGTTGGTGTTTCTTTTTACAGTGCCCAATGGTATTTTCAAGTTGTCAGCTCCTTCTGTCTCAAGTCTGGGATATATATGAGGCAAAAAGAAAACCCAAGGAGCTCATACTGCGTTGGTCCTTGGGTCCTGACATCCCTAGTCTGTCCCTCTTCTTTCAGAACCTTCTTCAGTTTGTTTTGTTTATAAATACCTAGGATTTTGACATGTACACAGCAGGAGAAACAGGAAAAAGTATGTCTCCTTCATCATCTTGGAAGCAGAAGTCCATACTGTACCAATTTTCAAAATTTTAATAAACTTTTCTTTAGAATAAACAGACATTTTTGAAGGGAGCATGTGTTCTCCCACATTAAAGTGGACACAATATTTCCTTCACTGGAGATCCAGGTCACCTAAATTTATATTGATGGTTCTTATCAGCTGTTTTTCAATGATAAGAAGCATTTTATTCCAAGTATGTCACTCGGACTTATGTTTTTATTTCAGGATATGAACAAAGAATTTCAGTTAAGAAAATACTTAGTATGGAGAAAATTATAGGGCATCTATTCAAACACTGACTTGGAGCTGATGGTATAAGGATATTCTGGCTATAAAGTACCAGAGCCATTTGGTCAAACCCATAGATTAAAGGGCAAATGCATCCTGCAGTCTTCTTGGAATCAGCTGAAACTGAGACTGGTTTAGTGACAGACATTCATTTGATGGCAGAGCCGTAGCTGCCCTAATTTTAAAGCAGTTGATGGATTCCACTGTTAATTGCCATTATCACAAAATGAGGCAACACTTATCACAGCAGCTTCTGCCAACATTCTCCTTCTCTCACATCCCATGCTATGTGAATTCCAGGTGATGAATATCAGATTGTTTCTGGTGAGAAGTGGTTGACAGAAAACATATTATGACATATATTATGACAGAAAATATATTCCCTTGTTCCTCTACTGATAAGAAGGCTCCACAAATTCAGTATAAGTGAAAGTCTGATGGAGAATTCCAGTTTCAGTGCAAAGATTGCTCAATTCTTTGTGTATAGCCATTAATCCCCACTCCCATTCCAAGAGCAGACATAACAAATGGATCACCTCACACTCCCCATTAACCCTGGTACACCATCAGTAGGATAGTCAGATTTAATAAATGAAGTGCAGAAGACCCAGTTAAATTTGAATTTCAAATGAACAGCAAATCATATTTTAGTATAAGCCAATCCCAAACATAGCATGAGGCAAACTGAGACCAAAAAGTGTCTGTTGTTTATCTGAAATCCAAATTTAACAAGGCATCTTATAGTTTACCTGGTAACCCAACATCAGAATCCTACTTAACACTGCACTTCAGGTAAATCCTGTCAATCTGTTGGAATCTGCCTGTTACAGATAGAGGGCATCAGAAGTACAGAAAAGAGAGGACAAGTGGGAGTTTTAGAGTGGTGAGTGACATAATGAATTTATGTCTAAAAAATGAGGCATGGGCAGTATCTTTCAATCAGAGTAAAGTAAACCAATCTCTGAATATATTCCAATTACATGTTAACCACTTAAACATTATTACTAAAGACCAAGTTTTTGTGTGTGTGATCATATTGTTTCACTAATACAGTGGTTCTCAAAGCATACTCCCTGAACCAGCAGCATTAGCATCACCTGGGAACTTCTTAGAAATGCAGATCAACAGATCCCTCCCCCTGCCACAGCGCAACACCTACTAAATCAGAAATGCTGGAGTGAGTGCCCAGGAATCTAGGCCTAAAAGCCCTCCAGGAAATTCGGGTACACACTCAAATTTGAGAACTGTTATCCCATGAGTACAGCAAAGAACAACAGTTGCCCTGCTAGAGAAAATTCTTGAAAGAGAAGACTCCTTTCATTTTTCTGCCTACTTAGCTTTCTGTAAGTTTAATCAGAAGAGCCGGTGAACTTACAGCTGGCTCTTAATTTCAGCTAGATATCAACTCAGTACAAATCTAACATCTTCCCACAGAGAAGCTGTAAACCCTGAGTGAACACCTTGTCTTCTCCTTTTTTATCCCTGCTGAGGACGGGGGTGACCGACCTCTCTTCTGTTGCCTATTCAGTGGTCAAGCCTGGTTATCATGACCTCCCCAAGCATAAGTCATGCACTAGGTGTCTGGTTTCCAGATTCAGTGTTCTCTTTACCTGAATCAAGTGTTCTCTTATCTAAATCAACACATCAAGTCAGACAGACCTATCATCACTATCTTAAATTGACCTTGGTACCCGCTTACTGGAAAAACAAAACAAATGATTACCACAATATGAAGACACAACACCAAAGGGATCGCACTTTTACAGACTTAACGCCCATAAAGCAGCACCTTCCATATGTATTGTCATTTTAATTCACATCCGGAGAGGCAAGATTTCCTACCCATAATTTATGAATAAGAATGCAGATTAAGGGTGTCTATGTAATTTACTTGAGATCACGTAGTCAGGAAGTAATACAGGGTAAGTCCAATTCTTATGTTTTAAATTCACCAAGAAAGAGTGAGCCCAGGAAACCCTAGTCCCCACGCTCGACCCTAATAAAAGCAGAACCCCAGACCTGCACTCTCTCTCTACCTGTGACCTCGCTGTGGCCCCAGGTGTGTCATGTAATTCGCAGGACTTGTAAGTAATAAACTCTTTTCCGATGTTTCCTGATGGTTATTGCTGAAGTGCGTCCTGCAGTCATAGTAAGAACCACAAGGGCTGGTCCAGCCACAACACTGGTTATGGATAGGCTGAGATGGTCACACAACAGACATGCTACAGAAAACCACTGATGAAGTTAGAGGGAGCTGAATGATCAGATTTAAGTATTAGATTGTTTTGGTGGTAGAATGGAAACGAAAGATGGAAAAATTGATAAAGAAGCTATCTTAGCAGTTCAACTGGGAAAAGTCTAAGTAAGTTCACTGGTTTCAGGGATAGAGAGAAGAGAGAAAGGATATGAGAGATAAATAATAGAATGGACAGGACTTGCACTTGTTAAATATGAAATTTCAGAAGACAGGCAAATTTTGTATTCATATATGTACCATTTTGTACACTAATATTATCACTTAGCAATATAATTGTGAACGTAAAGCAATGATTGTAAATATTATATAATATCACTTAATGACTGAATTATATACCATCATAAAGATGAATTATGATTTGTATAACCAAACCCCTACTTTTTCTTAATACTTAAATGTCTGTCTTATAAATATCATCGCAGCTAATATCCTTGAATATATCCTTTGTACACTTCTCTGATTATTTTATTATTTCCTTAGAATAAATTCACAGACTGAATAAAATATAGACTTTACAGATGTAAAAAAAATTTTTTTTATATTGCCATTTTGCCCCCTTGAGATTTTTATTTCTTTTATTAATTTAAACATCTACCAGCCATGCATGACAGAGGCTATGTATTTATTCTCTCCCAGAGTACTGACATTCTTAAAGATTATATATCTCTGATAAGCAAGAAATGGCAAAAATTGCTGTTTTATTTACATTTCTTTAAATATCATCAGACTGAATCGCTCTGTATGACGTTTATAACTTTTTGCACATTTTCCTTCTGGCAAACATGATCATGCCCTGTGACCATTTTGCTATTAGGTCTTTTTTTTCATTGATTCTTAAGAAAGGTATTACTTATCAAGAATTATGATTCTTCATCAATAATTCCTACACATATTTCCTCAACGTTTTAATTTTTTTATTTTTATGCTCTGCTGCAGACTGGACATTTGTGACCCCCAAATTCATATGCTGAAATGCTCAACTCCCAGTGAGGATGGTGTTTGGAGACTGAGCCTTTGGGAGGTAATTAGAGGAGCCCTTATGAATGGAATTAGTGCTCTTATAAAAGAGACCCAGGAGGGCTTCCTCACCCCTTCCATGAAGTGAGGTCACAGCAAGAAGATGGTCATCCATGATACAGACATTGATCTGGATTTTCCAGTCTCCAAAATCGTGAGCCATAAATGTTTGTTATTTAAGCCACCCAGTCTATGGTATTTTTTTTTTTAAATAAAGCAACCTGAATAGACTAAGATATGCTCTCTTTTGAATCACAAAAGTATTCATTTTTGTAATTCAACCTATCAATATTTTCCCTATGGATAATCCATTGCATGTCATGTTAAGAAAGGTTTCCTTACTCCAAAATTTTGTGAACGCTTAGTATATTTTCTTTTAATACTTTGACTTTTTACATAAATAGATAATTCATCTTAAATTTATTTGGAAAAAAATTATGAAATAGGGATTCACTCTTCCTCACTTCACATTCACTCTTTTTGTCATACACTTAGCTACTGAATTAACACCATGGTTGAAGCCACAACAGCTTTGAATAATGACTAAAATTACCATGCAGAAAAGAGATACTCTATTTACTGTGAAAGTGATTCTCTTATTTCTCTGTAGTAAGATGGAATCGTTGTGGATGAAAGCCTGATTTGAGTGGATTCACAGCAGAACGGCAGGGAGGCTTGGAGATAAAAAACGGGAACAATTCTTTTGAAGAGTTTTGCTGTAAACTGCAGAAGAGAAATGTGGTAGCAGCTTGGAGAAGTGCAGTCAGAACTTATGAATTCTCTGAAATAATTCTTCACACAGTTTTGTTTTGTTTGTTTTTCTGGAGGTTGGATGGATACCTCTAAATGAGAGGTGTGGGTACACACTGAAAGATAATGGCTCTTGTCATCCATGTAGTCTCTCTTCCGCTCTAAGATCCCATGGAAAGGATTATAAAACTATGTAAAACAAAGAGAAGCACAGCAAAGTAAAATATAGAACTATGTCATTTTCAGGACAGGTATTTTGACAAATATTTGGAAGATAGAATGCAGGTGCATTGATGGCTTAACCAAAGCAGAAGAGATCAAAAATGTTCCACATAAGCACCGATCTTCACAGCGTAGCTATGAGCAAAAGTGGCCATGAGTGGCTCCAAGCAGGAGCTTGTTCAGGGCAGCAAACTGGGTGGATAAGAGAATAAGTATCTACATGGATGGCTCATGTGCCCTCAACCCCATTTACCAATCATTATGCAAAACTTATCTAGTTCTATGGGATGATGAAATGCATGATTGGAATGAAGAGAGAAGGGCAAAATCTGAGATACAGCTCAACTTCCACAGATATCTGGTAATATCTGTGGATACTAGATACTAGACAAAATACAAAAAAATACAAGATGTGTGAACTTCAGATATACAACAAAAATATTTTAGAATAAGTATGTCTAAAATATTTTATATAACATATTCACATGACATTATTGTTAATCTGAAATTAACATGTAATGAGGTATCCTGTATTTTTATTTACTAAATTGAGAAACCCTCCTTAGCAAGCAAAGTCAGTTTGGCAAATTTGGAGGTCCTGACCTCCCATCTTAGAGGAAAGTCTGCTTGACAATAGAATGACACTTTTACCCCTATTGTAAGTCAACTATACTTCAATTAAAAGAAGAAGAAGGAGGAGGGGGAGAAGAAGAAGGGCAAGGGGAAGAAGGAGAAGGAGAAGAAAGAGGAGAAGGGGAAGGGAAAGGGAAAAGGAAGAGAAGGAAGAAGGAGAAAGGAGGGAGGAGGGAGTGAGAAGAAGAAGGAGAAACCTATTAAATGCAAAGGAAACCTTCACCAGCTACCCAGTCAACCAGTACTTCATTAAGAAATACAAATGGTAAAACAAGAACCATCAACATTTGAGAAAAAACAAAACAGAAGAACCACAAAGAGAAGCAAAATAAGAACAGGCCTTAATAATGCAGACAGCAGAATATGTAAAAAAAGAGTTCTAGGGTTTCCCTGGTGGCGCAATGGTTGAGAGTCCACCTGCCGATGCAGGGAACACAGGTTCGTGCCCCGGTCCGGGAGGATCCCACATGCCGCGGAGCGGCTGGGCCCGTGAGCCATGGCCGCTGAGCCTGCGCGTCCGGGGCCTGTGCTCTGCAGCGGGAGAGGCCACATACCCAAAAAAAAAAAAAAAAAAAAAAAGTTCTAAAATTTCCCTTTACGTAAATGATTGTTTTCCTCTATGAAATAATACTCTTCTTCACTTCGAAGAGACAGATTATTCATCACTAACACCATAATAAAACATAAAAAAAAAAAAACCTGAGGAAAGACCACTGGATTTGTTAATTAGAATAAATCCTCAATTTCAACAGATACAATAGAAATCTTTTAGCAGGTTGATTACATCTTTTAGAAGAGAAAGAAATAGTTATGCCTTATTTTGAAAACACATTAACAATATGAAATCATCCTTACAGATATAAAAGTAGCCTAATATAGAGAAGTTTCTAGAATAGTTTGCCAATAACAAAATTACCGAGATATCAAATAGTTTTGCTTTTTTTCATGTCTGTTTTCATGTATAGATATATATCTCTCTATATATACATATATCTACAGATACATATATGGAGAGAGATATATTTCTCTATCTATATAGATAGATAAACCCTCTTTCAATGACATTATAGCTCCTTAAACAAAATAAAAATAACTGCTGTTGGGTGGGAAAATATTATTTAGCACAATAACCTATAAAACATAGTTTTACATTAATATATTGATATTTTTAGAGAAATGCTAGTTGTAGGCCATTTAAAATGTCAAAGAATAAATATTTGAGTGTTATTGGAAGAATTATTTAAAACATTATAACTAAACTTCGGTTTAATTAAAAAATAAGAAATGAAAACAATTACACGTTTTCTTCTACTACAATATAAGCTCCATGAGGACCAGATTATTGCTTTCTTTCCTTCACTGCTGTATCCCAAGTACACAGAGTAGTACCAGGATCTAGTAAGTTGCTCAGTACATATTTGGTGAATGAATGAATGAATCATTACTTAAAGAGATTTGTTTCATTAATACACTTGAAGAAAATTACTCCCTTCAATTCCTCAATAAGCCTAGAAAAATATAGAGCAGACTTAGATCGAACCTATTCAGCAAAAATGGAATTTTATCATGAAATTATAAAACCTCATGTTTCCAACCAGCACCTTTTTGAATTCCCTTTGAGAGGACAGTAGGAGGTATAGTAAAATTAGGAAGAAGCAGCAAACCAATTAGGGTGTTCTCTTCACTTCTAAAGTTTATCACCCTCAAGGAAGTCACCATGAGTCTGGCGAAAGGATGCAGCCACACTTACTGAGCCACAGTGGTTCCATTCAGTGGCTGTGCTAATGGACCACTGGTATCTCCAAGTTCCTTTTTGCTTTTTGTTAACATGGTTTCATGTCTGTTTCTCTTTCTTATTAAAAGGTAGGGTCTTAGAAAATCACTGAAGTTTGTTGACAGGGGACTTTCCTTTCGGGATAATAGAATACAGTTTCCCAGATGCCACCTGGGCTTGAAAGTAGAAATAGGGAAAGTTTAGAGAACAGAGAAGCAAGTAAAATATGTTTGATGTTTCTCCCAACATTACAGGCAGTTCATTCTCTTAACAGGTTAATAGTTGGTAAGGTCCTCAGGTCCAGAGCTCAGTTCTACAGAACGTGGAGCTCTATGCTGTTGATATTCCAGAGAGAGGATTGAGATGTTATTAATTGTTTACACTAGCTTATTGTACAGTTTATATATTTTTCAAACAAGAAAGTATACTTGTACTTTGTAAAATATAGAAAATCAGAAATAAGAATATAAAAATCCCATGAAGCATAACTTCTGGGGTGTATTAACCACTTTAAATATATAACACCTTTATAAGCTTTCTTTTCTTGAAAAATATTATTGAAAAATGTCAGTTTTCTAGCCAATGATATGCTACCGACAGTTTTTTCCCCTTCCTCAAGGTGGGCTTTTATGAATTCTGGTGTAATGTTGCCTGGCTCTGTTTACTGAATCTCCCCCAGAGTGGAATAATATCTGTGAACTCTGTTTTTTATACAACTGCAGAGGAGAAATTTTCTCTAAATTATCAAACAAGAAGCAAGTGACACAGAAATTTTTCTTTCATATAAAAACAACTTCCTTTGTCTCCCAGTCCTTCTCTTTACAAATGGCTTATGGTAATTTAGAAGATGCTAAAGAACTGTTGGCAAAACCCCATTTCTTTTTGCCCTAATTCTGTATATTTTTTTCTTTCAACACACAAAATTTCAGGTTGATAAACTTCAGTATCAAAGGATGATGTATAAGTTTGGGCATATCAACCAGCTTTACTTTCCAAATGGTTTTTAGAAACCTAATTTTATTTATTTTTAAAGCAAAATTCACATGCTGAAAGGGGAAAGATTTAAAGAGACAGAGGTGAGAGGGAGGGAGGGAGAAAGGAGCAAACTCCTTTCGATTACATCATGACACAAATTCTATTTTATTACTTTGAAAATAGTGACATCTAGTGGACACAAGGCATTAATACCACGGTGTCTTGGTGTCAGAATTAACTGCAATTGTAAAAAGCAATAAAAGAAACCCAATTATATAGACACAGAAAATCATGAGGATTTTATAGTAATCAAAATTCACTGATCCACTTTCAGATATCTGTTATTCTGCCAGTAAAATTCCAAACAGAAAGTGACTTTATTAATTTGAAAGTCTCAATCATTGCCAAATAAGAAAAAAATGTTATCAGTTAAGCCTTGAGGAAGGTTAAACAAGGGTACAGAGTCTGAGGCTGGTTAGCGAAAGTGCACCCTGTGTGTATTATGAGAACAGACCACTTTCTGCCCATATTCACTTTATAGTATTTGCCAACTGCAAATTATTCATCATATGTTTGCCATTTGATCCATTTGTCTACAGCACATAGTTTGATTATTAATTAATCAAAGTAATGGTATAAACCTCTAAATGAACAGTGACTACTTAGCCTATATTACAGTTCTTCATCAAACCTACTATGTAGACTACTCATCTATGTTTGGCACTTTGGAGTTTACAAAGCAGTAACAGTACTCCCATTTTATAGTAAGTAAAACAAATCTCAAAATACTTAAGTTAATTAGCTAAGTCAACAAAAGCAAACTCAATAAGAGAGTCAATGAATCCAGGGGGATAGACCATCTCGTTTTCCCACCACCCTCCTTATTGAAATTACAGGACAAAAAACACATGTCACAAAGCTGGATCCTGGCATAAAAAAAAAGCCAAATTTAGATGGAGTCCAGATATAGTCAGAATTATAATGGTAACAACAGCCATCACTACTATTTATGGAGTACCTTCTGTAGCAAGCACTATTGTAAGAAATTATTATTCTAGTTAATAGAAGAGGCATCTGAAGTACAGAGAGGTTAAATAACTTACCTAAGGTCATAATGCAAATACCCTCGGGATAAATATACAGTTGCCCTCCTTTTGTCAGCATAAGTAACAACCAGTATAACATAACCCAGATTCTTAAATTAGAAGTTTCTCACTTGTGTAAATTGTTCACTGTCAATTAAGCAATTTTAGATTTTAGGCAATTTTAGATTTCAGAAAGTAAAACAAACCTTCTTAAACAAGACTGACTAAAGAGAGAATTAGAATTGGGACCAGAAGATTAATAACTGATTTATTAAAATCACGACTATCTCGACTGTTCAGGGCATTGCAAATGATTATGACAAAAGGAAACGTGTGAAAGCTTTCCAAAAGAAATTTCCCTGTAATGGTACTGTGATTGAACATCCCGAATACGGAAAGGTTATTCAGCTCCAAGTGACCAAAGAAAAAACATTTGCCAGTTTCTCTTGGAGACTCGCATTGTCAAGGAGGAACAGCTGAAGGTTCATGGATTCTAAAATGAACCTAAATAAGTAGAGAAGTTCTTGAATAATTTTGTTCTCTAAACCCAGTTTGACTGCCTTGTGAAATGATCCCCTGCACTAAATGGACTTTTCATTTATTTAATCATTCAAACTTCCATTCACATCTGCCTGATTACAGAAAACATGGGGTATGTAGGCTAGTAACACATAAGAAAATTGCAGTAAGATGGTAATGAAACCCCACATTCATCTTAACATGTTTCCAATGGAAAATATGTTGCTTTGAGTATTTATTTGTTTATTGTTCAGTTTATTACTTTTCACTCGATTAAATACTTTTGTTGTATGAAACCATGTACGTTGCAGCTTAACAATAAAAAAGAAATCTAGATTTTTGCTCCTTATCTGACCATATCCTTAAGACACACACACACACACACACACACACATACCCCACAGGCATAATTTTTCATTTGCCCAATTTCTTCCTAAGTAATGAAAATGGCATTTTTTTAAAAGTACATTGGTTTCTTTGAGTTAAGCAAGGGATATTAAATTCATCTGTATTTATTGGGCAGTACAATATCTATAGTATTATAGGAATAATATAAAAGAGGTATGGGGCAAGTTACCAAATATCAATAAATTCACAATATTATTGGAGTCAAACGTCTTATACACTTCATACTTGACTTAATATTCATCTTAAGGCTTATCCTAACCATTTCCTTTCTTCCTTCTATGTCAGGAAGAATCTACTAGTAGGAAAAAAACAGCACATTCTACTTCGGTAATATGAAGATTGTTTAAAAAGATAATTTGCAAAGTTTGGACAGAGCATGGAAATTAGAAGAAATAGTGCAGCTGGGAAGAGCAGGGGAATTTCTCTAGCTTTTTAGCTCGAAAGAGTAGGAGGAAGGAGCAGTAGCTAGAAGCTGGAGAGAAGGAAGAGAGGGACGGAGACAGACATAGAAAGTACTGCCCCATACCTGGGAAGGACGCTGCCAAGTGACCCAGCCAGACAAATGAGTTTATGATATTTTCCCCTTCAAATTATGTTATTGAAAAGGCTGAGAAGCAATAACAATCTAATAACAATGAGGAAATCTAGCACCCTCAATACACTTTCCTAAGAAAAAAACAGGACTCCTTTGAAGAACATCTGATTCCGTGCCTGGGGCAGGAAGCATCAAGAGGTTCCAGGGCATTTTGTTGTGCCAGAAAGTAAGGAAGTTTGTTGGGAAAGGCAATCGCATGTGTGCAGTTTTCCGACTCCCCACTCAGCCACATGAAAATGGGCCTTGGGCCTGGAACACTTCCTTACCGAGAGCCAAGGAGCCCTCACAGCCCGTGTGGGCTTCTGGACCTGTGTGGGAATGTCCTTCTCTGTTTTAGACTCAGTATATGCTCCTCTGTCCTGCTTGATCAGGCTGTCAAAGAGCACATTGCCAACTGCCTACTACATCCTTTCACGGGTGTTGGGGAGGGGAGGGGAGGGAAGGGGGTCCTTCACCCACAGCACAAGAAGGGTGCATGCAGATCATCACCCTGGGTCAGCTGTGGGAGGTGACCTGCTGGCCACGGGGAAACCCATGTCCACTCACGAAGCTCACCTTGCTCTGTCTCCTCTCTATGTGAGTAAAGCGTCGTTTCACTGTAGAATCATGTGAGGCGTGTCTTTCTTGGTGACCCTGAACCATGGAGTGGGTTGGCTTCTGGAATTGCTGCTTCTGATGGAGTGGGACCCCCTCTCTGGAGGGGATAACAACTGCCATTTGCTTGACAAAATTATCAACACAGAGGTACCAGTGTGAAGGACTCGGCTGTGCCAAAGATGGGACAGTTTAAGCATCAACAGAAGAATGAATGCATTTAATAGAAATTCACTACACGTATTTTTTTAAAAGCATCAATTTGTGTTGATGCTCAATTTTTAACAGGGAAATCCAACAAAAACAATGACCACAACTAAGAAATTTGGAAATAACTAGGACACCAACACTTTAGCATGAAAATTATAAATTAAAAGGAAGTAAATACACATTTATTCTATCTTTTGCTGGATGAACTGTTAATGAAGGAAAAAATCTTCCTTACAGAAGAATTCCTATTATAGCAAATATGGAAGAAAGTTTTAAAATCACAACGTTGCAAACTTTAATGAAATAATTGATTCAGGCAGCAATCATTAGTTTACAAATTAATGAAGAATTTTACAATGACTGGTTCCACTGATCAACGTTGGTACCATTTAAAAAATGTGACAACTTCCTGATGTGATTTCATATGAAGCACACAGCACCAAAGTAAAGTGTTCTCACCCAAAGAGTTGAAGCCTTCTAGGAGAACCTCGCTTTATTAGAAGATATAGGGAATAAAGGGGTATATTAAATGGTGCGGAGGCAAACAAATATATTTAGGATGTGCGGCATTTAAAGACAACTAAGTTAATGCTATTTAACATAAAAGAATTAAGGAAAACGGCTAAAAGGTTTTAATAGACACTTCATCAAAGAAGACATAAAAATGTCAAAGAAAAACATGAAGAGATGTTCAACATCATTAGTAATTAGGGAAACATAAATTAAAACCGCAATGAGAGGAGCCTGGTCAAGACGGTGGAGTAGGAAGACCCCAAGCTCACGTCCTGTCCAGGCACACCAAAACTACAACTCTGTACAGAGCAACTATTCATGAGAAAGGCCAGAATCTAGCAGAAATAGCAGAGATGGTCTTCTATAACTAAATATTTAAAGAAGAAACCACAAAAAGACATGTAGGAGCGGTGGAGTTGAAGTACAGTTGAGACCCATACCCCCACCAATGGGCGACCCACAAATGGGAGGGTAATTACAATTGCAAAGGTTCCCCCCAAAGAGCCATTAGTCTGAATCCTATATCAGGCTCCCCAGCCCAGGGGTCCTACACTGGAAAGATGAGCCCCCAGAACAGGTAGATTTGAAGGCCAGTGGGGCTTATTTTCAAGAGACACAGAGGGCTGTGGGAAATAGAGACTCCATTCTTAAAGGGCACATCCAAATTCTCACATGCTCCAGATCCCAGGGCAGGAGCAGTAATTTAAAAGGAGCCTGCATCAGACCTACCTGCTGATATTAGAGAGTCTCCCAGACAGGCAGGAGGCAACTGCAGCTCACCCCGGGGACACAGACACTGATGAAGCCATTTTGGGCAGCTCATTCTACCACACGGACACTGGGGCTGGCAAGCCACATTTCTTTTTTTTCCCCACCCCCAACTCCCCGACCGCCACCACCACCAGCCTGTCGACACCAGTACTGAGATACCTCAGGCCAAGCAACTAGCCAGGCAGAAACACAGCCCCACCCACCAGCAAGCAGGGTGCCTTAAGACTTCCTAAGCCCAAAGCCACCCCAGTACATGGATGGCCCTGCCCACCACAGGGCCCAGGACCTGGCCCTGCACACAAGTCTGCAGGTATTAGCCCCAGGACTCCTGGGGCCCTACAGCCAGCTCCGACCACCACTGAGCCAGCAATATCCCTGGGGATGCCCGGGCACAGCCCCAAAAACCACCAGCAGGCCAAGACCAGGCCCAAAACACCTTGGGCCCCTCAGCCAGCTGCACTGACGCAAATTGTAGCAACTTGGATCTGCCTCCTCACGCAAAGGAACAAAAAGCAAAATTAAACAAATGGGACATAGTTAAATTTAAAAACTTTTGCACAGCAAAGGAAACCATCAACAAAATAGAGACACCTACTGAATGGGAGAAAATATATGCAATGATGTGACCAACAAGGGGTTAATATCCAAAATACATAGACAATTCATACAACTCAATATCAAAAAAAACAATTCGATTAAAAAATGGGCAGGGCTTCCCTGGTGGCGCAGTGGTTGAGAGTCCACCTGCTGATGCAGGGGACATGGGTTCGTGCCCCGGTCTGGGAAGATCCCACATGCCGTGGAGCGGCTGGTCCCGTGAGCCATGGCCGCTGAGCCTGCGCGTCCGGAGCCTGTGCTCCACAGAGGGAGAGGCCACAACAGTGAGAGGCCCGCGTAACGCAAAAAAAAAAAAAAAATGGGCAGAAGACCTGAACGGACATTTTTCCAAAAAAAAAAGACATACAGATGACCAACAGGCCCATGAAAAGATGTTCCACGCCGCTAATCCACATACAAATGCAAATCAAAACCGCAATGAGATATCACCTCAACCCTGTCAGAATAGCTATCATCATAAAGACCACAAATAACAAATATTGGTGAGGATGTAGAGAAAAGGGAACCCTTGTACACTGTTAGTGGAAATGTAAATTGGTTCATCAAACATGGAAAATAGTAGGGAGGTTCCTCAAAAAATTAAAAATGGAAATACCATACGATTCATCAATTCCATTCCTGGGCATATATCTGAAGAATACAAAAATCACTGATTTGCAAAGATACATGCACCCCAATCTTCACAGCAGCACTACTTACAATAGCCAAGATATGGAAGCAACCTAAATGCCCATCAACATTGGATAAAGATGATGTGGTATATACATACAATAGAATACTACTCAGCCATAAAAAAAGAATGAAATTTTGCCATTTGTAACAACATGGATGGGCTTTGAGTGTGTTATGCTAAGTGAAATGTTATACAGAGAAAGACAAATACTGCATGATATATCATGTACATGTGGAATCTAAAAATTAAAAAACACTAGTGAATATAACAAAAAAGTAACAGTCTCACAGATACAGAGAACAAACCAGTGATTACCAGTGGGAAGAGAGAAGGGGGGAGGGACAAGATGAGGTGGAGTAAAGGAGATACAAATTTCCATGTATAAAATAAATATGCTACAAAGAAATATTGTACATCACAGGGAATATAGCCAATATTTTATAATAACTTCAAATGGAGTATAATCTATAAAAAACTTGAATATCTATGTGTAACCCTGAAACTAATATAATATCATAAATCAACTATACCTTAATAAAAAGAAAAATATTTTAAAAACCCATAATGAGATACCACTATTCACCTATTAGAATGGTTTACATTAAAAAGAGTGACTATTCCAAGTGCTTTGATCTAGAGTTTCAGATCTTGCTCTGTATTCAGTTTCATCCTTTTTGCCCTGCACTTTCTAACTTGCATTTTCCCTCTCAGTCTGTGGGTGCCATTTGTTTAATCTCTTTCAGTTCCATCATTTTGGGGAGAGTAGAATGTACTCCTGTGATGTACTCAGATTCCTAATACCCAAGCTTAGTCTGGTGCCCTAAAATTCCCTCTTTTCTGGAAAGGCTGTTTGGTTTCTATCATGAATCAGGGCTGGATTTTGTTAAATGTTTTTTCTGCATCTATTGATATGACCATTTGTTTTTTCTTCCTTAGCCTGTTGATATGATGGATTTTATTGATTGAATTTTGAATGTTGACCCAGCCTTGCATATCTGGAATAAATCTCACTTGGTCATGGTGTATATTTATTTTATACATTGTTGGATTTGATTTGCTAATATTCTGTTGAGGATTTCTGCATCTATGTTCATAAGAGACATTGGTCTTTAATTTTTATTTCTTGTAATGTCACAGAATGAGTTAAGAAGTGTTTCCTCTGCTTCTGTTTACTGGAAGATGTTGGAGAGAACTGGTATAATCTTTTCCTTAAATGTTCAGTAGAATTTGCTAGTGAACATTTCTTGGCCTGGTGATTTCTGTTTGGGAAGGCTGTTAATTCTTGATTTAATTTCTTTGATAAAGACATATACAGATTATCAAATTCTCCTTGAGTGAGTTTTAGTAAATTTTATCTTTCAAGAAATTGGTCTAATTCATCTAAGTTATGGGAATAGAATTCATCATAATATTGCTTATTATTTTTTCATGTCCATGAGAATAGCAGTGATGGTCTCTTTTCAACTTCTCATAGTCATGGTGTATGACTTTTCACTTTTTTTCTTAGTGAGCACAGCTAGAAGTTTGCCAATTTGATCTTTTCAAAGACGTTTTTAGTTGTTTTAATGTTTTCTATTAATTTCTTGTTTTCAATTGTACTGATTTTTGCTCTAATTTGCATTATTTCTTTTCTTCTGCTTACTTTGGATTTAATTTGCTTTCCATTTTCTTATTCCTGAGGTTGAAGTGCATATCACTGACTTTAGATCGTTTTTCTCTTCTAATGTATGCACTCAATGCTATAAATTTCCCTCTAAGCTTTGCTTTTGCTGCATCTCACAAACTTGGTAAGCTGTATTTTCATTTTCATTTAGCTCAAAACATTTTAAAATGTATCTTGAAACATCTTTGACTCATGTGTGATTTAGAAATAGGTTGTTTATCTCCAAATATATTTGAGATTTTCTAGCTGTCTTACTGCGATGGCTAACTTAATTCTATTATGCTCTTAAGCGTATACTTTGTATGATTTCTATTCTTTTAAATTTCTTAAGATGTACACCATGTCTTTTTATACTACTCTGAACTTCTATTTATTTTCTAATGTTATTTGTTGGAAATTAAACCTGTTCCAAAATATCATGTCCCTAAATACTTTGAAATTTCATAAGATTTTGCCTGCATGAGGAGGAGACCAGTGAGATGGGGAGACCAGTAGAGTGGGGAGGCATTTTGGACAAGAGTCTCTGGTACTCTTAACAAAGCTCCCTGGCTATACACTAAACCATCGAGGTAGCCAAAAACATGAGTGTGTGCTTAAAGGTGACTGCCTAAACATCTGAAAAAAAAAAAAAACATATAGGCACAAAGCAAAAAATGGAGGCTTTTTTTGGTTTGGCAAAAGGGGATGTACATTGAACATCACAGAGCGGTATTACTGAAGAAAGATTTGAAACAATCTGATATGTGCTAGAAAACTTCTTATATTTTCCTTCTCTCACTTTTATACCTTATCTCTTCCATGCAAGAACGCTCTGAATGACCTTACATTTGCATAATGACTTTGCTGTTCTTTTATGCTGTTTTCGTAAAAATTTTCTTTAGAACATAACCCCTCAAGGTTGGAAACAATTTAGTTGGGACTTGTGACAGGGTCTGTAAGCATTAGTACATATTGAAAAATGGCTAACGCTACTGTATCACCTATCTTATATGTATAGCATATACTTAGAACTTGGAATATATGACGTAGGACACTGAGTTTTCCTGTCATGGCCTATCAAACAGAAGAAGCGCCCTGGAAAAACACAGCATAAGGAATGTCCCTTCCTGCCCCTTCTTGTTATATGAATTATCATGGATATGGGAGGTAGACTCAGCTGGGAAGAAAATCTATGTCGTTATTATATTGGGGGCTTTTCTTCTACATCAGCATCAGAAGGGCTGTCACACTGCCTGAGTCTCACGGCAAGGGCTTTATCAGGAAATCTCCAGAGATGGTTTCTAGCCAGATGAATTCTTCATCCTCCAGCTGTTGTTTTGTTTGTTTGTTTTTAAGTTATCCATATGCCCCATGTCCTGATAGCATTAACAATGCAGATACTCTTTGCAATTTTCATTGGAAATTATCTGGTGATTTACCTAAAGGTAAATATAGTTGAAGAGGTAAAATGGTTATTTACCTAAGAGTATTTCTAGAAAAAGAGTTGTAAATTAAATTACATTGTGATGAAAACTGTGTCTTTTCTGTATCTGATGATTTATTTCTTTTGGTTTGATTCAAAAAACATTAGGAGGAACTGACTTTTCCTTGCTGGCTTACTAAGGACTTTTACTTTCTCCTGCTTCCTACAGTTTGGACATTTCACTGCTTATTAGAGTCTCCACCAAGAATAATGAAGGGGATAGAAATAAAGAATTTGGCTGGTGAAAAGGACTGTCACAATGATTGATACAGTGGCTAACAAAAGCTTAGCAAGTATATAGAAATTTTCTTATTATAATGTCTCCTCATGACTCAGAGTTAGCTAAGATCTGGTTATGCATATAGAGACACTTATTATGATTACATGTCAGAAATCATCATTATAATTCACAAGTGGTTTTCTTTGTGTAAGATGTCTTATATTATTTATTTTATTCTGAAGACTTTTCTTTCATATGTATGAAGATTTTCAGTTTCTGTGGATCTTAAATATCCAGTGATGCTTGTCATTACTTCTGGTCCTTTTCCATGCTAAAAATAAGTTTGGATGGCTTGAACAAAGATTCACTATATTCTAAAACTGAGTTTTCCCACTTAGGTAAAAAAACCAACCAGCAAGAATGTACTTCTCAATAAAAAATGTATCTTGAAGTTAATTCTTCTAGAAACGTTATATATTCTTAATTTATAAATATAAGCAAGAAAAAGGATTGGCAATGTAGCAGTTTTACAATCGATCATTAGGTAACTTATATTTTTCTTTAACATATTTATGAGGCCACACATAAAAAGGAATGTAAAACCCTAAAGGAACAAAATTCAAGGACTATGGGAGGAGGTGGGCATAAGATCAGCTAAAAGAGATTCCAGTGAAGAACCATCAGATGACTCCATCAAAATCTAAAGTTTGTATGATTCATGATGGGGGGATTTTTTTGAATTACTAAAAGCACAAAGATCACCTACAAATGAGACAAGACCTCACCTTCTCCCATACAACTAAAAGCAAATTGGTTGGAAGAGACTAAGTTTCAAGAAAGTGCATGTTTACATGGTTGCATTTTCTTCAAGGGGACCCAAGAGCCTCCTCTTTTTCACCACAGCAGAATAGCCCCACTTGTACGTTACCCAGTAATGTGAGTCTTCTACGTACCATAAAATAACTTCATTCTTTCTTTAGTCAAGTAGTACAAGTTTTAATGATAGGGCAGAAACTGCAATGAGGAAGAAGATGTATCAAGGTTTAATAAGTGGCAGAAGCCCGGTTAAAAGTCAGGATCCTGTTCCTAGCCAAAAGGCTAACACAAATAGGCAAAGATGGCATGGACTTGAGTTCACTCAAACAGAGAAGCCTATGTGTAGGCTGGGGTGCAAGAGGATGTTTAATCCCACAGTGACTGCCCATTTTCCCTCACCCCCTTCCTTTTGCCTGCAGGCTTTCTCCAACCTCATCTCCAGCCCTCTCATTTGGGAACTTTCTGATGTCGGTACAGGGCTGAGAAATGGTTGATATATTTCTTACTTTGGTTGGAGTGACCAGGAGTCTCTCACCTGAGACCCAGCTCTGTGGACTCCTCATAACCTCCCATTAATTCTAACAAAACATTTTGTTTGCATCTACTTCATTTGGTTATGGGAATAATCCCTGAATCTGCCATCTAAAGCGCTAACATTAAATTACACACGAAGTCTTATTAATACTACATTCTGAATACTTCTTGAATCTCCATGAATTTTTCCATTCCCATTACCACCACAGTGGTGCAGGCCAACATCGTCTTTCACCTGTATTTCATTAGTATCCTAACTTAAACTTTTCTTCCTTTTGTTAATGTTAACAGTATTTTATTGATGTATAAATTACCTGCAGTGAAATATATACATATACATTCATTTTTTAAAGTACATATACCAAGAAGAGGAAATACTGAGGGTATTTTGGAAGATTTTTAAATTTATAAGAAACTGCTAAATAGTTTTCACAGTGGTTACACTAGTTTCCATCACCACTAACAATACACGAGTGTCCTACTTGTTCCAGATCCTCTCCAATATTTAGTGTTTTGTTTGTTTGTTTGTTTGCGGTACGCGGGCCTTTCACTGCTGTGGCCTCTCCCATTGCGGAGCAACAGGCTCTGGACGCGCAGGCTCAGTGGCCATGGCTCACGGGCCCAGCCGCTCCGCGGCATGTGGGATCTTCCCGGACCGGGGCACGAACCCGTGTCCCCTGCATCGGCAGGCGGACTCTCAACCACTGCGCCACCAGGGAAGCCCCAAAGAGTTGTTATAGATAATATTGTGCTTTATCAATGGTCAGAGTTCTAATATTAGTTTTTGGCATAACTAATTTTCATAGTTTGAAAATCTGACATTTTCTTTGGTTCCCTTTGAAAGATTTCCTTTCAGAGCTGTGAAATCCTTCTTCACACACGAGAGTTATTTTTAGGAACAAGAAGGTCAGAACCAAGAGGTTTCTGCATTCCTTCCCCACCACCGGTATAGAATTCACAAACCAGTTTAACAGCTTAATTGAAGATTGACTGCTTTTCCCTTCCTCTAAATCCCCCCCCCCAAGACAGTATAAGATGCATTTTCCAGGTCTGATGTCCAAAGAAAAAACAGTACCAAGAGCTAAAATCCTAGAATTTCATCTCTGGAATTGGGCTCTATTTTGAAAACTAGGAAAGTGAAGTTTCTGATAATATGAGAAGACTGTGAGCAATAAAAGATCTCCCATAAGAACGTACAGTTTTGGGACTTCCCTGGTGGCGCAGTGGTTAAGAATCCTCCTGCCAATGCAGGGCACACGGGTTCAAGCCCTGGTCCAGGAAGATCCCACATGCCGCGGAGCAACTAAGCCGGTGCGTCACAACCACTGAGCCTGCGCTCTGGAGCCCGTGAGCCACAACTACTGAGGCCACGAGCCACAACTACTAAAGCCTGCGTGCCTAGAGCCCGTGCTCTGCAACAAGAGAAGCCACTGCAGTGAGAAGCCCATGTAGTGCAAAGAAGAGTAGCCCCCACTCGCTGCAACTAGAGAAAGCCCGTGCGCAGTGACAAAGACCCAACGCAGCCAAAAATAAATAAATAAATAAAATTCTTAAAAAGTGTACAGTTTTGATCTCCTGGAGAAAAAGTTAGACACTAGGCAAAAGCATGTGACTCATGCGGGAGTGGAGCGGGTTTCAGAGCACACTGCCTTGAGTTTGATGATCTAAAGGGAAAGAGAGCCCGTGTCCCTCAGCTCCACAAAGTCTGCTACCGTGAAGTTTCCAGAGGGTGGCAGGACATATATGCCTTCCTTTGCTTGAGAAATTGGAAAAGTGCTCAATAGGAATTTTCTTGTTCCAAGTGAGAAGAATCAAGGTCCTACCTCTTCTAGATAAGTGACTATTTCCTCCCAAAAAATCACAGATGGCACAGAATTGTGATAAAAATACAAACTTATATGTTGCCTTCTTTGAAGCTTCCAAAGACCCAGAAGGGGAAAATGTGAGAAGGCTTAGCTAAAAAAAACTGAAGCTCTATAGATTCTCTCAGATCCAGGCAATATATAATGCTAGGGAAAGGTTGGGGGATGAGGGGTAGGAAATGTGCTGATATATGTTGGTACTAGGTGTTGACTAAAAAACATATTCACAACCTAAAAGTTGAGAGTTATGTTTTATTCCGCAGAAATTTTTAGGACTTCAAGTTCGGGAGGCAGCATCTCAAGTAACCCTGAGAGAACTGCTCCAAGGAAGCCTGGGTGGTGGTGGTGGGGGGGAGGGGTGGAGCTAGGATATACAGTTTTGCAACAAAGGGCACATAGTAGGAACAAAAGATTACTGTTACTTCAAGAAAACTAGAAATCTCAAGTTAAGGAATTTAGTGCTTTCCCACATATGGGAAGACGCAAGAATCTGGATTCACTGAAATCATTCCTTTGATAAGCACCTCAGCTATCTGGGGCCAGTATGCTGTGTTTTCACATCCTGAGTTTCCTCAGGGCTCACCGCGGGGAGTGGCTGCAGTCTGATGGCCGCTAGGTGGCAGGTATTCTTTTCCTTCCTGAGTCTCCTCAGGGCTCGCCAGCGATTGGCTGTGGCTGCAATTGCAGACGACTGTGACATCCTTTGTTTACTGATATGGCAGGCAATATTCCGTTTATCATAGGGTAGGATTGGAGGTAGGCATCTGATAGCCACATGTCCTCAGAAATCTGGGTCCTTTCTGGCCAGAAAAGCAACTGTGGTTCTGTCAGAGGACACAGCAATTGCATGAAGAGTAGCACAAGCTTAGTGCGTGATCTGGTGACTCAAAATCTTTTCAGACAGGACCAGCTTGTAACAGAGATAAATATTAGTAGAGAAGACTCCAGATTCCCAACTCTGTTGAGACTTTGGGCTACCCACGCACATCACAGGTTGGCAGACATTCGGGTGCTAGGCTCATCAGGCAAAATTACTCACAGCTGTTTCTAGCAAAGGTGGTATATTGGACAACACATGTTTACCTTTATGTTCTTCCTAAATGCCATGAAATGACCAAAAGGGTGTGAAATCAATCCCAAAGTACAAACAAAACAAAACAAAAAAGCCGGAAGAGGAGGTGAAAGCTACCCAATATTGGAACTGGAAAAGTGGTGTCTGACTGAATAGACCAAATAGAAAATCAAAACAGGGTATACAAAGAGCTAAACAAAAAGCAAGGCAGTTTATACTACAGAAGACCAAAGTTTAGAGTTTGGAGACATCAGTGAGTTCTGAAAGTAAGGGTTCCGTTGGGGATAAAAGCTCCACAGGGAACAGGGGATACTGCTTGTTCCGCAGACAATCATTTCCACACTACAGAAAACAATGTTTGGCATGTAGTAGGCATTTGGTAAGTTTTACTGACAAAATAAATTAATGTATTCAAGTCTGCATAAGGAGCAACTAGACAGACCTCTATAACCCTGGTAGAACAGTAGGTTTAATTACTGAGGAGGTAGAACAGAGGAAGTCTGGGTTTAGAGACACCAGATACAGCAGTGGGTGGGGATAAAGATTAAATAAGAGTCTATATACTGAATATTGGGGACCCCCCCCCAGTCCCTTTCTGCTTGGCTCCAGAACCCTGAAGCCAGCTTTATATTCACTGGGAAGAATATTAGAGGTTTCTTCTCTGGGAAAACAATCCTAACAGGAGAGAGTCCCTAAATAAACATCTCTCCACAATAAATCCCACCAAACACCTCTTCCCTTCTCTCCTTCTCTCTCTCCCTCTCCCCTCTCCCTCATTCTCTTCCTCTCTCTCTATTTCTCTCCCTCTTGCATGTGTGCTATTAGATAGCTTCATGGCTCGCCAAACATTTGAGGAAAGTCCCTAAAAGAACTGACAAAGATCAAAATCAACAAATAGAGAAAAAAATTACACTTGAAAAATATAGAGTGTGGGAAGGCTAAATAGAATCAAGGGGAAAAAGCTGTATTATGCTCAGAGAGATAAATGAAGTTACTATATCCCTGAAAGAAGAGACAGTTACTAAAAAGAAGAACATTTAGAGAACAAGAGTGCTCTTGAAAGAAAAAAAATATGATAAAGGAAAGGGAAAATTCAGAAGTTTTGGAAAATAAAACTGAGCAAATCTCCAAAGACCCAAAATACAGAGAAATAGAAACTTCAAGAGAAGATAATTCAAAAGGTGACACAGAAAGTCTAATTTACAATAAAAGAAGTTCTAAAAGAGAGACAAAAAAAGAACAGGACAAAATTTACAAAATACAATTGTTAAAGAAATAATTCAAAAAGAGATCCACCATGTTTTTTGCAAAATGAAAGAAGTGTGAACCACACCAAGACCTACATGTGAAACTTCAGAACCCTGGGTACAGAGAAATGATCCTACACACTTCAAGAGAAAACCATACACAAAAAATAAACTCAGAATGATTAAAGACCTAAAGGTAAGGCCAGATAGTACAAAACTCTTAAGAGGAACACATAGGCAGAATACCCTCTGACATAAATTGCAGGAAGATCGTTTTTGATCCACCTCCTAGAGTAATGAAAATAAAAACAATCAAATGGGACCTGATTAAACTTAAAAGCTTTTGCACAGCAAAGGAAACCATAAACAAAATGAAAAGACAACCCTCAGAACGGGAGAGAATATTTGCAAATGAAGCAACCGACAAGGGACTGATCTCCAAAATATACAAACAGCTCATGCAGCTCAATATCAAAAAATGAACAACCCAATCAAAAAATGGGCAGAAGACCTAAATAGACATTTCTCCAAAGAAGACATACAGATGGACAAAAAGCATGTGAAAATATGTTAAACATCACTAATTAGCAGAGAAATGCAAATCAAAACTACAATGAGGTATCACCTCACACCGGTTAGAATAGCCATCATCAAAAAATCTACAAACAATAAATGCTGGAGAGGGTGTGGAGAAAAGGGAATCCTCTTGCACTGTTGGTGGGAATGTAAATTGGTACAGCCACTATGGAGAACAGTATGGAGGTTCCTTAAAAAACTAAAAATAGAACTACCATATGATCCAGCAATCCCACTCCTGGGCATATATCCAGAGAAAACCATAATTCGAAAAGGTACATGCACCACAATGTTTGCTGCAGCACTATTTACAATAGCCAGGACATGGCAGCAACCTAAATGTCCATCGACAGAGGAATGGATAAAGAAGATGTGATACATATATACAATGGAATATTACTCAGCCATAGAAAAGAACGAAATAATGCCATCTGCAGCAACCTGGATGGACCTAGAGATTGTCATACTGAGTGAAGTCAGACAGAGAAAGACAAATATCATACGATATTGCTTACATGTGGAATCTAAAAAAAAGGGTACAAATGAACTTATCTACAAATAAAGATGTGGAAAACAACTTATGGCTACCAGGGGGTAAGAGGGAGAGGGATAAATTGGGAGACTGGGATTGACATATACACACTACTATATACAAAATAAATAACTAATAAGGACCTACTGTACAGCACAGGGAACTCTACTCAATACTCTGTAATGGCCTATAATGGGTAAAGAATCTAAAAAAGAATGGATACATGTATATGTATAACTGATTCACTTTGCTGTATACCTGAAACTAACACAACATTGTAAATCAACTATGCTCCAATAAAATTTTTTAAAAAAATGAAAACCACAGGTCATCTACAAAATATCAGGAGTTAGAATTGTGTTAGAATTCTCCAAACAAAATAGAAATAAAGAAAACCCCCCTGGAAACTAGAAAACAAAGGAATAATGCTTTTAAATTTTTGTGGAAAAAATGATTGTCAGCTTAGAAGTTCTTTTACAGTCAGGTTATCACATCTCAAACAAACAAAAACACCCAAGCACCTTTTCTTTAGAAGGTTCTAAACAGTTCCTCAAATGAAGGCATAAACTAAGACAGTTTAAGACAGAATCCAGGGGATACGACACTGGAAAGGGTACAGAAAATAACCAGGGTAGTTTAGCAGCAGGTTCAGGGGCCATCCATCCACATTTGAATGTGACAACAAGGATTTTTTAAAAAGAAAATGTATTAATAACTGACAGATAACCTCCTATGTTTGAATATGCAGAGAAGATATTTTCTGAGAGTCTGGGGATGTCTGAGAGTTTAGGGATGATTTACTAATAGGTACATAGAAACCTGTATAAAGTTTAAAAAGAGACATTTATTAAGTCCAGGAAAAGCAACATTGGTACAAGAAATAAAATAGCATAATGTCCAAGTGCTCCTGAAGCATAAATATGTCTCATCTGCAAATAATATTTATACAATCATAACAGTGTATATGTTGAGTATTGGTCACACTTCAAGCCAAATATGAAATAACTCTACTGGTTGGGTGGAGGAGGGACTGTGCCTGTGTGTTTGGGATGACAGTTTAAAGAAGCTAAATCTCCATTTTGTACAGTAGAAAAGAAATAGGCATTATATGGAGTTAACTAAATATCAATAAGAAATTTGACCGTAAGTATGCTATGTGGAAATAAGATACACCATGAAAGTATATCTCTGATCAAAATAAAACTGAATTTAAAGAATTCACCAATATTTTTGACATGAATTCTAAAAAGCTAAACACATATTAAACATAGCTCTGTTGCCTAAATTCAAATTATTTTACTGTCATCTAGTTATACCAGCCAACTTTTTAGCTAACGCTGAAATGATTTGATAGCATTTAGTGATGTCCCAGAGGCTCCTGACCAAGCCATGGAACAGACACCAAATACTTGCTGAAATATGCACAGAAAACATTTAGAAAAGTAAACAAGAACTCATAAACCTGATCCATTTCTGGGAGAGGGACTGCAATTCTGGGGTTCAGAGAGAGTTATGTTTCATTATATACCTTTTGCAGTTTAGATTTTTTGTTTACTACGTGCATATATTAGCTCTTTAAACAAGGCTTTAATTTTTTAAAAATTATGGAAAGTTTAAGATAAAAGTTAATGCACCCCAAAATGCATAACTACTTTCATTTCTTTTTCCCACCTATGATTATCTATTTAATACATATTTCGGTACAGTTGCAAATCTGTTACAGATTACTTTGGAAGGCTATGTTTGTGGCCAATGCACAAAACAACAAATTTGAAAGAAAAAATCTTAAATTCATCAAACTGGGTGCACTTCCTCCTTCTCCCACTTCTAAATGCCCTGAAGACACGTTTGCATATTTGTTTATAATATTGTAATCTAATTTTTTACTCAGTATTCCAACATCTACGTTTCTGCATATTCTCCCTATTACATCAGGACTATGAAATGCTCATTATGTAGCTGTGCAGTGTCTCCTTTAACCATTCCCCTACCTCTACTGACTTTTAAAAACCAATCTGCTCAATTTCAGCAGTGCAGTTTGCGTTCTCTTTCTGTCAGTTTACCAGTAGGTGGCGCTGGATAGCAGCTGTAAATAATCTGGTTTTAGAATACTGCTGGGGGATCTGTGCTCTAATAACACACTTTCTGAACAGAGATGGTACTGAGCCCAATCAGGGAAGTAGTTCCAACTGTTTTCTCAGTAATGAACATGGGTTTTATCACTATGCCATCCATATTCTCTTGTATGCTTCCTCATGTGAGCAATTACAAACAGATTTTCAAGATGACTGCCTGGAATTAGGGTTACTGTCTTGTGGTCCTGACAGGGAGAAGATATGCAACTCCAGCAAGGGTCCCGCCTCTTGATAAAGCACCTGCCTCGGGCCTCACCAAAGCGCTCTCCTGCGCTCCATCGTGCCAACCTTTCAACCATCAGGTGGCCAGCCCCACCCTGTGACAAGCCCCGTCCTGAGTCCTTCCTGGAAATCATCCCCAAATACTTCTCACCACAACCGTATCAGATCTGTATTATTATCCACCTGTAGAGATGAGGAAACTGAGGCCTGGGTGGACAAGTGACCTATTCAAACTTCTACAACCAGCCAGCTACAAAAGAGAGTCTGGCCCTTGCAGCCAGAGAGACACAGGTTTGCAATCTGGTTCTTTCATGGACTGACTGTTCATCACTGGCAAGGATTTAATGTCAACAAGCACTTGTTTACTGGTCTGTAAAATGGGAATAATAATGTGTGACTCCCCGAGCTATCGTGATATTAAATGAAAAAACGTATGTATGGTTCCTAGTAGAGTTTCAGGCTCAACATAAAAGCACTGCCAACACAAAGCATAAACAACAACAACAACCAATTAATAACCTTCTCCCTTCCTGACTCAAAATGCCTTTCAGACTCCCATGACTTTCCCCTCCCTTCTAACTTAAGATTCAGAGCACTTACCCCTATACGACCCTCAACATCTCTATTTCTTTACTCTGTAGTACTGCATACCCCTTCTCACTCTGAATTAATGGCCCCTTTCCAGGAGAAACCAGAGGCCATCAGTTCAATCACAGGTTTCTTATGCTTCACCAGTGTTCCATACTCTCCTAGGACCAGCATTTGAGGGGAGGCAACACGTCTGATGTGTAGTCCGGCCCTTTAAATTCAGGCTAGTGTTCTATCTTTAGTGGTTATTTCAAGGTGGATAATATAATCACTTTTCTTCATTTTGCCTTTTTGGGGGAGCGGAGGGGTAACTCTTTTAATGGTTTCTTCTCAAAGGAGCTGCTCTTATGTGATATTTATAGATTTTTTTTTCTCCCATGACTTATCCCCCCTGTTAGTGCTGGCTTGTCTTTCAGGTGTTAGTAGAAGGCTCACTGCCATCATTAATCATATCTGTTTTCTTATCATTGAAGCAGACCAAAGCATTGTAGGTTAGTATTTTCAAAATGTTTAATAGGGATATGTGGTCATTAGCTCTCTCAACTAATTCACTTTCTAGAGTCCACTTGTGAAAAATCTGTTTAGAATGGTCGATGTGTAGCTGGCAATTAGCTAATTTATTGGCAAATAAGCACTTTACATTAAGGTAGTTTATACCTATATTCCGAAGAGCAAGGAGGTGTTCTATTTTTACCCTTCTTCTCTAAGTCCCCACAGACTATGCCCTGGCTATTGCCTTATGACCTGCCTTGTGCAATTTTAATGGGCTCTGAGAACTGTGGATCTCAAGAAAAATTTTAACTAGATTGAATTTGAACATCTTCGGCCGGCTGTTGGTACTTTCGTTTATTCCTCTGTGAATACTGGCAGCTAAAATGCAGACCACTTGTCATCGAACTGTTGGAAATAGGAAATATTAGTCCTATATGAAAAGAGCCAATATTTTTACAAAATTAACTAATCTTTATTTTATAATTGAGGTAGCCTTTTTAGCATGTTGAACTGCAGGTGTCAACAAGGCAGCAGGTTTAGAACTAACTAGTATTTGGTTTCCTCGTATGTTTGACAACTACACCAGCTAAAATGCTACAAACCCCTAATAATTCCTGGGCTTCTGTGATTGGGGATAATGCACCAACATGAAACAAACTGGATTAGATTAACTCAGGAGTATAGATTTAACTCAGGTGACCCTTCTGGGAGCCACTGAGTGATGAAGTAGCTCTGGAAGTTAAAAGTATCCTTCTCTAAGTAATGGCTGGTTTGTGTCTGAGTTTGGAGACATTTACCAGCGGCTCTTGGACTGCACGGTGCACCATACCTGACACAGGGATCGGGTCATGCTTTTGCCATTGTGGCAAATGCATTCTCCAAAACAAGGTGTGGTGGGAAATTTATGAGGCTCTCTCTCTAAACCAACTGATTGCTGATTCCTGCCACTGGCTTGCTGTTAGTCTTGCCCTCAAAGTGACAAGGCAAGTCCTGTGCATGGTGTTGGCCCAAATAACACCACAACCACCGGCGGAAAAGTAGCTTGCCAATAGAAGGACAACTAAAGGAGTCTGTCCTACACGCCCACACTGTATCTTGGCTTTAGCTACTAAGTGATGTATTGAATTTTATTTCATCATTCACAGGATATACTCACCTTAGGGTAGACCAAGGCATATGTAATAGCTTTGTGAATAATCTGTGACCCATAAGATCAACTCGAAATAGTGTAATATAGAGCCCAAGTTTTAGAAACAGAACATCTCGATTTGCATCACACTTCACCGTCTTACTGTATAATCTTAGCAAAGTTACTTAACCTCTTTCTGACTGTGTCTTTTCATCTGTAAAATGGGAATAATAGTTGTTAATACCTCACTGTATTGTTTTGAAGGGGAAATGAGTTAAAATTTAAAGCATATTATTTCCTACACATAATGAATCTTTTAAAATGCTAGCTATTATAACCTGACTTAATCAAATATACTCTTTTAAGGGAGAGGAAGGGATCTATGAAACTCCCCGCATCAAGCTTCACATAGTGCCAGTTCCGAAAAGCTGGTGTTACGCATCACCCATGTTTTCCCATGGTTCTTACCAAGCACCTGGAAATGCTACGCTTTACTCAGAGTGTTACTTCTAGCCCTGTTCTAGGTCTCAGGCTCCATGCCTGTTGGTTCAGGATTCCTACATGTATCATTCCTCTCCCCCAAAAAAGTTTACCTCCAAAAGGTATAAGTTTTCGAAAAAAGACCTAAAATCTACTTTATACAAATGACAATTGTGTATATAATGAAACCAAACTACAGAAAAGCTATTAGAATAAAGAAGTGCACTTTGGGAGGTTACTGGATAATTTGTTTCTTTTGTTGGCTCCAACTAGAAAATAAAACTGAAAAAAACCAATTTACAATAGCATCAACATATCAAATATCTACATATAAATCTACTAAAAACACATAAAACCTATGCAAACATTATTGAGAGAAATTTTAAAAGACCTAATAAATGTATTTATATACGATGTTCATGGTTTAGAAGACTCATTATTCATTATCATCAAGGTGTCAGTTCTCTCTGTTGGTATAGAGGAATCAGGCTGCAATACAGACTGCCAAAGGGCAGTTTCCTGTCACCTGCCTCTTCATCATGTTTGATTTTTCCAGCGTGCCACTGAGTTCTTCCACTATTACCTAGGCAGAACCTTATAGCAAGGGTTCATTAGATGCCCCTCCATCTTCCCAGCAAAGGACCAGAGTGCTTTACAACACAAGTCTCTTTGTATACTCCCAATGACCTGTGACAGAACTAATACATGCCATTGCAAAAAAATGCTAATTTTCTATTAATTCTCAACCTCACGACCCAGCTCTACAAAACCTAGATGCAAGAGGGAGGGGATATGGGGATATATGTATACATATAGCTGATTCACTTTGTTATACAGCAGAAACTAACACAACATTGTAAAGCAATTATACCCCAATAAAGATGTTAATAAATAAATAAATAACCCTAGACTTTCACAAAGCTAAACCATTGATCTATGAACAGCCCTGTCCATATCACAGAGAACAATAAATGAATCTGAAGTGGAATCACTGAATTCCAGAGGAAACCTAGGGGAATCCTAGGTCAGGATCTGAACAAGAGTATAAGACTACACATTTTTAAGCTGTGCCAAAAACCACGCTCCAGCTGGTCCTTTAAAGCAAGCGATAAACACAGCTCTTCCTGGTCTTCTGCTTCACTTTGCATTTCCTCTAATTGCTCTGGTTGCTGGCTTCATAATGTCTTTTCACCCACTGATTGTTCACCTCCAGATTTCCTTTCTGGCTTTGTCTTCCCACAGTTTCTACCCTGGCTCTGGTATTTCCACTTGTCTTAGTTGAGAAAACTCTCTGTTGTCTCTGGTACTAGGAAAATCTACCTGGGCCATCCAGTCACTCAAATTATAAAATCATGATAGGTGGGAAATGCGACAAAAGCTAGAACAAACACAGAAGACTGAAACAAGAAAACATACAAATTTATTTCAGAAAGTTAAACCTTATGTTAGGGAAAGCTTGAAAAAATTATCAACAATAACCACAGGGTGCCTGGAGCATTGTTCAGAATGAGAAAAAACAGAAACAGATAATCACACTGCTTGGAAGCAGGGATAAAGAGATGACAAAAGGAAAGGAAAACTACTCTGTCTTTTTCCTCAAGGAGAATAATCTGCAAAAAGAGAGAGTAAATATGTTTAAGAGGACACTGAAACTCAGGAGAGGTAAGAAGGTAGTGAGAGAGCCCCCAGAGGCCTTAAGTGGATTTTTGTCTCTAGACTAAGATGAATGGCATCTTAAACACTGAGAAAACTCGCAAGTGTGATTGTCCAAACATTGCCAGTGATGTTTAAGAATAACAGGAAATGCCAGGAGTCCTCCAAGATGGAATATGAACCACATTCTGAACAGAAATAAAGATACTGGCTCTGCAAACTACAGATTAGATAGTTAGATGCCATAACCTCTTGGATTTCTATAATCAGAGTAGTTAAAAAAAGAATGAAATATTACTTGAATTGTGTCTCATACAGTAAAAATTTCTAGCATTTACATTAACACATTTCATCATCACAACATCCCTTTATGCAAGACAAGTATTATTATTCCCAATATTCTTTGTTGTTGTTGTTTACAAATATGGAAATTGAGATTTTGGAGAGATTGAAATACTTAGCAAAAGATGACATGATACTATCTGCCAAGACTATTTTTATTATAACTCTCCAGCACTCTCCAAGTTCCATTTTGATATTGGAATGCTGTTATAAATCATCTGTTTTTCAACTGCATCTAAAGAGAGTTGATTAAAGATCAAATTAACAGTAGAGATAAGTATTTCAGATTTGACAGCACACATTTCAGATATACCATATGCAAAAGATATATATTAAAAAACAAGTTTGTGCAAAATATGACTTTAAAAACTCACTATCTTCCTGCAAATCAAAGAGGAAAAGAAATAACTCAAACAAAAACCTGGGCAAATGGCAAGTTAGTATATAAAAGGTTATTACTAAACATGTAAATGCAAAGGAAAACAAAAATATCAGATGAGTAATGATTAGAAAGATTTACAATTCACTTTGCTACAAGGATGTAAAGAAATGAGAACTCTGATACACTGGAAGCGGTTGTGTGAAATTGTTCACACTTTCTAGTGGGCAATCTGGTAATGTGTTCCAAAATCTTAACTTGTATATAATTTAATTCACTTCTGGAACTATTCTACCTCTGAAACTTTATTTTAAGGCAGACTAGTGTAAGTACACGAAGATGTATATCTCTGTATGTATGGGCCATGTTGCTTACGATGGAAAAAATTTGGAAACAGCTTAACTGTCTATGAATAATAAATAAATTACAGTATACGCATAAAGTAGAATAAAATGCATACGTTCAAAAGGACAGGAATATTTATTACATTTGAAAACAAATGTGTATATATGTATGTTAGTTTAAAAAGTATATAATATGATACTATTTATATAAAATATGTGGATTAAAATTCTGTAAAGGTAAACAATGAATTGTTAATGATGGTTATACATGGGAGCAGACTCTCAGAAACTTTTGGTTGCACTGAACAGTCTTTTTAAAATGTTTTTAACCATGACGTTTGTTTTAAGTGATATCACCATTTGAAACCAAGAGTAATGTGACTACTGTAGGACTGCAAGATTCTGTACTTGGCTCTTTTCCTAAATAACACTTTAACCATAGCTTAATAAAGTCACAAAAAATGTCCTTATCAATTTTTTGTTGCTCCAACACCTAAAGGGCCAATTCACAGATAAGAAATTAAATCATAAAGATTATTTCAAGTTGGATGATAAGATGAAATTTTAAAAAGATAATAAACGGGGCTTCCCTGGTGGCGCAGTGGTTGAGAGTCCGCCTGCCGATGCAGGGGACATGGGTTCGTGCCCCGGTCCGGGAAGATCCCACATGCCGCGGAGCGGCTGGGCCCGTGAGCCATGGCCGGTGAGGCTGCGTGTCCGGAGCCTGTGCTCCACAATGGGAGAGGCCACAACAGTGAGAGGCCCGCGCACCGCAAAAAAAAAAAAAAAAAAAAAAAAAAAAAAAAAAGATAATAAACGTATTAATTTTAGAGACAATTAAAAAGTGAGGTTAGAATGTGAGATTGCACGATCCTCATCTGAAAAACCCTAAATGCTTTCATTAGTGATTAGGTAAATATGAGTAAATAACATGATTTACCTGCTGAACTGAAATTTCTAGTGAAATGTAAGATGATAAAGATAAAAGAGTGTTTGGATCTAGAGGAGGTAAATCACATTTTAAAATATGCACTGCTGAGCAAACATAGAGACACTGTGAAGACAGGGACTATTCTTCCTCCCCTTGTATGCCTCAATCAATACCCAGAGTGATTTCTGATACAAAATAGACACTAAATAAATATTTGTTGAATGGACAAATCAGGAGCAGCAAATGTACTGTTTTCTCAACTGAATACCACATTTGAAGAGGGAATTTCACCAATTAAACTATGGCAGGGTTATGAAAAATATAGAAAGCATGCGGCATAAGAAGTGCTTTAAGGACTAGAAAGCCTCCAATTTCTATCTAAAAAGGTAAAGAGGGATGGACACATGACAGCTGTCTGTCTTCAAGGATTTGAAAGTGTCCTATGCAAGAAGGACTACGCTAACTCTGTATGTCACCAGAGGGCAGAATACTGACAAGAGCTTTGGATTTATAAAAACATATATCTCATATGAATACAAGTTAAATTTTTCTAAAACTCATGGTGTCTAAAACTGTAAATTTTAATCTCTTCATCCCTGCCAGTACGAAACATCACTTCTAAAACAGGATATTTAGGGCGTTTTTGCATGGCGTGGAAGTTTGAGTGATAACTAGATCCCTTCTCACTCTACCTATTGAAAAGCATTGCACTGGGTGTTTTCATCCCAGTTGAAATGATGCTAAGCTATCAGAAATGGGCTTCAAGGCAATATGTTCACGCTTCCGATCCTGCCCCTCCTTCTAGCAAAACTATCATAATAGCTCTCAAACCCTTTAGTAATAATGAAATCGATGTCACAAGAAGAGACCCCCTCCACCTCCCATAAAATTTCATGGGCCTATTACAGTGCATTAGCACATACACTCACACACACACACACACACACACACACGGCACAATAGGTGTGTTTTACTGAATGGTATTTACAACTTTGCTTAAAGTAGTTTTAGAGACCAAATCTCGATGATGTGCTAGCTCTGATATTAGAACCTTTTCATTAATCAGATAATTATTCATCATCTGAATAAAAAAATCTAATAAATCAATCCTACCCTAGGTTGAGTCCATCGTTTTGAGTGACAGCGACTGCAGAAAATTATGGGTTTATGTCTTGTCTGGGAACCTCATAAGTCAGACCTACAATACACTTAAGGCACTTTGAGGCCTCATGGTAAGACATATGAAGCTATTACTCATCACGATCTGTGAAGCAGCTGTACTGTGGCGTTTAATGGTAATTTTGTAAATATTTCAAATTTTTATTTTTAAGAAGATTCTTAAGACAATGCTATGTGACGCATACACGCGCACGCACGCACACACACACACACACACACACACACACACATCCTACAGCTATATACTTACCCAAGGTTTTCTCTGAAGGAGGCATTAGAGGAAATGACATTTACATGAAGCCGCAGAGTACAACACAGTAAAAGACACTAAGTTGCTATCGGTTCAGTTTCTCCTTAGGTTGTATTTTAATGATTTCTAATACCCCTAATGAATTATTTTCATCTGCAGGCCAATTTGTTTTACTTGAATAGTGTTCGGTTTCTTTTCATCCTTTTCAAATCACCCAATTTAAATTTATGAAAACTTGTTGATGTAAAGCATGAGGCTGGGTGTCAGGGATATCAGGATGTGAGTCCTGGTTGCCACCCCGCTGCTCAGGAAGGCTGTGACCTTGAGCAGAGCACATGCCCTCTGCCGCTCAGTCCCTCATCAATAAAACAAGGCCATTGGATGGGTAGATCACTAAGGCCTTTCTAGCACATTCTCCATCTGTGCCTGTTTAAACAAGAAATAATTTAGGATTTGATTGACAACCTAGGTCAACATTATGTACTAAGGACATGAAAAACATTTAAAAGCCTCTCCTGTGAAGCTGGATATCTCAGATAGAGTTCCCCAGACACAGATTCCGAGTCAAGAACTCTTGCAAAAGTGATTTGTTAGAAAAACTGTTAGGCAAGTGAGGAAACAGTAAGAGGAAGGGATGAATGGAAGTCTGTCAAGTGTGTAGAACTAAGCAAAATCACACAGGGCGTAGTAACTGTGGCTCAACTCCACATGGGAACAACAGAGACAGAGGAGACTGTGGTCTTAATTGGGAATGAAAGAGATGTGTGTGTTCATAGCCCATCCTCCAAAACGCATCAGACCTTGCTTAAGGACTCGGACTCCAGAGGGCTGTGAATCCCAGGCATTCACATCCCGAGCATCTCTTACCTAGTCTGAGGGCAACCTTCACAAAAAGAGGTGGAATCTGGCTTCTGGGAGTGAACGCAATCAAGCAACTGAAATGCACCAAAAGAGTAACGGATCCAAAAGGACATCCGTGGAGGTTACAAAGGCCAACAGGGTCAGCCTCCATCTCCAGTCCTTCCAAAAGGTAAGCAATGAAAGCATGTTACCTTCTTTTTCCCCAAAACACTACACTTATCACATATTCAGTACAGGTACCTGAGCACTTGTAGATGCCTGACAAATTATACAGGGGTAAACAAAAGAGAGAGGGTCTCCAGACTTATGGGCCCTATAGTAAAATGGAGGAGACAGATTATAATTATAAATTATGATAATTCTATGAGGTACCATGGTGAGGAGCAGCGTGAGAAAGGAGGGGTTCATTATAAAATAAGAAGTCAAAGAAGTCTTATATGAGATAGTGACATTTAAGCTGAGACCTGAAAGGTGGGCACAAACAGCCAGATAAAGAATGGAGGGGTCAGAGGTGGGGAGAGTTTTCAGACAGAAAGACCACATGCAAAGACTGTGATGCTGGAAAGAGCTTGACACGGTTAAAGATCTGAAGTAAGGCCAGGGGGGCTGGAGAGTTGTGAGCAAGATGGAGAAGAATGAGTTTCAAGAGACAGATGAGGGTTTCCCTGGTGGCGCAGTGGTTGAGAGTCCGCTTGCCGATGCAGAGGACACGGATTCGTGTCCCGGTCTGGGAAGATCCCACATGCCGCGGAGCGGCTGGGCCCGTGAGCCATGGCCGCTGAGCCTGAGCATCCGGAGCCTGTGCTCCGCAACGGGAGAGGCCACAACAGTGAGAGGCCTGCATACCGCAAAAAAAAAAAAAAAAAAAGAGACAGATGAGAGTAAATCCTCTTATACCATGAGAAGGTGTTTACATTTTATTCTCAGTGTAATGGGAAACCACTTAAGCAAGGAATAGACGTGACTAAATGGGAAACCATTTTAAACAGGAGACAAATATTTTTGAAATAACACGCTGAGTTCTGGGTAGAGAATGAATTGGAAAGAGAGCAAGAATCAGAATGGGAACACATGTTAGGAGGGTATTATGGTATTAGGTCTCATGAAAGAAGATGGTAAGTTGAATTAGAATGATAATAGTAAATATGGAAAAAATTATTTCTTCCCATGAATACAAATTTAAATCTCAAGAACTTTTCAAGCCAACTAAAAGAATAAAAATAATTGATGAGAATATCTGATCTTAATATGAGAAGACAGAGGTAACTATGACTTTTCATATTCAAGACACAATCTTAGCCTTTTTACAGTTGGAGCCACAGGAGAAAGGAAGCAGAAATAAGAGTTGGCCATGGCTACCCCAGGAGAAAAGCCCTGGGTCAATTCGCACTTAATCCTACAGAGGCAAAAAGAAAAGGGAGCAAACCTAAGGCAGGAGAAAATGGTGTAGCCTATTCCACAGGCAGGGGAAAAAATAGCACTGGATTATTTTATTAATATAGTTATATTAAATTAAAAGGGAGGAGAAGACCGAAGAAAGTGCCACTCTCACGGTATGACTTTACATGAGTTCCTACTAGAAAATCAAATCGGATGATCAATTCCCTCTCTCTTATATCATATTTGTGTGTGTATGTGTAGGAGGGTGAGGGGTGATGGTGGGAAAAGGGTATACGTAGTTGAAAATTTTTGAGTAAACTTTATCCTGTAGATATTGAAAATGTATATAACAAAGACAATCATGGGATTCTATCATTGAAGGACAAAGAATGGACCCCTTTATAATACTGGGAAGATCAAAGAAGACAACAGAAATAGGAAAATCATGTACTAAATCCTGGAAGTGAGAGGGAGCATGGCTTCTCAGGGGAAGTAGAAGTATTATAATCTGACTGAAATATAGGATTTGAAAGAGGCATACACAAGTGATGAAAGATATGAACAGCTTACGCACAAGAAGCCTTCTATGACATGCTAAGGAGGCTGACAGTGATTTGACAGTTTGGTGATCCACTGAAGAAGGTTTAACACTGAAACAGCATGGCCACACTTGCATATGAGAAAAATCATGCTGGGAGGCGTGACAAAACTATATTTAAAGGGTAGGTGCTTAGGAGGCTCTTCTAGTAATCTGGGCAAGAGGAGACAAACCCTAAAAAAAAAAAAGCAGTAGCAGTGAACATGGAGAAAAGGGGATAGAAGCTAAAGAAGTTTAAGCAAGTGAAATTGATGCTATTTGATGACTGACCATCACAGCAAGTGAGGGGAAGAAGTGGATACAAGTCAAGGGATGAAAACCAAGGGTCTGCCTCAAACCACTGAAAGGAGGGTGACAATTTTTTGAGAGAGAAAGAAAATAAGAATAAGAAAAATAAGCAAGATAAAATTTGAGAATAAGATCTGGGAAAGACATGACAATGGATTTGTTTTGAAAAAGATCTGTAGGATATCCGGATGAAGAAGAAAACCAGAAAATTATTGGATACATAGGCTTGGAAATCAAAACAGAGATCTTTGCAGTATATATTGAGACTGTACATAATAGTTTAAGCCAATAGATTAAATTAGACCACCCAGGAAATGCCTGAGAAGTATAAAAACTGAAACACAGGGAATACCCAAGTGAAATATGAATTGAGGAATAATAGTTCATTTAGACACCAAGAAAAATCTTCCATGAAGTAGGAGGAGATCCAGGAAAGAGAAGTGTTAGGCAATCAATGAAGGAAAGAGGATTGAGGAGGGACTGGTCAGTGGATTCAAATGCTACAGAGACATCAAACTGATAGGGACTGAGGACTACCCACTTGCTGGTTAGCAGTTCAGTAGAGAGTAGGATGTGGGATGGGGGGAGAACTATGGAAAAGTAATGCTTTAAAGAAACTACAAACTTGGCTCTGAAGTAAAGCGGATAGGATGTTGGCTAGACTCAGTTTTTTGAGCGTACATTTTACGTCTATCTTAGTCATCTACACAACCTAAAATGTTGGTGAATGCCAGACAAAACCTGCAAGTGTTCTGCCATGTATGTCCGATAAGTAAAGTAATTGAATGGACGGTTGGAAGGATTTTTTGGGACTCTTTTTTGGTTTGTTTTTATTTGTTTGCTAAATTGGAAGAAACCTGAGCATACATTCATTCTGAAGGGAAGGAAGGAAAGGTTGAAGATAGAAGCAACATCAGGGAGTGTTGGAATGAGACAGTGAAGGGGTCTTGGGGGGAAGTGACCCAAAGCACAGGTAAGGGATTTTCCTTGACTAGAGGAGCAACCTTTATTCCCCTCAATAGCAGAGAGATAGGAAAATGGTATGTTTGTGAGAAGTCATATTCTCAAACGGTGTGAAGGTGTTACCCATCTGACCACCGTTTATCAAGTGCTTCCTGATTGTCAGTCGCTGTGCAAGGTGCTCAGAATACACTGGTGAACAAAAAGATATGGCTCCTGCACTCAAGTGGCTCAGGGTTTTCAGGAGGTGAGACCGTTGTTATTATAATAACCATTGTTATTGGTTATTATTATTATAATAACCATTACTAATATAGCCACATATACATGATCATGCAGCAATGAATAGTAACAGGAGAAAAGTACATTTTTCCAAAACAGTTCATAAAATACCTAGTCTTCAATGAGATCAGGGAAGACTTCCCAGAGAAAGATATGATTGGGCTAATAATTGAGGAACAAATGGAGTTAACTAAAAAGACATGGTAGGAAGGATATTCTAGACAGAGTGGTAGCTTTGGGGACCATATGGTCTTATTAAAAATGCTGTTGAGTTTTTGAACTTTGGATTCTGTACATCTTACAAACTCACTTTAGCAAGTGGATTTAGAGTGGACACTTGACAGCAGAAGTGGTCATCCTGAAATTCCGTCTTTACCTCTGTGCCTCCATCTCTCACATTTCTCAAGGGGACTTAGGTGTGGGTAGGGGAATAGGGTGAATTTAATGGGAAATTAACCAGAGGAGTCCCAAGGATTAATTTTGAATGATACACACTTCCAGAGGGCTGAACTACTATACATATTAGTCGTACAAGTTCTGTACCTATTACTTTTGAGGGTTGTCTTCAGTTACAGCTCCTAAGTCACACTACTTCAGTTGCATTTACAGGAGAGTTTGAAATACATGGATTAAAAAATGTTTAATTCACATATTAATGTAAATTAATATATTGTTTCACAACAAATTCTATTTCCCTGCGTTTCTCCATTGATGAAAGCAGACACCACTAAATAAAAAGTGATAAAGCAGCTAGAGATTTGAGGGATTGTTTTGATCAGGTGTCCTTTTGGACAAATACATTCCTGATACAAATTCCTTAATTTACTGAAGCAAGTGTGTCTTTATTCTTCACCTACATGATTTCAATCAATGAAGGTATGTTTTCTGAAGCAGAAATGAAAATCCTGGCCCATGAAATAGCTCATCAGGGGAATTCCAACAGTTCATTTATTGTAGCCATTGCAAAAGAGGAAAGTGTGTTGTTAATAAACAGCAGTTAGCCACGTTTTAGGCCAAGTGGAGACTATTATTCACGCTAAGAGTTTTTTGAGCTTTGAATTATCTACATCTTATTCACTCACTTTGGCAAGTTATTATTTTTGGAAATTATTTGTCATAATGTTCATATACATGAACACTTTTCCTTCTCTTTGTCATAGGAAGTTTGAGCCAATCCGACACTCATATTGATCTAATTATCACTTATAACTGAACCCAAATATGATACTAAATCAGGCAGTTTGGGGAAGACACATGGTTCTGGAGGCAGCTGCCAATGGTGATGAGCTAGTAAGACTCAAACTTGTATTTAATTTAGGGAGCCAGGCCTAAATCTGGGCTAGAAACATCACAAGTCTGCAACAATGAACTTTTTCCCAAAGGGTGTGCTTTAGAGCCAATATTTGTGGCATATCCATTCTTCAAAATATTTTTTGTTTTCTAAACTTCAGTGAAACTGAATCTTTATACACTGTCAAAACAGAGATATATACTTACTGCAATTTCAATATGAACTAAAACTTAGATGAGGTTGCCCAATAAATCATCACAGTATTACAGGTAAAGAAAGCTAGTTAAAAGAAATAACAATAGAAAATTAGAATTGCCTTAATATGGAATAACTGGTCTTGAAAAGCTGTGAGCTTTCTGCCACTGAAGGCATCTGAGTGAAGACCAAATATCCACTAATCTGAAATGTTGTAGAAGGTACCATGCACTCTTTAAAGAATTGTTTAAAGTATGCCTTCTAGGGTTACTTTCAATATTCAGTGGCTATAATTCTAGGAAAATGATGGATGAAAAATATTACCTAACAGAGTTATTTTAAAACATCTAATTTTTAAACAAGGTGGCACATCATTCAGGGTTCTTGACCATAAGCACCTGCTAAACCTCTAGCTAACATGGAAGGAATTAGTTATGTGGTAGCTGACAGACTGGAAACTGGAGAAACAAGCTTGGGAAAATGGGTAGACCAAGGAAGTCTAAGCAAGAACAACCACAGCCAAGTTCATACCAGAAGTCTAGTCTGATGAGAATGTTGCTTTTGGTATCAGAGCCATCCATTGTGCCTAACCCAGCCTTCATGGAATACTTAAAACCAAGGCTATATGCCAATCCTGTTGCTGATGCATATCTCAGAGGAATCTGTAATGCTCTTGCAAATAAATTCTGTCCCGTCTTTTTTGCATCACTCCCTCCAGAGTTTAAGCTTTGTTTGAAACATCAATCTGACAAAGAATCGGATTCACAGATCCTACCTACTAAGGGGTAGAGAGAGAAAGAATTTGTACCCCTTTAGCTAAATAGTGAGGATAAGGCATTCTTCCAAAATGGGAAGGGAGTTTGGATCCTGATAAGTCAAGATAAATGTAAATATCTACTCCAAAGATTTTACTGATTGCTTTAATAGTCAACATTTTGTGTCTTCATAACGTCAGTGAATCTTTAATGGGCGGGAAGGATTTTGTGACTTTTGTGTATTTTGCTTTACCTGCAAATTTTCTTACTCCCTGTCTTCTGGAACTATTTCCTAGAGCACTAGTCTAGTTTCTCAGTACAGTACACTAGGTAATGACGATTCAGTAGAATATACTAGGTAATGGCCTATTTATTCTTTTATTTTAGCTGAATAGAACAAAGTAATCAACTTTAAAGAAATAGATGCCTCTCCTCAATTCATGGTTTCCAATTAATTATAGGTTTCCTGGGAAATGCCAGGATTGCTTGTGCCCTGTTGTTAATGATCTGAGGCTCCCTATTCTGCTAAACGTTAACTGTGGTATGGAAATGCGATCGCGTCTGCATTAGAGTTCACTAATCAAAATAATTATACCCACTCTGCACATTTCACATGTCTTCACTTAAATACGGTCAAGTATCATTTAATATGAAGCCTTTATATAAAGCTGCATTCTCAAGAGGCTCCCTCCAAACTGGCTGAGCTCAGAGTCTCTTACAGAAAGAGCATTTGCAGAGTGTGAAGGTCCATATTTTATAATGCTGGCATACATGTGACCACTACAGGACTCCTCCCAACCCTGTGACCTCAGAGTGACAGAGAGACAACAGAGACCAGTATGTTTGTCTAATAAGTTGGGAGAGGCTTACTGAAAAAGTAATTAATAAAATTCAGGTCAAATTCAGTTAACTTATCCCCATACAATACTCCTATCCTTAATCCAATTATCCCACAAGAAGAATAGGACATTATTAGAAAAGACTGGAGAACCAAGTCTCACCCATAAGTTAGAGGTATTTTTCTTTGGAGCTTTCACCCAGTGATATTTTCTTCTTTGTTCTCCTACCATCTTTTGATGCAAAGCACATGCTAATGAGTGCAGAGATTCCTGGCACTTCCCTCACCATAGTACTAAGGTTATTACTTTGATTTATATTGTGTCTAATTCATCAACCAGCATCCATCATTTCACAGATGGAAATGTTATTTCCACAAAATGGACAAATATCAAATAACATAAACACTACATATCAAATGAGGAAATGTAAAGAATCCTTGCTCTTATCCACCAATTTCACCAAGCTCACAAATGGAGCCTATAAACATATACAAGAACGAAAAGGAATAGCAGAAATCACTGGATGGTACCATTCATGATTTTTTAAAAGTAGGATATTCAAAATTTGAAAAGTAGGAGGACAATGAAAAAAGAAATGTGACCACAGATGGGCTGCTCCCACTGTAAAATCAGAAAAGTCTAACTAGTATCTGTTTTGCAAACATCAAGAGAAACTATGTGATAAATGTAAGCTGCTGTCTTTAATAAATAGCATAAGTCTAGCAGCTCACAGCTTCAAAGAACATCTGAAAACTTCTATTATATGTGTGTGTTACTCTAGGTCCTCTGAGAAGCAGATGCCAATTTGGGGTTAAATGTTCAAGGATTTTAGGAGGGGAAATACGTGTGTGAGAGAAAACAGGGCAGGAGCTGAAAGGCTGGGTGAAAACACCAGGCAGCAAGGTAGTCTGACTCCAGTAGAGGAGAGAGAGTATGAAGGCTGGGTGAAGTACCTCAGAATGCTTTACTGTCTCAGGAGTGGTCAGCAGGGCTCTTGGAGAGTTCTGGAGCCAAAGGTGTTCTGTCCCAGGGACATCCTTCCTTACAATCCCTGCCATGCTCAACCATTGTGGAAACAGCCATAGGAATGGTCATGAATTTCAGAGCACAGAAGCTGGGACCTTCTTTCAAATATTTTTTCCAAAGTTTTGTCCATAGAATGAGAAGAATTTTCTGTGTCATTAAAATGCATCAAATTCCAAAAGCTTCTGAGAGCTTACACTCTCATTATACTCTGCTTATATAATACAGTCTTGGTGTAGAGGCTGGCAAGAAATCTGAGTAATTGCTAATAGTTTTGTCAGTCTCCCTCTATTACTGCCTGATCTCTGTAACTGGATTCATCTCAAGGCATTTTGAAAGTTACCTATATTTTTACCTCTTACTTTCTTTCACCAACTTACTCCTCAACTGTCTATAATATTTCTTTCTGTTGAAACTGTTCATTTGAAAGTTTTCATCAACCATCTCATTACTGAACACAATGTTATTTTTAAAAAATATGGAGGCATTCTAACAGACTGCTCCCTGAAGCATCTGAGTCTTGCAGGCCCCCCTTGAAATATTCCTCCCTTGCCTTTTGCGACTCCGCATTGTTACAACCCTCTATGCCTCTAAGTATGCATTCTAGGCCTTTTTCATTATGCCCTTTCACATCTCCCAACCTCGCATTTAGACATTCACCAAGTTGAGGGCCTTAGATTGTTTATCTATAAATAAATTTTCACTTAGAGTGCTAATTATTTCCCACATTTCCAGATCCTAAACAGATCTGTCTACATCTGAACTATTTTTACGGCACCTGACATATCTTTCCAAGTATATTCTGGATACCTCCCACAGAGGCTTTCAGAGGCACTTTAAATGGAACATGTCCAAAATCCAATAACTTCTGTTTTACTTTCCTATTTTAGGTAATGGCATCACCCATGAGCTATGTTTTAGCACATTTTTAATCATTTTGACTTTTCCACTCATATCCTGAGGCTAAGTAAAACGGTTCAAATTTACCTTAAATGTTAGTCAACAGATAAAGCAATATTTTTATTTTTCATATTTAAAAAGTTTATATTTTGCCAATTATAAAATGAATACATTGTTTAAGTAAGTTAACTATATATAAAATAGAACATTTTAATGTACAAATTTAATATATGCTATTAGATTTTTCCCAATCTTCTAATATTTTAAATAATGCTCAGTGAACATGGTTATATGTAAATGTTCACACATCTACATAGATATATCCTATTGGGTAAAAGCCTAGAAAAGGAATAAGTAGATCATACTGAATAAACAATTTTGCTAAAACGTTCTGTTAAAAGAATAAAACTAAAACTAATGTATACAAGTGTTCATTTTTCAATATAATTATAAAAAAGATTTATATTATTCATTAATGTAAATTAATAATACATGTGAATGTATTATTCATACAGTCATATGTATTTCCATTTGGTAAATTCCTATGAGTGAAATAATGAATTGGGCTTTTGTTTTCAAATACATAGAAAATTCACATCATCAGAGAAATGCAAATCAAAACCACAATGAGATATCACCTTATACCTGTTAACGGCTATTAGCAAAAAGGTAAGACATAACAAGTGTTGGCAAAGATATGGAGAAAAGGGAACCCTTGTGCACTGTTGGTGGGAATGTAAATTGGTGCAGCTACTATGGAAACCAGTATGGAGGTTCTTCAAAAAATTAAAAATAGAACTGCCATATGATCCAGCAATTCCACTTCTGGGTATATATCCAAAGGAAAAGAAAACACTAACTCAGAAAGTTATCTGCATCCCCTTGTTCACTGCAGTATTATTTACAATAGAAAAGACAATGAAACAACCTAAGTGTCCATCAACAGATGAATGGATAAAGAAAATGTGGTATATATACATAATTCAGCCGTAAAAAAGGATATCCTGCCATTTGCAACAACATGGATGGCCTTAAGCGCACTATGCTAAGTGAAGTAGAGAAAGACAAATACTATATAATCTCACTTACTTATATGTGGAATCTAAAAGAAACTAACTCATAGATACAGAGAACAGACTGGTGGTTGCCAGAGGTGAGGGGTGGAGGGTGAGGGAAGTGGGTGAAGGTAGTCAAATGGTACAAGCTTCCAATCATAAGATAAACAAGTCCTAGGGATGTACAAGCATACTTCAGAGATATTCCAGGTTCCGTTCCAGACCACCACAATAAAGCAAATATCACAATGAAGCAAGTCACATGAATTTTCTTGGTTTCCCAATGCATATAAAGGTTACGTTTACACCACACTGCAGTCTATTAAGTATGCAATGGCATTATACCTTAATTTAAAACTATTGCTAAAAAATGCTAACCCTCATCTGAGCTTTCAGCCAGTTGTAATCTTTTTGCTGGTGGAGGGTCCTGCCTCAATGTCGATGGCTGCTGACTGACGAGGGTGGTGGCTGCTGAGGGCTGGGGTGGCTGTGGCAGTTTCTTAAAATAAGACAGCAATTAGGATTGCTGCATGAATTGATTCTTCCATTTAAGAACGTTTCCTCTGTGGCATGCATGTTGTTCATAGCATTTTACCCACAGCAGAACTTCTTTCAAAGTTGGAGTCAATCCTCTCAAACCCTGATGCTGCTTTATCAGCTAAGTTTATGTAATATTCTAAATCCTCCATTGTTATTTCAACGATCCTCACAGCATCTTCACCAGGAGTAGATTCCATCTCAAGAAACCACTCTCTCTGCTCATCCATAACAAGCAACTCTTCATCCATTCAAGTTCTATCATGAGAGTGCACCAATTCAGGCACATCTCCAGGCTCCACTTCTAATTCCGCTTCTCTTGCTATTTCTACCACATCTGCAGTTACTTCCTTCATTGAAGTCTTGAACCCCTCAAAGTCATTCATCAGGGTTGGAATTCACTTCTTCCAAACTCCTGTTTGTGTTGATATTTTTGACCTCTTCCCATGAATCACAAATGTTCTTAATGGCATCTAGAATGGTGAATCCTTTCCAGAAGATTTTCAATTGACTGCCCAGATCCATCAGAGGAACCACTATCTACGGCAGCTATAGCCTTATGAAATGTATTTCTTAAAGAATAAGACTTGAAAGTCAAATTACTCCTTGATCCATGGGTTGCAGACAGCATCTTGTGTTAGCAGGCATGAAAACAACATTAATCTCATGGTACATCTCCATCAGAGGTCTTGGGTGACCAGGTGCACTGTCAATGAGCAGTAACATTTTGAAAGGAATCTTCTTTTCTGAACAGTAGGTCTCAACAGTGGGCTTCAAATATTCAGTAAACCATGTCGTAAACAGATGTGCTATCATCCAGGTTTTGTTGTTCCATTGATAGAGCACAGGGAAGGTAGATATTGCATAACTCTTAAGGACCCTAGGATTTTCAGAATGATAAGTGAGCACTGACTTCAACTTAAAGTCACCAGCCACATTAGCCCCTAACAAGAGAGCCAGCCTGTCCTTTAAAGCCTGACACTGATTTCTCCTCTCCAGCTATGAAAGTCCTAGATGGCCTCTTCTTCCAGTAGTAGGCTGTTTCATCTACATTGAAAATCTGTTTTTTAGTGTAGCCACCTTCATTAATTATCTTAGCTAAATCTTCTGGATAACTAGCAGAAGCTTCCACATTAGCACTTGCTGCTTCACCCCGCACTTTTGTGTTACGGATACAGCTTCTTTCCTTAAACCTCATGAACTTACCTCTGCCAGCTTCATACTTTTCTTCTGCAGCTTCCTCACCTCTCTTAGCCTTCACAGAATCAAAGAGAATCAAAAATATTTAAGGCCTTGCTCTGGATTAGGTGCTGGCTTCAGGAAACTTTGTGGCTGGTTTGATCTTCTATACAGACCACTAAAACTTTCTCCATATCAGCTATAAGGCTGCTTTGCTTTCTTATCATTCATGTCTCCACTGCAGTAGCACTTTTAATTTCCTTCAAGAGCTTTTCATTTGCATTCACAACTTGGCTAACTGTTTGGTACAAGAGGCCTAGTCTTCGTCCTGAGTTTTCAACATGCCTTCCTAACTAAGCTTAATCATCTCTAGCTTTTGATTTAAAGTAAGAAATACGTGACTCTTCCTTTCCCTTGAACACTTAGGGGCCACTGGAGGGTTATTAATTGGCCTACTTTTAATATTATCATATTTCAGGGAGTAAGGAGGCCCGGGGAGAGGCAGAGAGACAGGGGGATGGCCGGTCGGTGGAGCAGTGAGAACACACACAACACTTATCAGTTAAGTTTGCCATTGTATATGGGTGTGATTCTCGGTACGCCAAAACAATTTCGCTAGTAACATCAAAGATCACTGATCACAGGTCACTATAACAAATATAATAATAATGAAAATGTCTGACATATTGCAAGGATTACCAAAATGAGACAAAGAGACACGAAGTGAGCAAATGCCGTTGGAAAAAAGGTGCCAATAGATGCCACTACTTGATGTAGGTTGTCAAAAACTTTCACTTTGTAAAAAAGACGCAGTATCTGGGAAGCACAATAAAGCAAAGTGCAATAAAACAATGAATGCCTGTAATGTACAGCATAGTGACTACAGTTAACAATACTCTATTGTATATTTGAAAGTTGCTAAGATAGTAGATCCTAAAAGTTCTCATCACAAGAACAAAATCTGTTAATTATGTGAGGTGATGGATGTTAACTAAACTTAGTGTGGCAATAATTTCATATCATTTACATATATAGAACCATTATGTTGTACACCTAAAACTAATAAAATATGTGTCAATTATACCTCAATTTAAAAAAAAAGAAAATTCACAATGTCTTAAAGGAGCTGTATTGGCAAAAGCCCTGCCAGTCTGCAAAAAAAAAAGGATGTTCGACTGAGGGAAAACAAAGACTCTGGACCTACAACTTTCTACAGGCTGAGAAGACTACTCAGCTAATAGGACCATTTCTTCAAAAGTGGTCAGGATGGATGGAAAAGAAAGGATATATCAGAGGGAAAAGCTAAAACTCATGGAGAACAATAAACAGAGGCTCCATCTCTAGGGAGCAGAAGTAGGTCTAAACTAATAAACATTTTCCAAAACAAGAGGGAAATCTGGAATATTTGCTCAAGAAATGTCAAACTTTCTATAGACCAGAGACTATAATGTGTTGTTCATTCTTTTTATTTTCATAAATAAATTTTTTTTCTTCATTTTATATTGGGTGTTTCAGGGGCATATAAATTGTCTTTTTGGCTATAGGTCTCTGGACCAAGAGGGGCTACATCCAGACCAAGAGAGATCACAAAATTATAGACTTTGAATTTCATGCTGTGATGGGATGTGACTTCTGACAGTCATGGTAGAGGGAGAACATATTTTATACATAAGAGGGATGTGAGTGTGTCCTCCCTGAGGGCAAAGAATGGCAGGCTGATTATATTAATAATTGCACTTATTTTTTCCTCTCTGTATGTGTACCGAGTAATTTTGTGGTTCCTCCAACTAAAGATGTAGAGTTGATTTCCCTACCCTTTGAGTTTGGGTCGTCTGTGCGACTTGTTTTGCCTAATGGAATGTGACAGAGACCACCGTGCCACTGACCAAAAGAACTCTGCAGCCTAAATCAGTGATTCACAGACACATCAACTAAATGAATGTTTATTGTTGTAACGCACAGCAATAATGTATGAAGTTCTGTGAGTGATTAGTATATAGCATTACTGTGTCAATATATGTCCTGTTCTACATTTTTTTTTAATATTTATCATCAGATAACCTTCTACACAATTGGTCATCACTGGATCTCATATACCTAGACTGGGCAAGGTATCTAACAAAAGCTCTATACGTTTGATTAATTTAAATTCATTTAGTTCAATGAATTGAAATAGAATGAGATAGATGGTTTTATTTTAGATAGTTGTGAAAGCAATTGAGTCATGGGTTTGTTGCCCACCATGATCTTCACCTTAGTCAAAGAAGAGACAGAAGGGCTTCCCTGGTGGCGCAGTGGTTGAGAGTCCGCCTGGCGACGCAGGGGACACGGGTTCATGCCCCGGTCCGGGAAGATTCCACATGCCGCGGAGCGGCTGAGCCCGTGAGCCATGGCCGCTGAGCCTGCACATCCGGAGCCTGTGCTCCGCAACGGGAGAGGCCACAACAGTGAGAGGCCCGTGTACCGCAAAAAAAAAAAAAAAAAAGAAAAAGAAGAGACAGAAGAAGAAATAAGCATCAGGATCTAATTCATCAGGATCGTCTCATGCAATGATTATCTCCCTGGCACTGAACTGGTCTCTTTTTTTCAACTGGTCTTATTTCAAATGCTCACCTTTGAAGATCATCCCTAGATAGTTCAGCTTGATGGTATCTAGCAAATCCTTCAGTGTTGACAATAATAACCTCCAGCTCAGGGTGCCAAATCAGTTCCCGCCTCCCAAGACTTATATCTAATTTGCAACCTATAATTACTATAACTATCTAATGAATGAGAGCTCTTCTATATTGACTGAGTCTCAAATAATCATTAATTAAAATCAATACCACTTTATATTTGTTTGGATTGTATCCTTTCCTACTTTTCTCTATGACTCACATAAAACATCATTATTGCCTGTGCCTGTTTTGTTTTCCACAGCCCTGTAGACACTCTATATAACATAAAAAGCAGAAAAATAAACCAAGGAAGATCAAGAGCATTTATTTCCCACACTCTATTAGTACCCTAGCAATAATGCGCACGTTATTAGAATTTGAACCCAAGTTAATTAACAAAAGTATTCCAAAGTTATACTGCTGTCTGTTGCATCTGCAACTGATTGTTATCTGCAAGGGAACACACAAAAACCAAGGAAAAATTACAATAAATCTAAGTAGACATGTACAAGCAAATTGGAATATGAAAGTGGCATGTCTCTTTGCTTAAATATCTTCCACAAATCCCAGAGAGATACGCTTGAATTCAATATAATTGGATTTGCTATTTCCCTACAGTTTAATGTGTGAATAACTGCAATTACCTATGACTCTACTATCCCAGTTAAAGAGTCATTTATTAAGCCATTAGAATCTATGAATCATAGGAATTAGAAATCATTTGGCAATATTATATTTTATATTTGGCTAAGTAATTTTTTCTGGTTACCAGTTTCAGATGATACCAGTGAGGTGGGATTGGAAATGTTGATACAATTTAAAAATTGAAATGGATGACCCAGAAATGTCTCTTGTCACCTCACCTTTTTGGTTTGTTTTTGTTTTGTTTTGTTATTGCTATTTTTTCTATGCTTTAGCAATGTTGCAGGCAAACTGTGTCCCCTCAAAAATTCATATGCTGAAGTCCTAAACCCCAGTGCCTCAGAATTTATATTTAGAAACGGGGTCTCTAAAGAGGTAATTGAGTTAAAATTAGGTCATATCATTGGGCCCTAATTAAACATGACTGTGTCATTATAAGAAGAAGAGATTAGGATACAGATACACACAAAAGAAAGACTGTGTGAAGACACAAGGGGAAGATGGACATCCATGAGCCAAAGAGAGACACCTCATAAAAAGTCAACCATTCTGACACCTTTTTCTAGGACTTCTAACTTCCAGAATTGTGAGAAAATAAATATCTATTGTTTAAGTCTCTCAGTCTTTGGTTCCTTATTATGGAAGCTCTAGAAAACTCATATAAGCAGCTGCAAAATATTTTTCCATTACAGTCCTTGAAAATCATAAAACAAATTTCTGGTGTTCAGGGAAGCAGACTTGATTCATATTTACATAGCTGAGTAGCACAAAGCATATACTGCTTTTGTTTTGAGGAAAAAAATAAACCTTAAAATATCATTGACAAGGATTCAAGGCATATGGCAGAAAGTTTTTTTGTTTTTTTTTTTGCGGTACACGGGCCTCTCACTGTTGTGGCCTCTCCCGTTGCGAAGCACAGGCTCCGGACACACAGGCCCAGCGGCCCTGGCTCACAGGCCCTGCCTCTCCGTGGCATGTGGGGTCTTCCCGGACCGGGGCACGAACTCGTGTTCCCTGCATCGGCAGGCGGACTCTCAACCACTGCACCACCAGGGAAGCCCCGGTAGAAAGTTTTGGTTCCTTGTCCAGTAGCCATTCCTTCTGTTTCCTTTACTTACTGGGAGGTCCAGTTGTTCTCAGAGCAGTAATGTGACTCTACTATAGCTAGGAATGGACATGTGATCCAGTTCTGACAAATGATATTAAAGAGTAAATCTGTTAGGTAGATTTTACAGGAAGTCTCTTTTTACTCAGTATAGAGAGAATACGCTCAGCTGGCAGACATGTTTTATTTTTTTACTCTTCCCTCTTTCTTTCTGCCTAGAATATAAACATAATTCCTGGAGGCAGAGAAGCCATTTTGAAACCATGAAAAAATAAATACCATATGAAAAGAATAATGGGGCAGGAATTTGAAAAGATCTTGGCCCTTCCCTGAGCAGCTGTACCAATCTTGAACTAATTGCTTCCAGATTTCTCATAATGTGAGAAAATATGAACCTCTATTTTGTTGAGCTATTGTGGTTAGATTTCTGTTACATGTAGTCAAACATAATTCAAACTGATACAAAGAGTTTGACTACACAAGACCACTGTAGAGGATCGTAAAGCATAAACTATTATGCTTTAGCTATGTTGATTAAAGCATTAAGCTATGGGTATTTAGTATTGAATTGAATATAAGAAATGTTTAGTTTTATACTGAGAAGTGCTATACAAAACAGCCAGTACAGATATAACTCTTGTTAACTCCTTCTTACTGTTTTCACAAGGGAACTAAATGTAAGATATGTGTTCAATGAGTATCTACAAATGGGTAAATGTGCAAGTGCATTGTATGGCGAGGGCTGTGGTAGCAGCATTTTCATTAAAGGAACATCACAATGGCACATAGTCTGGTGCCAATGCCATTTTATTCAGAATTACATGAACAGTGGAATTTAGAAAATATAGGCAAATGCAACTAAACTGAAATATCACATTTTATACTTTCAAGTAATTTATATTCATTTGCTAATGTAAAAATTTAATTTCCCACAAGTTACAGTAAATTTCCATTCAGTTCTCATTCAGCATTGTTGAATACTGAATATATGTGTGTATGTATGTATGTATATATGTGTGGATGCATGCATTTATGTATAAAGATAAACCATATGTGGCTCTATGTTTGTATAATATCCTTACATTTAAGGGGAGGGAGGGAATGCATTGGAGAGAAAGGAACAGAAAAATATACTTCTCTGAATATAACACATTTGATATATTTTACTTTTGTCCATGTGAACATTTTATATAATTATAATACAAAATTAAAATTTAAAGTCAACTGCTAAATGTCTGAAGCAAAAAGAATTACACAAACCAAACTTTGTACTAACTTGGCAGTATAACCACACAGAGAGGAAAATTCCAGGTGAATATGAAACAATACTTTAACTGAATAACCCCACTGTGAAATTCCTGAAGGACAAATAAAGGAAAATTAAAATCTGAAATTGTTTTCAGTAATTACAGTGTTGGCAATAATGTTGATATTACTATACTGAGTCTGTAGTGTGTGTATTGTGGAATAAAGCAAATGAATAATTACTGTAGAAATATTGAAATACAAGTGAAATAAAGAAATGGGATCAAAGAGGTTAAGAAAAGCCCTACAGTCTTGAGTTTGAATTAATTATATGAATTATTATTGGGTTAATTATTAATATATTAAATAAATGAGATACAGTTAAACTGTGTTTTATATGTATAGAGTAAACAAATATTTCTTACTTCTGAAAACTAAAAAAGGTCTAGAAACAAAAACTAATCCAAAGGCAATGAAAAATTCCAGTGCTTAAGTTGTAGTTTCTAAATACTATATTCACAATAAGGAACAAGGACCTTTCATACAGTCCTGGTATAGCTGGCATCAGAAATTTAATAGGACAAATGCAAAGAATTGTGCCATATTAGATAGTAAGAAAGGTAACAAGGATTATTAGTGCCATGTTAAAAGGACCCAGAGACAATTTGAAGAGGTTTCTGCTGGACAAAGATAAACTAATTTTAACCATGAATAAAAAAAATAACTGCAGTATTTTGAAACACACAAATACATTTAAATACCATCCACTCATCAGAAAAAAGGTAGTCATCTTCTTTGGAAGAGTCTAAGGAAATAAATTATTTTTTAATGGTAAGTAATTAACCAATTATACATTTACCAAGGGAATACATCAAGCAGTTATTCGTTATATATTCTTTCCTATATAACGTGTACTTTTCAATAATCAAATAATTTATAAGGTATGGATTCTCCTTATAGAATTATTCCATCTAGAAATAAACCTACCTAAGGAGGTAAAAGACCTGTACTCAGAAAACAATAAGACACTAATGAAAGAAATTGAAGATGACACAAACAGATGGAAAGATATACCATGTTCATAGACTAGAAGAATTAACACTGTTAGAATGCCCATACTACCCACTGCAACTTACAGAGTCAATGCAATCCCTATAAAAATACCAAGGGAATTTTTCAGAGAACTAGAAAAAATAAATTTAAAATTTGTATGGAACACAGAAGACCCCAAATAGCCAAAACAATCTTGAAAAAGAACAACGCTGGAGGTATCATGCTCCCTGACTTCAGGCTATAATACAAAGCTAATGAAAGCAAAACAGTAGGATACTGGCACAAAAACAGACACACAGATCAATGGAACAGAATCCAGAGCCCAGAAATGAACCATGCACTTATGGTCAATTAATCTAAGACAAAGGAGGCAAGAATACACAATGGAGAAGACAGTCTCTTCAATAAGTGGTGCTGGGAAAACTGGACAGCTACATGTAAAATAATGAAATTTGAACATTTTCTCACACCATATACAAAACTAAACTAACAATGGGTTAAAGACCTAAATGTAAGACTAGAAACCATAAAATTCCTAGAGGAAAACATAGAGAACACTCTTTGACATAAATCATAGAAATATTATTTTTGGATCTGTCTCCTAAAGCAAAGGAAACAAAAGCAAAAATAACAAATGGGACCTAACGAAACTTATAAGCTTTTGCACAGCAAAGGAAACAATAAACAAAGCAAAAAGACAACCTATGAAATGGGAGAAAATAATTGCAAATGATATGACCGATGACGGGTTAATATCCAAAATACATAAACAGCTCATACAACTCAATATCAAAAAACCAAACAACCCAATTAAAGAAAGGGCAGAAGACCTGAATAGACATTTTTCCAAAGAAGACATGCAGATGACCAACAGACACACGAAAAGATGCTCAACATCACTAATCATCAGAGAAATGCAAGTCAGAACCACAATGAGATATCACCTTACACCTGCCAGAATGTGAATCATCAAAAATAACACAAGTACCAAATTTTGGTGAGGATGTGGAGAAAAGGGAACCCTCCTACGCTATTAATGGGAATGTAAATTGGTGTAGCCACTGTGGAAAACAGTATGGAGGTTCTTAAAAAACTAAAAATAGGGAGATTGGTTCAAGATGGCGGAGCAGAAGGACATTGTCTCACTCCCTCTTACAAGAACACCAGAATCACAGCTAGCTGCTGACAATCATTGACAGGAAGACACTGGAACTCACCAAAAAAGATAACCCACATCCAAAGACAAAGGAGAAGCCACCATGAGACGGTAGGAGGGGCGCAATCACAATAAAATCAAATCCCATAACTGCTGGGTGGGTGACTCACAAACTGAAGAATACTTATACCACAGAAATCCACCCACTGGAGTGGAGGTTCTGAGCCCCAAGTCAGGCTTCCCAATATGGGGTCTGGCTAAAGGAGGAGGAATTCCCAGAGAATCAGACTTTGAAGGCTAGTGGGATTTGATTGCAGGACTTCGACAGGACTGGTGTAAACAGACACTCCACTCCTGGAGGGCACACACGAAGTAGTGTGCTCTTCAGGACCCAGGGGGAGGCACAGTGACACCACAGAAGACTGAACCAGACCTACCTTCTAGTGTTGCAGGGTCTCCTACAGAAACGGTGGGTGGCTGTGTGTCAACATGAGGACAAGGACACTGGCAGCAGACACTCTGGGAAGTAATCCTTGGCATGAGCCCTCCCAGAGTTTTCCATTAGCCCCGCCAAAGAGCCCGGGTAGGCTCCAGGATTGGGTCACCTCAGGTCAAACAAACAACAGGGAGGGAACCCAGCCCCACCCATCAGCAGACAAGTAGATTAAAGTTTTAATGAGCTCTACCTACCAAAGCAACAGCCAGCTATACCCACCACCAGTCCCTCCAATCAGGAAACTTGCACAACCCTCTTAGATAGCCTCATCCACCAGAGGGCAGACAGAAGCAGCAAGAAGAACTACAATCCTCCAGCCTGTGGAAGAAAAACCACATTCACAGACAGATAGACAAGATGAAAAGGCAGAGGGCTATGTATCAGATGAAGGAACAAGATAAAACCCCAGAAAAACAACTAAATGAAGTGGAGATGGGCAACTTTCCAGAAAAAGAATTCAGAATAATGATAGTGAAGATGATCCAGGACCTCAGAAAAAGAATGGAGGCAAAGATCGAGAAGATGCAAGAACCTTTAACGAAGTTCTAGAAGAATTAAAGAACAAACAGAGATGAAAAACACAATAACTGAAATGAAAAATACACTAGAAGGAATCAATAGCAGAATAACTGAGGCAGAAGAACGGATAAGTGACCTGGAAGACAGAATGGTGGAATTCACTGCTGCAGAAGAGAATAAAGAAAAAAGAATGAAAAGAAATGAAGACAGCCTAAGAGACCTCTGGGACAAGATTAAACGTAACAACATTCAGATTATAGGGGTTCCAAAAGGAGAAGAGAGAGAGAAAGTACCCGAGAAAATATTTGAAGAGATAATAGTCAAAAACTTCCCTAACATGGGAAAGGAAATAGCCACCCAAGTCCAGGAAGTGCAGAGAGTCCCATACAGGATAAACTCAAGGAGAAACACTCTGAGACACATAGTAATCAAACTGGTAAAAATTAAAGACCAGAAAAATTATTGAAAGCAGCAAGGGAAAAACGACAAATAACATACAAGGGAACACCCATAAAGTTAACAGCTGATTTCTCAGCAGAAACTCTACAAGCTAGAAGCGAGTGGCATGATACACTTAAAGTGATGAACGGGAAGAACCTACAACCAAGATTACTCTAGCTGGCAAGGATCTCATTCAGATTTGATGGAGAAATCAAAAGCTTTATAGACAAGCAAAAGCTAAGAGAATTCAGCAACACCAAACCAGCTCTACAACAAATGCTAAAGGACCTACTCTAAGTGGGAAACACAGGAGAAGAAAAGCACCTACAAAAACAAACCCAGAACAATTAAGAAAATGGTAACTGGAACATACATATTGATAATTACCTTAAACGTGAATGGATTAAATGCTCTAACCAAAAGACACAGGCTTGCTGAATGCATACAATAACAGGATCCATATATATGCTGTCTACAAGAGACCCACTCCAGACCTAGGGACACATACAGACTGAAAGTGAGGGGATGGAAAAAGATATTCCATGCAAATGGAAATCAAAAGAAAGCTGGAGTAGGCAATACTCATATCAGATAAAATAGACTTTAAAATAAAGAATGTTACAAGAGACAAGGAAGGACACTACATAATGATCAAGGGATCAATCCAAGAAGAAGATATAACAATTATAAATATATATGCACCCTACACAGGAGCACCGTAATACATAAGGCAACTGCTAACAGCTCTAAAAGAGGAAATCGACAGTAACACAATAATAGTGGGGGACTTTAACACCTCACTTACACCAATGGACAGATCATCCAAACACAAAATTAATAAGGAAACACAAGCTTTAAATGACACAACAGACCAGATAGATGTAATTGATATTTATACGACATTCCATCCAAAAACCTCAGATTACACTTTGTTCTCAAGTGCACACGGAATATTCTCCAGGATAGATCACATGTTGGGTCACAAATCAAGCCTCAGTAAATTTAAGAAAATTGAAATCATATCAAGCATCTTTTCTAACCACAACACTATGAGATTAGAAATGAATTACAGAGAAAAAAAGTAAAAAGCACAAAAACATGGAGACTAACAATACGATACTAAATAGCCAAGAGATCACTGAAGAAATCAAAGAGGAAATTAAAAAAATACCTAGAGAAAAATGACAATGAAAACACGACGACCCAAAACCTATGGGATGCAGCAAAAGCAGTTCTAAGAGGGAAGTTTATAGCTACACAAGCCTACCTCAAGAAACAAGAAAAATCTCAAATAAAGAATCAAACGTTACACCTAAAGGAACTAGAGAAGGAAGAACAAACAAAACCCAAAGTTAGCAGAAGGAAAGAAATCATAAAGATCAGAGCAGAAATAAATGAAATAGAAACAAAGAAAACAATAGCAAAGATCAATAAACCTATAAGCTGGTTCTTTGAGAAGATAAACAAAATTGATAAACCATTAGCCAGACTCATCAAGAAAAAAATGGAGAGGACCGAAATCAATAAAATTAGAAATGAAAAAGGAGAAATCACAACTGACACTGCAGAAATACAAAGAATTATAAGAGATTAATACAAAAACTATATGCCTATGAAATGGACAACCTGGAAGAAATGGACAAATTCTTAGAAAGGTATAACCTTCCAAGACTGAACCAGGAAGAAAGAGAAAATATGAACAGACCAATCACAAGTAATGAAATTGAAACTGTGATTAAAAATCTTCCAACAAACCGGCTTCCCTGGTGGTGCAGTGGTTGGGAGTTCGCCTGCCAATGCAGGGGGCGTGGGTTTGTGCCCCGGTCTGGAAGGATCCCGTGTATGACAAAATTCAACACCCATTTATGATAAAAACTCTCCAGAAAGTGGGCATAGAGGGAACCTACCTCAACATAATAAAGGCCATATATGACAAACCCACAGCAAACATCATTCTCAATGGTGAAAAATTAAAACATTTCCTCTAAGATCAGGGAGAAGACAAGGATGTCCACACTCGCCACTATTATTCAACATAGTTTTGGAAGTCCTAGCCATGGAAATCAGAGAAGAAAAAGAAATAAAAGGAATACAAATTGCAAAAGAAGAAGTAAAACTGTCACTGTTTGCAGATGATATGATACTATACATAAAGAATCCTAAAGATGCCACCAAAAAAATGTGATAGAGAAATTAATGTAACACTCCCATTTACCACTGCAACAAAAAGAATAAACTACCTAGGAATAAACCTACTTAGGGAGACAAAATACCTGTATGTAGAAAACTACAAGACACTGTTGGAAGAAATTAAAGATTATACCAACAGATTGAGAGATATACCATGTTCTTGGATTGGAAGAATCAATATTGTGAAAATGACTATACTACCCAAAGCAATGTACGGATTCAATGCAATCACTCTCAAATTACGTACAGCATTTTTTTTACAGAACTAGAACAAAAAACCTTAAAATTTGTGTGGAGACTCAAAAGACCCTGAATAGTCAAAGCAGTCTCGAGGGAAAAAAACAAAGCTGGAGGAATCAGACTCCCTGACTTCAGACTATACTACAAAGCTACAGTAATCAAGACAATATGGTACTGGCACAAAAACAGAAATATAGATCAATGGAACAGGATAGAAAGCCCAGAGATAAACCCACGCACCTATGGTCAACTAATCTATGACAAAGGAGGCAAGGAAATACAATGGAGAAAAGACAGTCTCTTCAATAAGTGGTGCTGGGAAAACTGGACAGCTACATGTAAAACAATGAAATTAGAACACTCCCTAACACCATACACAAAAATAAACTCAAAATGCATTAAAAACCTAAATGTAAGACCAGACACTATAAAACTCTTAGAGGAAAACATAGGAAGAACACTCTTTGACATAAATCAGAGCAAGATCTTTTTTGATCCACGTCCTAGAGTAATGGAAATAAAAACAAAAATGGACCAAGTGAAACTTAAAAGCTTTTGGAAAGCAAAGGAAACTACACACAAGACGAAAAGACAACCCTCAGAATGGGAAAAAATATTTGCAAATGAATCAATGGACAAAGGATTAATCTCCAAAATATATAAGCAGCTCAATATTAAAAAAAACAAACAACCTAATCCAAAAATGGGCAGAAGACCTAAATAGACATTTCTTCAAAGAGGACATAAAGATGGCCAAGAAGAACATGAAAAGTTGCTCGACATAACTAATTATTAGAGAAATGCAAATCAAAACTACAATGAGGTATCACCTCACACCAGTTAGAATGGGGATCATCAGAAAATCTACAAACAACAAATGCTGGAGAGGGTGTGGAGAAAAGGGAATCCTCTTGCACTGTTGGTGGGAATGTAAATTGATACAGCTATGGAGAACACTGATACAGCTATGGAGCTATTGATACACTATGGAGAACAGTATGGACGTTCCTTAAAAAACTAAACATAGAATTACCAGATGACCCAGCAATCCCACTACTGGGCATATACCCAGAGAAAACCATAATTCAAAAAGACATATGCACCCCAATGTTCATTGCTGCACTATTTACAATAGCCATGTCATGGAAGCAACCTAAATGCCCATCGACAGATGAATGGATAAAGAAGATATACATATACACAATGGAATATTACTCAGCCATAGAAAGGAACTAAATTGGGTCATTTGTAGAGACGTGGATGAATCTAGAGACTGTCATACAGATTGACGTAAGTCAGAAAGAGAAAGACGAATATTGTATATTAACACATGTATGTGGAACCTAGAAAAATGGTACAGATGAACCGGTTTGCAGGGCAGAAATAGAGACACAGATGTAGAGAACAAACGTATGGACAACAAGGGGGGAAAGTGGCGGGGGATGGGGGGGGTGGGGTGATGAATTGGGCGATTGGGATTGACGTGGATACACTGATGTGTATAAAATTGATGACTAATAAGAACCTGCTGTATAAAAAAATAAATAAAATAAAATTCAAGACAAAAAAAAAAAAACAACTAAAAATACAACACCATATGATCCAGCAATTCCACTTCTAGGTATATATCTGAAGAAAACAACAACACTAATTCAAATAGACACATGCATCCCAATGTTCACAGTACCATTATTTATAATAGCCAATATAGGGAAGCAACCTATGTGTGCATGGATAAAGAGGATGTGGTATATATACAATGGAATACTACTCAGCCATAAAGAAGAGTGAAATTTTGCCATTGGCAACAACATGGATGGAGTTGGAAGCTATGATGTTTAGTGAAATAAGTCAGAGAGAGAAAGAAAAACACTGTATGTTATCAGTTATATGTGAAATCTAAAAACATTTTAAAAAGCAATGAATATAACAAAACAGAAACAGACTCACAGATCTAGAGAACAAACTAGTGGTTACCAGTGGAGAGAGAGAAGGGAGGAGGGATAGATAGGGGTAGGGAGTTAAGAGGTACAATATACCAGGTATAAAATAAATAAGCTACAAAGATATATTGTACAGCACAGGGACTATAGCCAACATTTGACAATAACTATAAATTGAGTATAATTTTTAAAAATTGTGACTCACTTTGTTGGTCACCTAAATAAATGAAGAAAAAATACAAAAAAAATTTACCATTTTCAACTGTTGGTGAAATAATGAAATATTGGATCTAGGCAATAAAAATTTTAAAACTACTAACATTAAATGGCAGCCATGAGGTGCATTGCTTATATCTGCCTTCAAAAACACACCTGCCTTTCAGCTTCAAGGAAGAACTGCTAGGAAGGGAAGAGATAAAGACAGAATAAAGTGGTAGGTTAAAAGTAATCTTGGGCTTCCCTGGTGGCGCAGTGGTTGAGAGTCCGCCTGCCGATGCAGGGGACACGGGTTCGTGCCCCGGTCTGGGAGGATCCCACATGCCACGGAGCGGCTGGGCCCGTGAGCCATGGCCGCTGAGCCTGCGCGTCCGGAGCCTGTGCTCCGCAACTGGAGAGTCCACAACAGTGAGGGGCCCGCGTACCACAAAAAAAAAAAAAAGTAATCTAAAAGCCAAATAAACCAATACTAATATATGGTTTTTATCTGGATCCTGACTCAAACAAATAAAAATTATTTTACAATCAAGGAAATTTTCACACTAATTAGAAATGTGATATATTAAAGAATGATTGTTAAATGTTTGTTTTGACAATGGTTTTATCATTATGCTTTGAGAAAGTACTCCTTATTTTATGTAAATATATACAGAGGTAGCTACAGAAAAAATGACATTTTTTTTCAAAATAATTTGATACTAAAATTAGGTGTGGTTTGAAACAAGGGTATAGATGAAACAAGACTGGCTATGAGTTTTTAGTTTTGAAACTGCTTGATTATACATGTTTGAAATTTTCATAATAAAGAGGTTTTTTCTTAATCTATAATCCAGTTTTTTCAATTGTAGAGTACCTATTGGTTGCAAGGCACAGGTTCAGATGCTAAAAATGTACAAGAATGACTAAGATAAATTCCATAATCTAAAGTAGTTTACAACCTGGTGGAGAAGTAATTACGTCCACAATATTCTATAATCTGAGGAAGATTATTTTTAAATGTTATAGCAAAGACCTAAGGGATCTCAAAGGAGGAAATCATTCTCTTTCGAGATCAGATCTGGTAATAACAAAGGGGACATTTAACCTGAGCAGGGAAGAATTTCAAAAAGAAGTTACAGCATGCATGAAGAAAGAACACAAAACATTCTTGAAATGGAGATGAGTCCCCTGACTGGACAATATAGAATATGGAGCTAGTTTTGAGTGAGTAGTGGTGAGAGATACCTTTAAACAGGTGTGTAAAGGCTTGAATGCCACATTAGGTCCTTTTTAGTTTGTCATTATCTTGTTACTTTAGGTAGTTATGAAGGCATCTTTGTCAGTGAAGGAAGATGAAGTATATTTTATTTAATTTATAAGTCTTCAATATTTAGATAGACAGTGTGTGGACCTCTATATGCCCTGCTTCCAGGCCTGGGAATGTTAAGGGTAGTCCATGTTGCATAATGGGTTTAACCAGTTCTATTCCCCTACTGAAAAACAATGTTATGATTACTAAAATTAATGCTATAACGGTCATTATTATAAATGCATCTTTTCATACGTTGTGTATGTTTCATTTATGGTGAATGTCTAAAATGGAATTGTAAAATAAAAGGGTATATTGCATAGTAAATTTGATATTATAAATTTGATAGATACTATAGAACTGCCTGGCAAAAAAGTGTCATTCTCTTCCCAAACCAATGTGTGCGAGATTGCCCATATTTCACACCTTCAATGCACGCAATAGTGATAGTGTTTCTATTTCATTTTTTCCAATCTTATACATGTTAAACATGCTATTTCACCATTTCAACTGGTATCTTTTAAATTGTGAGTAATACCATACATATTTTCAGGTTTACAATTGATTTGTATTTCTTTATCTGTTGGATTTCTCTTTAAAACTTTTGTCCCTTCCTTTATTTTAGGCTGTTGGTTCTTATAGTTAATTTCTCAGAGTTCTCTCTATACAATAAGAAAATTAACCCTTTTCCATAATATTTTTGCAATAATCTTTCCAAGTACATTATTTCTCTATTTTCATTACATATTATTATTTATCTCACAGAAAATGGATATTTTTATTTGTTTTAGTCTTAAATAGTATATTTATTTACCTTTGTGAGTGTGTGTGTGTGTGTGTGTGTATGTGGTGAGAACACTTAAGATCAATCTATCCTTTTATCAAATTTCAAGTATACAATACTGTAATGTAAACTGCAGGTACTGTGATGTACATGCATTAGATCTTCAGAATTCAGTCACCTCCATTACTGAAGCTTCGTACCCTTTGGCCAAATCTCTCCATTTCCCTCTCCCCTGGTTCCTGGAGGCGACCATTCAACTCTCTGTTTCTATGAGTTTGACTACTTTAAATTCTACATATAAATGAGATCATGCAATATTTGTCTTTCTGTCTTTCTGAGTCTGGCTTGCTTCACTTAGAATAATGTCCTCCAGGTTGATCAGTATTGTCTCAAATGGCAGTATTTCCTTCTTTTTTAAGGCTGAATAATATATACATATATATGTACATATATGTGTATATATATATATTATTACTAATCACATTTTCTTTATCCATTCATCCATTAACAAACATTTATGTTGTTTCCAAATCTTTGCTACTGTGAATAATGTTCCAATAAACATGGGAGTGGAAATTAAACATATTTATTTTTAAGAAAAGTTTTTCAGTCTGCTCATTTCATATTCATCATAGTAATGCCATACTCATATTATAGGGTTTATTTGGCTGTTTTCCTAGTGAGAGATTTTTAATATGTTTTGGAATGTTGGTTTATAGATATTTTTTGAATAGGAGGTTATTTTTCTGTGTGTGTGTGTGTGTGTGTATGTGCGCACACGTGTGTGTATGTATACTAACCTCTCTCTAGTGTCTTTGCAATTGCTACCAGCCCATCCATTTTGGACCCCAGGCAGACAGGGGTTATATATTAAAAACATCTGCACACTGGGGATGTCATCAATCATGAAGCCAGCAAGCAACTTAATGGTTTACTTCCTAGTCACGTGGTTGTACACGTATCTTCTAGATTCTCTTTTAATGAAACATAAGGTAAGGAGAAGACCTAACTGAAGTTCTGCTATGGATGCTCTTATTCTCTACTGAAGATATAGCTAAACTCCTGGCCATATCAGCCTTTTTCTCACCCAGAACCCGGTAGGCTGGTAGGCTGATGCCTTTATGCTGCTTATCACTTTCAGTTTCTGTGTCATGGAAACATTTATCTTACTTTTGAGCATGACTACACCTTTTAGATTTCCTCATTCTACATATTATCTGTATGTCATATGTGTAGAGGCAGAGGAGGTCCCTTGGAGAATTTACAATGCCATTATGGCTAGAAATCTTAACATTATTTTTTTTCACTCAACAAAATGTTACAAACACCTCTTCATTTTATTCACACTCTTAATATTTAATGGCTGCATAACATATCATCTTTAGGGGCTGAAGAATATGCCAAAGTATAGATAGGCCATTATAATATATCAAATTTTTTACTGATGAATAGTTAGGTTACTTAAAATATTTTTCTATTACAGGTATTACAATTAACACGTACAAACACATACATTTGCCTCCCTGTCAGAATCTCTTGGAAAATTTTCTTTTAATGTATGTGCTTAGTTATTAGAGAACTAGCAAATGTCTCTAGGAAGCAACTATGAACTTCTCATTTACATGAGGCCATGACCCAAACCCAGTTAGATAATTTCTGATTCCACACCTTGCATAAGCAAAGGGTACAGTCATAATCCCCCAATACTTCTCTTCCATCTATCCAACTCACCACAAAGTTCCCTGACTCAATTAGAATTACACGACTGTACATAACAGGAAAAACCAAAATAAGATTTAAACAATACAGTTTATTTCTCATTCTCTCACATAAAAATTATTCCGTGCTTGATATGATGTTCCACTTCATGAAGTTTTTGGACTCAGGCTTTTACCAACTCACTGTTTCTCCAGCCCTAGGATATGGCCCTTGACCTCACAGTCCTATATGACTGTTAGAGATCCAGCCATCTGCCTTATGATCAGGAAACAGGATGGAAAACAGAATAAGAAAGTGTCAATGCGCATGCACCAATGCTTGGAAGACTTCTCAGAAGCCCATGCAAAACATTTCCACTTACATATCATTTGGCCTAATGTGTACATGGCTAATTGATAAGAGACTGAGAAATGGACTCTTTATTCAGCTTAGCATGTGCCTAGCTAAAAACTGGAGGTTGTATTCCCAAGGAAGAACAAATATTAGTTTAGACAGATATTAGGTTAGTCTCTTCCATATGCCCAAATGAAAATCCTAAGTATAAAAGCTTTAATCAGAATGAATTAGTCTCTCAATCTAAGATTTTTTTTTAGCTTGGGACTGCTCCAAAGGGTCACATGTCAGAGGGAGGAGCCACTGATACACAAGTGTCCAAAACTGTTTTTCTGTTTTATCTCAGTTTTTCATCAAACCTTCAGAGATGATTTCCTTATGCTCCAAAACAGGGGATACTGACTCATTCGTGCAACGTTTTTGAACTACCTCTACTTGAAGTAGAAAGGTAAAAAAATGATGATAAATTCCTCGTGCCTTTCAACAACGTAACTAATGCTTTGACTGCCTACAGCCAACACAGCACTGTTTCTGGTTAAACCAAACACACACAGTATAGATTCTTCGGACAAAAAAGTGTAAGAGACACGAGGGTCTTAGAAGTGACAAAAGGAAGGAAGAGTGAAATCTGCTGGATCATTTGCATGGCTCGAGGACCCTCTTCCTCTGGCGCCCAAGCAGTAAATCTGCGGTAAGGGAGTCCAATGGCAGAAGATCAGAAACGAGAAACAAAGGTCAGGTTCTAATGAGGTACGCACCAGAAAGAGGCGTGATCACTCTGTGAGGGCACAGAACGAGGAACAGCATTCGGCACAGTGACGATGAAGATGGAAAAAGTGTGGAATTAAGAGAAAGAAATAAAACAAGTGGGAAGTCAAGGAAATCTGAAAGGAAAAGTGAGTTTTGACCATGATTTCCAGAGGGACACGAAGAGGGCAAGGAGGGGCCTTGAGGGTCAGCCTGCACTTATTTAGTCAGTTATAATAAGGGGAAATTGCTTCCTCATTACAAGGCTGGGGATGGTGTTGATCATTTTTTTCTGCCTTTTAGATAACTGCATGGGAGTTATAATTGGTATGAGGAAGCGTGGGCAGCACAGTTCAGACCCTTCCTCAATGGGAAAACCCTAGAGGCATGTGCCAAGCTGGATGATAATGACAGCTGTGACTATCAAATCATGCAGCCAGGCTTTCAGAGGAGATGGGATTGACCCCAGACACCGGACGAGGTACATCTAGGTCTCCAAGGAGAGGAGTGAAGAACTCTCTTCCTGAATTGGCTGTAAAAATGACAAGTTTATTTAACAGGTGTGGAGAAGGTGAAAGAAAATATATATGTGTGTGTGTGTGTGTGTGTGTGTGTGTGTGTGTACATATATATATATATATGACATATACAGTGGTATATTTTTAAAGATAAAATTATTCTTTCAGAGGAGATTAGGAAAATGATTCCTAGAGAATTTATAGTATATTTAATAGGAATTTCACTAGTTTGATATAAATATCTTTTCTGGTCTATTCTTATTGTATGAACCAAGAACCCAAATGGGGCTTCCTTTCTTTACTTAAATGTCTAAAAATTTTAGTAACAAATATAGACAAGTATAGGTCTTAGGCATAAGTTATCTGGTTGCTATTAAGAGTTTATTAGTAGGCTAATAGTATTAGAAAAATCTTTGCATTGTAAAGAAACAACTTCTTGATGAGAAAAACTTTCCTTTGGCTTTATGATAGGTTACCTAAATTGTCTTAAGTCACAAATTGGTTTACATGGAGTTCTTCCACTGCTTTACAAAGTAAATGCCAGACACACAAGTATATAAGGTTCTGATAGAAACCACCCTGGCTTGTTGCTACACTCAGAGGTTTAGACCCTGATTAGCAATCTTACAGAAGCTGGCTCCATCCCAGTGGACTGTCTTGCCAGATCTTGCTAGCAGCTGAAACATCCGGAAAAGAGTCACCAAAAAAATTTCACCTTTTAAAGGTGATAATATAATCCATATGTCTTTTAGCTCTGTAACACCTTTGCTCTAAAGATGAAACTCAGCACTGAATTCCTAGGGAGATGTGGCCTGTCTACACTGTACATGGCTATATATCACTCTTCCTTTTAAAAGCACAGAGACTAGCCATTGAAGATCCCAAATGCCTAACACTAATACTATTGGATTTGGTACATCTCTACAGAACTCAGTAAAATGATATTTCATATGCAGAAATCCATTATGTGGCTTTCCACTACACTTAAAATTATAGATATCTGACCTCTCAGTTAATGCTCGCTCTCTCAGCAGACATCTTAAACGGGAGTGACACTGTCTCCTTGTCTATATTACAGAATATTTTATTGCCTAAAAAAATGAGTACTGACTTGCTGCAATCTAACTTGTTTACAAATCCTCACATGAATACCTGGAACTCTGAAGTGATTTGGCTTTCAACAGATTTGCCTCTACGGGGATACCAAGATGATTGCAGGTAATTTGGTGCAGTACAGTAGCTTTTTAAATACTCCTTTTTGATGAAGGTAAGAGCTTAATGAATGTCACAGTTCCTCCTCACAAACATTACTGAAGGCCTGCTTTGACTGGGCACGTGGTTAGGTTCTACATACTGTGAGGGGAGGCACAGGACATGCTTCCGTTCTGAGTGGGGCTTGCAATCTGCTGGGGGAGATGGGAATGTGCACAAAGGGAAACAACAATGACAAATGGCACAGGAAACAGAGGCCCCTGAGAACCGATGTTGGAGCTGGGGTCCACAAAGACCTGAGAGAGACTCTAGAACTCAACTTGAGTCTTAAAGGAAGGTAGGGCTTTGAAGAGAGTTGATAAGAAGAGAGGCCATGTCAAGATCTGCATAAGCAGAAGAATGGGGTGTACCAGCCATATTCAAGGAATGGTGAAGAGTTATTCTTGAAATGGTCATAGAACATGGTTCTTGGGATCTGAGAACATTCAAAAAATATACCTTCTTTAGGGGTTTCAAGTAAAGTAAAAAAGAAGGAATGTTGTCTGTGTTTATGGATTGGGAAGACTGAAGCTGCTTCCTGAAGGAGCTGCAATGTGCAGTGCTCACCACGGAACATGAGGCAGGATGTATTAAAGCAGGCAACAAAGTTGGCTAAAAGGTGGCCAAACCTGAACGAAACGGGCAGAAAGATTATGAGAATAAGGGAGAGGACACCAAATAGATTGACCTTTAAGAAGGTTCCCTACCACAGATACGCAAGTGTGAGTAGGCTACCTATTAAGGAGATCATTAGTTCTCTTTGACATATGGTAGTTCATGTAGAAAATATTAAGTCACCCACTAAACTCTATATTTAAAAGCTGTGGGTTTAGAATATTTGATTATAATGTTATGGTAACTATTTCCTATCAAATTAACGTTAAATGTCAGAAATATAGAAATCAACTGTCTGCTTAATTCGATAATACCACCTTTTATACAAGAAGCTCAAACTATAGCCAAATTTCATTTTATTTATTTTTTATGAATCTACTTTGGAGCACAAATAATGATGGATTTAGTGACCTCTAAATGAGAACACTGGATAAGAAAAATTTCAGCAATATACTTCAAATGAAGAGTTCGATTTTACTTAGGAAGTCACCTTATCTCATGGAATCAGATTTCATTAACAATCATTAATGATGAATTAATCCCTAGGATATTCCCAAATAAACTGACAATTCCTTTGTCCACTTGTGTCACCATCTTACTCAGGGGCTAGCACAGAAACTACTGAGACCAAAGACAATAAAATGATCTGTCTTTGGGATTAGGGTTGCATTCAAAAGAAGCAGGATATACTTGACTCCCAATTAAAGTGGAATTAAACTTTTAAGAATTCGTTGTTCAGCTCACTGTGCACTCATTGGAGAGCCGAAAAGTCTGTCACAGAAATGAGTGCAAGAGTAAATGTTCTTGCATCTTATAAGATTGGCTTCTTGGCAATACCTGCTCATTACAGAACTAACACTGAAAAGCTTATAAATAATGGCAAAAAAACATTAATATATTAACATGAAAATTAATAAATAGTAATTTAGATCTTTAACCCATTTAAAGATCTGTTAAAAATTCTGTAGAATCATTTAAACGTACAGAGCATAGTGTCAATTGTTTTTAATAAAGCCAGGTGATTTGAAAGATAGCCAGTTACTAAAATCTGTGAGATTAGTAGAGCTGCTAGCAGGGTTAGGTTTGTCTCCTACATCCCTTTCTGAATTGCTGTAGCTGTTGTTTGCTATTTATTATTCCTGAATACTCTCAACCTGTTTCTCTCTCCCTCTCTTATTCAAATCATCCCTGAATCACCACGTTTATTTCTTCTTTTGTAGGTGACTCAAGTCGCATCCATTCTTTGGTGTCATTCTCAGTCCTCACCTCCTCCTGGAAACTTTTCAGGATGCTCTACCCTGCGAGCAGCTGCAACAGAGCCTTCCTGGCCTGTAAAGCCCATTTGCGATCTGGCCATCTACGAAAGTTGCGGACTTCTTTTCCAGAGCAAGGTCAGAACGAGTCTTTCCTACTACCCCTGTACCATTTATTTTGCACTTAGTTATCTTTGATATTCCATGCGTAAAGTAAAAGTGAAAGTAAACTTTTTATTTATTGATTCATCTGAAAATAAATACTGCACTATCTAAACATCTAATGATTTAAAGATGGGAAATAGTAATTATCATTTTTTTTCCTATTCTGAATTAAAATAATCCAAAATTTTTAAAAGTAAAAACACTTAAGCTAATTCCATTTACATCAGTATACTCCAGTACGTTCCTCACCAGAGAAGATGAAAACATTACTAGGTTTTTGTCATTGTTTTTATACATGAAAGTAAGCACATGACTTGTCATTCTAGAGTAGGAGATGGCAAACAACAAGTCCCATGAACCAAATCCAGCCTACCACTTATTTCTGTAAATAAAGTATTATTGAAACATATCCACACATACACACTTGCCTACTGTCTATGTCTGATTTTGTGCAACAACAGCAGAATGAAGTAGCTGCAACAAAGACTGAATGGCCTGCAAACCCTATTTACGATCTGGCCACTTATAAAATTTGCCAAGTCCTTAGATCTTTTAATCTCTAAAAGCCTAGCTTTTGGTGTCTAAATATCATTCACTGATACAAAGAAACAGGGATACCTGGAGAAGTGGTTGATTAAAGAGCTGTGGCAGGGAAAACACAAGATGAGCAGGGAGCGTTATATGGTAGCAATAAATGAAGAAGTGCTCCAAAAAGGATGGGGCCATGCTGGCAAAAGTTCATAGGAGCCAACCTGAAAGAGCTCCCAATGGTCAAAGCTGGAGCAATCTGAGGCACAAAATAAGTAATGATAGTATTGGATTATAATCCATAGAATACAAATGTTAAAGTCATGAATGAGTCCATACTGATATAAATAAATAAACAAATGTAGAATAAATGAGGGAAATAGAAAATCACCAGTAGAATACCACAATAACACTTTCAAGAAAGACCCACCAATGGATGCTGAAATTAGTGACCGAAAATTTAAGGAGAAACAGCATATTTGCAGGGTTGCAAAGTATTTCCCCTAAGGTATTTGTTAATTTCAAATAGACAATTAGTAACAGTAGAGAAACCCAGTAGACACCACCTTAACCAAGTGATCAAGGTAAACATCACCAGTAAAAAGACATAAGGACATCATTTTTACCCTGTGATAAGATGCACTGAGAAGTGCATGCCACCTCTGTGGTATTCTCGCTAAAAATGCAACCTCGATCTAATCATTTAAAAAATATCAGACAAACCCAAAATGAGTGACACTCTACAAAAATAAGTAACAAGTACTCTTCACAAATGCCAAGGTCATGAAAGACAAAGAAAGATAGATGAACTGTCACTGATTGGAGGATATTAAGGAGACAATAAATAAATGCAATGTGGGATCCTATACTGTATCCCGGAATAGAAAAAGGACATAGTGGAAAACTGACGAAAGATGAACAGAGTCTCTAGTAAATTATAGTATCGTTACAATTCTAGTTTCTTAGTTTTTATCATTGTGCTTGAGTTATAGAAAATATAAATATTAGTGGAAACTCGGTAAAATTTATGCAGGGACCCTGTGTGCTATTTTTCCAAATTTTAAGTTTAAAATTACTGCAAAATAAAAAGTGAAAAAATGTGTTGGAAAAAAGAAAAAGCATAATTTTCTGATTAAGGGAATAAGCAGAAATACAATGTGTTATCTTTTTTAGTGACAACGGTCCCAGATTACAATATTTAGGTTAATAAGTCCAGAAACTTATTGCTTGGATGTTGAACTATCTTTAGGTAGAAGGAGTTTCTTTGACTTTCACATACTCACAGAGTTTTAGCCTAGGTGAGCAGAAGAAACCCTAATTGAGCTGCAGAGGAGAAGGGCGTGACAGGATAACGCCAGACTGGAAAGCTCTCATCCCCGGGGGGGTCCTCACAGCCAGATATTCCCCACATGTCCTGACTGCATGAAGACCACGGACCCGGCGACTGAGCAGCTGGAAGCAGTCTGGACTGTGGAGGCCTAAGGGCTCCTTCCCTTTCCCTTTCCCTACAGAAGAGAAATTTTCTCTTTCTCATACTCCTGACAAGGACCTGGTGTCTGTATGTGGCTTATGGAAATCACTGTTACTATTTTAGAGGCATATCTTATGTTGGAATAAGGAATACAGAAAGTGAGAATGGGTCATATGCTAAAACACGAATTAGAAAAGGGAAAAAACTCTTACTCTATTTTAAAAGATAAATTCTTATATAAACTATATGATTTTTTTCTAAATTTATATTGAAATTGGAAAGAGTTTGGAAGCAAAACACATTATAATGTATTAATCTCAATCATTTGGCCCAACACTCTTGCTAGTCACTACTGAAAAAAAGTGTTAAAGCACATTATCTCTGTCCTCAAAATGCTTGCCATCTTTTCAGACAACACATGAACTCTTGAGAAGTAAGAAAAATTTAGGGAAAAAAATGTAACAATGAATACAAATGGGATAGATATTTAGAAAGATGAAGATACCTGTTAAAGGGAGCATTCGGCATGGATGTTATGGGGAAGATGAGGGTTAATCTGCTCCTTGAATGACGATAATAATGTTACCAAAATGTTGCCTTTATTGTAAGATACTACATGAAGAAGGTTATGCCTTTATTGTAAGATACTACATGAAAGAAGGTTAAGTCCCATCCTTAAAAAATACATTTTTGAATGTCCAGGTATATTAAAAGCCTAAAAGTGAAAAATACCATTTTAAATTATTGGAACAAAATATAATAAAACATCCTACTTTACACAAGGCACAAAGTCCCCAAAAGTAAAAAAAGAACACATTTAACTAAATGAAAAAAAATTAATTTCTTGATCAAAAGACCCCATAAACACTGTTAGAAAAAAAAAAAATCAAACAAAAGATTGGAAGAAGACGTTGGCAATTAATTGAAGGGAGAAAAAAATCAGAAATCAAGACTATGTATTATTATACCTCAATTTAAAAAGAATATGTAAATAATTCAGGAGGCCCATGAGCTTGAATAAAAATAAATTTACAACTTTATCATTACTAAGCTCTAACTGAAATTTTAGCAGTTTCTTTTACTATAAATGTAGACAACAAACCAGAGTGGCATGGGTCATACCTGAGACTCTTGAAATTAGAGTTTATAGATTTTCTTTACAGAACATTACAGTTGTTGCAGACATCTGGAAATAATGTTTACTCTCATCACTTCCTCCAAATTAGAGCATACACTACTAGATCTTATTATTTAATGTATTGATGAAAAAAGATATGTGTTGCTATATTACAATTAGTTTTTTAATATATTGCTAGCTATTACTTTAATATAATTGAGTTCCTTCATAATCTTATGTATTTTATTAAGGAAAATTGAAAATGTACTCTGAAAAGAAGTCCATTAACTTCTCAAGGCTACCAAAGGGGCCTATGGCACAACAGAGGTTAAGAACCACTGAACTGTGTTGATAAGAACAGGATGTTGTAAACAATGGTGAGAGAAGACAACCAGTGTCAAAATGATGTATGTATTGGGTTGGCCAAGTTTCGTTCGTTTTTCTCTGTAAGATGGCTCTAGTAGCACTTAGTTGTCTTAACTTCATTTGAAACAATTTTGTTAGATTGTATGTGACAGCTGTCATATCAGCACACATTTAAAAAAAGGGTTATCAAAATTGGTACATTTTTCTGCAGCCATTTTAATATTGAAGGTGGAAGAAAAAAGGCAACATTTTTGGCATATTATGCTTTATTATTTCAAGAAAGGTAAAAACGCAACTGAAACGCACAAAAAGATTTGGGCAGTGTATGCAGAAGGTGCTGTGACCAATCTAATGTGTCAAAAGTGGTTTGCCAAGTTTTGTGCTGGAGATTCTCACTGGATGATGCGCCACAGTCGGGTAGACCAGTTGAAGTTGATAGCAATCAAATCGAAACAATAATTGAGAACAATCAACATTATACCACTCAGAAGATAGCCAACATACTCAAAATATCCAAATCAAGCGCCGCAAATCATTTGCACCAGCGTGGTTATGTGAATTGCTTTGATGTTTGGATTCCACATAAGTAAAGCAAAAAAACCCTTCTTGACCATATTTTCACATGCAATTCTCTACTGAAACGTTAAGGAAACCATTCATTTCTTAAAACAAAGTGTGACCAGCAATGAAAAGTGGATACTGTACAATAATGTGGAATGGAAGAGATCATGGGGCAAGTGAAATGAACTACCACCAACCACACCAAAGGCCGGTCTTGAACCAAAGAAGGTGATGTTGTGTGTATGGTGGGATTGGAAGGGAGTCCTCTATTATGAGCTCCTTCCGGAAAACCAAACGATTAACTCCAACGAGTACTGCTCCCAATTAGACCAACTGAAAGAGGCACTCGATGTAAAGTGTCCAGAATTAATCGACAGAAAACGCATAGTCTTCTATCAGGATAACGCAAGACTGCATGTCTCTTTGATGACCAGGCAAAAACTGTTACAGCTTGACTGGGAAGTTCTGATTCATTCACCATATTCACTAGACATTGCATCTTCAGATTTCCATTTATTTCAGTCTTTACAAAATTCTCTTAATGGAAAAAATTTCAATTCCCTGGAAGACTGTAAAAGGCACCTGGAACAGTTCCTTGCTCAGAAAGATAAAAAGTGTTGGGAAGATGGAATTATGAAGTTGTCTGAAAAATGGCAGAAGGTAGTGGAACAAAAGGGTGAATATGTCATTCAATAAAGTTCTTGGTGAAAATGTGTCTTTTATTTTTACATAAAAAACCGAAGGCACTCTTTGGCCCACCCAATATAATATGATATGATTGTATGGATTTTTGTGAAAATCGCTTGAAATAATATTATATATTTTTCATGGAATCATATTCATGCAAAAGACTCTATGTAAATATAAGGAGTTACAATAAATCCATGACAGTTTTTGCCCCTACGAATGGGGGAGGTGCATAGGATATAAGTGGGTAGATTTTAAAAAGACTTCATATTTTTTTTTTTTTTTTTTTGCGGTACGCGGGCCTCTCACTGTTGTGGCCTCTCCCGTTGCGGAGCACAGGCTCCGGACATGCAGGCTCAGCGGCCATGGCTCACGGGCCCAGCCGCTCCGCGGCACGCGGGATCCCCCCAGACCGGGGCACGAACCTGTGTCCCCTGCATCGGCAGGCGGACTCCCAACCACTGCACCACCAGGGAAGCCCAAGACTTCATATTTAGCTGTAACATTCTTTGTTTTATTTTTAACAAATGAAAGAAAACATGTCATTTTTAACAACTGTAAATTTGAGGTTATGAATACACTGGTGTTTGTGCTTTTGAATTTTTTAAAGGTCTCAAAATTTTAATAAACTCTTAGAAATTAATTCAAAATAAGATAAAGTATCATAAAGCATTTTGCACAGTTCCTAATATAAACATGAGGTTTATATGAAAAGTTATAAACATTTCATAATTTTTAGGCATTTCTATTGTTGCTACTAAAGATTTAAAAAAGTGTTTGCTGAGAACTATAACACACTGATAAAGGAAATTAAAGATGATTCAAAGAAATGGAAAGATATCCCATGCTCTTGGATTGGAAGAATTAATATTGTTAAAATGGCCATACTACCCAAAGCAATCTACAGATTTAATGTGATCCCTATTAAATCACCCAGGACATTTTTCACAGAACTAGAAAAAATAATCCTAAAATTTATATGGAACCACAGAAGACCCAGAATGGCCAAAACAATCCTGAGGAAAAAGAACAAAGCTCGAGGCATAACCCTCTCAGACTTCAGACAATATGACAAAGCTACAGTGATCAAGACAGCATGGCAGTGGCACAAAAACAGACATATAGATCAATGGAACAGAACAGACAGCCCATAAATAAACCTACAGTCAATTAATCTTCAACAAAGGAGGCAAGAATATACAATAAAGAAAAGACAGCTTCTTCAGCAAGTGGTGTAGGGACAGCTGGACAGCTGTATGTAAATAAATGAACTTAGAACACTCCCTCACACCCTACACAAAAGTAAACTCAAAATGGCTTAAAGACTTAAATGTAAGACATGACACCATAAAACTCCTATAAATATAAGACATGATACCATAAAACTCCTAGATGAGAACATAGCCAAAACATTCTCTGACATAAATCATATAGCAATGTTTTCTTAGGTGAGTCTCCCAAGGCAAAAGAAATAAAGCAAAAATAAACAAATGGGACCTAATGAAACTTGTAAGCTTTTGCACAGCAAAGAAAACCATACACAACACAAAAAGACAACCTATGTCATGGAGGAAAATATTTGCAAGTGATGCAACTGACAGGGCTTAATTTCCAAAATATACAAACAGCTCATACAGCTCAGTATCAAAAAAACAAACAACCCAATCAAAAAACGGGCAGAAGACCTAAATAGACATTTCTCCAAAGAAGACATTCATATGGCCAACAGGCACATGAAAAGATGGTCAACATCACTAATTAGCAGAGGAATGCAAATCAAAACTACAATAAGGTATCACCTCACACTGGTCAGAATGGCCATCATCAAAAAGCCTACAAGTAATAAATGCTGGAGAAGGTGTGAGAAAAGGAAACCTTCCTGCACTGTTGTGGGGAGTGTAAATTGGTGCAGCCACTGTGGAGAACAGTATGGAGTTTCCTTAGAAAACTGAAAATAGAGTTACTTTATGATCCAGCATTCCCACTCCTGAAGATGTATCTGGAAAAGACAAATACTCTAATTTGAAAAGATGCATATACCACAATGTTCACTATTATATAGTGAACACTATTGTAAACAGCAGCACTGTTTACAATAGCCAAGACATGGAATCAACCTAAATGTCTATCAACAGTTGAATGGATAAAGAAGATGTGGTATATATTAATATATACAATGGAATATTACTCAGCCATAAAAAAGAATGAAATAATGCCATTTGCAGCAAAATGGGTGGACCTAGAGATGATCACACTAAGTAAAGTAAGTTAGACAAATTTCAAATGATATCACTTATATGTGGAATCTTAAAAAATGATACAAATGATTATAAAACAGAAACAGACTTACAGACATAGAAAACAAACTCATAGTTACCAAAGGGGAATGTTGAAGGAGGGATAAATTAGGAGTTTGGGATTAACATATACACACTACTATATACAAAATGGAAAAGCAACAAGGACCTATTGTATGGCACAGGGAACTATATCTATACCTTGTAATAACCTACAATGGAAAAGAACCTAAAAAAGAATATATGTGTATTTATAACTGAATCACTTTGCTGTACACCTGAAACTAACACACCACTGTAAATCAACTATACTTCAATTTTTTTTTAATTTGAAACAAAAAGCGTTTGGAAAGCAAAAGTGGAAAAGGTTGTTTTTTCAGGTGGGGAAAACTGCAGGAGTAAAGGCACACTAAAAAGGAGCACGTCAAGACTTAATGGGATGTTGTCAGCAGTCTCATGCAGCAATCCTCCTTGCTGGAAGTGTCTCTATGAACTATGTGTCTTTCTGGTTCATGACCCGGAACATAAGGCTCTGAATTTCCAATTATTCATTAAGTGGGCAAAACCAGTCCTGGGGGACCTGAAAGCCCAGGGCAGACCTTGGTGACCTGATGGGTAACTGGGCTTCGTAGTGAGGGTCTGCAGGGTAAGGCAGTACTGGTGCCAACTCCGGAGGAAGCTCATCAAACAGACTTCCTCACCAAACAGGAGTTGCCATCCTCGAAAGGACTCTGGCTGAGGACGGAGGACCCTGATGCAGGATGTTGCTAAGCAAGATGAAATAAATTAGAGAAGGCTTTGTATATAGAGCACTCGGTTTGATGAGGAAGGCAGACACATTCCAGCGCCTGTTAGTGAAGGTCTGAAAAATAGTCATTCTAGCTTTCTTTCTTTCTTTTTTCTTCTTGAAGGTTATTTCTCAAAGAGGCATGCCAAAGAACAGGGTTTTGCAACTTAATAAGTTAGGAAATACTGTATAACTTATCCTCCTCATGGAGAGTTACAACATACACTTGAATATTAAAGGCTCTGAGGAGTCCTATTTCCTTCTTCAACCCAACATCTCTCCAAAACTGATTATTAACATCTCATAGAACTTATATTCTAAAGAGATCATTTTGGGAACATTTTTCTAATGTTTCAAAATATCAAAACGGCTTCAGCTATTTTTTGTTGGTGGGAGGAATTTCATAAACATCCAGTTTACACTTGAAGCATGACACTAAAAGATGATTATAAATATATTAGAGTACATAAAGCTAGATGAATTTCCAAGGCAGTAGGTTATCTCAGAGGTCTGATCATTGTCAAAAGTCTCTTTATGGTTTATGATCCTGTCAGAAACCCTCAGTTCTCCCATACGTACATATACGGTACTCTTTCCTTCCCAGTTAATTGTGCTATAAATAATTTCTTCTTATCTGCATATCAATTACAAGGTAATGAATGCCACTTCACATTATGTGAAATACAAATCAAGCCCTAGACCCTGTGAAATCATTTTCTTGGCCAAACTCCCAGGCCCTGTACTTGGGATGAACTTCAATTGTGTCTCTAGGGTTAGTGAGTGTTATGTTTCTAAGTGATGATCTGTTTATTTCATGCCACATTTGCAAGCTGTCTTTTCCTCAAATGTACTATTAAGCTTTATACTGAGATTTTATAAGGTGTTCAATTCACTTTATTTTTGTAAATGTTCTTTATTCAAATTTATCTCAATGTACAATTTGTTCATACCTAATCTCTCTAGAGAGCTTTGAGGTTATGCTTTCCCTACAGGGGGCTTGCAGGAAAAAAAATAGCAGTAAAATTCACAGTTTACAAAGGCATATTTTCTTCTTCCCACTCTTGAACATGCTTGCTCCAATGAAAATAATGGCTTGCTTACAGATGAACCAAAAGAGACCTCTCATTCACTGACTTTCCTCTTTGTATAAAGTCACATACCTGTGTCAATTCTTTCTGGATATGCCAGTACAGTTTCTCCCTTCTTTAAATAAAACTTGGGGCATCAATTTCACATTGGAAATTTATTTGATATCAGTGAGAGAAATATTTCCATCTGAAAGATATTATCTTTGAGATTGAGTCAGATTCCATGCTGAGAAAAGGATCGAGGAGCTATAACAACTGTTGAAGAAGTGAAATTCGATGTGTAAAATATTTTCAAACATAGAAGCAGCTTACAGTGAAGGTGAAAGAATGGAAAGAGCATTTCCTTTTACAATTTTGAATAGCTGTGTCTTTATTTCAGTGCTGAAATGGTCTGTGTATTTGCTTAATAATCAGTTTTTCCAATATCAGTGCTTAACCAATTTCCTCCTGAAGTTTAAAAGTAGGCACTAAAAATTATATTTGTGATATTAAACTCAACTTCTGAAATTCAAACCACATGTGACTCAAAGGGATTTCAATTATTTTCTGAGATCTAGAAGTTTCCTTCTGGCTACCAGATTCTGACCCTTTTTCCCCTTCGACACAAAATTATAAATTTAACAAAAAAATTCACACCCCAAATCCACCAAGGTCTATGCAAATGGAAAACTCTGAAAATAGTAGGTTTGGGGACCGAACATGTTTCCAATCACTCTAGAAATCATATTCCTTTGCTGTTCACGAGACAGGTATCAGCAACCTTGTTAAATGGGAAGAAAGTCTTAATTGCAGGGTCCCTCTGCAAGACCATATTTTACACCCATCTCCTGAGACAGCACTTGGCTTCTGACAGGGGACCCCAATACACCTGAGCCATGAATGATTTCCTTCCGAAATAAGCCAAAGTAAGATGAAATATTGAGAAAAATAAACCCAAACATACTCAAAACACATAAGCTCTGTAGGGAAAACACTTTAATATTTTACTAAATTGAGGATCTACAAATGCGACAGAAACTTTCGTATTTTCATGGTTGAGCTCAACTGCATCCTTGTGGTTTTTGGTGCTCTCATTAAAACACATCATTGAAAACTTACAACTATTTTCATCTTCTCTTATTCTATTTAACTACAAAGATTTCATGCTCTAATTGTCTTTTGCTCTCTTGACCTTGTCACGCAAATAGGGTGGGTATAGCTAGAAAACATACTTCTATGAAGATCATAATAAATTTTAAAGACTATACTGGTATTATTTCTCTTGCCCAGTGTTGAAAACAGAATTTTTAAAACGCTGCTGGATTAATGAGTTTTTCTTATATCTATTTTCTTTTTATTGTGTCTCTCATGTTTTAATATTTTAATGTACTTCACTCAGTTACTCAGGGAATAATTACCTAGGTTGTCCTTTTATTCATGGCTTCTCAAAATAATAAATTTGCATTTCAAATATTGCATTTTTATTATTTGTAAAAACCCATAGCTTGCTTGCTAATCAGTATTCTTGTATGCTAGGAAATTTTCATATTTTTTGAATTTATATATACATAAATTTTATATATTTAGTATATACATATATCTTTAAATATGTGTATTTGACCTTGAAGGAAAAATCTGGCAATATTTCCAACTTCTTGATCTTTTTTTTTTTTTTTAGGCACTGAGGTGCAGAATAAATCTGGATATATTTCTAATTTCTAAGTCACTAAAATTTCCAAAGATACTCCAAAATTATATATAATTCAAAAAGCATTACTTCTTTTTCCAGCATATATTCTTCTAAGATGCATTTTTTTAATAGTACACTGCCTGATCTGAGTCTTTTACTCTCTCTACTTCCTCTTCATTTGAGGTGCTAACAAGCAGTAGCAGAGACTACGTATATTGCTGAGAGAAATGCCTGACCAGTGTCCATCAGGCTGGGAAATGTCTTCCAGACTTTACCACGAGTCTTAGAGCAACGCAGGGATAACTCAGAAAATGAAGTCATCTTATGGAATGAAGTTATTCAGTGCTGATGTACCATTGGAAAAAGGAGAAGGTAAGATGAGGGCTCTAGAAGACTCCATTCTCAAGGGATAGCAATTTTGCCCAGCAAGTAGTTTCTCCTCTCTTGATATCCCAGTACTGTTCAAGGATTTTACACTGTCCTATATTTTTGTTGTTAGTATTCTCAGTAAAAGACAACATCGTTGAACTGACTAAATCAATTTCTTCTACTTGAGCTTTGGAAAGTTACTTAACAACTCTTAACCTTGGCTTTTTTAATCTGAAAAATGGAAAAATTCATATTGCTTCTTTTTTACAGTTGTTATGAAGAATAAGTGAGTTAATCCTTGTTAGCACTGTGTATGGTCAATACTTATAAACTCCTGTTATTAATTTCCAAAAATAACATTAACTTCTCTGAGCCTTTTGATCTTTTTTATCAGTAAAGTGGGGTTAATCATGCCAGTTTTATATATTGTTCTATAGATTGAATGATCTAATACACAAACATGGCATAATGTGTGGCATGTAGTAAGTGCTCAGGAAAGGTTATTCTCCTGCTTACCCATTGGAGCAGTGGTGAAACTCAAGACTTTGCTTGAGTATACAGAAAGTATATAACACTTTGCTATATATCTCAGTTACCTATTTTTAAGAATCAATCCTACAGTCTGTTTTCTTTTTTTAATAACACTGTCTTTAGACAAAATTTTAATACTAAAAGAATTGACAGCTTTTTTTTTTCTTCCAGCTTTGAGTGCCCCTGTCCTCTCTGGGGTTGTCGCTCACTCTTGGGGTCTGTCCTCAGTTACGGTCAGCCCTGAGTATTGAGAATTTCCTTAATGAGAAAGCAGATGTTCTTAAAATGTGAGGAAAAGAACCAAAGATTCAAAGAGCGATTAAACAAAGGTGAAAATCACGTTTGAACTAGTTGTGCATCCAACTTGAGCACAACACTGCTGAAGGACAGGCACTGGGCCAACGGACAGCACGGTGGAGGACTCCACGGTACCAGGTCGAGGCATAGCTCCACCACTGCCAGCCCTGACTTGGGCAAGTTGCTTCTGCCTCTTTTAGAAGCGCTTTTCCTGGCCCTTAAGTGGGTACATCAAATTTGCTTTGCAGCGTTGTTCTTAGGCTCATATATGAACTAGGTAGTAATTTAAGTACAATGAAATGGCATACTATCATGATAAATTTGCTAGAACGAAGGGACAAAAGGAAGGTGCGTGGGAAGGCAACAAGGCATGACAGGCCATGGAAGCAAATGTTGAAGAAAATTAAAGCACCCCAGCGTATCAAATAGGTTCTGCTTTCTAGAGTTCACTTCTGTCTTTCATACCTTCCTCCCTTTGCTCTGAATAGAGAGAGGCCTGATCAAGCGCCTTCTCTCCCCGCAGACTCTATACTGCCACCCCACCTGGAATATGTTTTCAGATTATCCCTAAACATTTCAGTTTGAAACATGAAGCCGACCTAACTCGAGGAAACATGAAGAAAAAGGGGCTGACTTCTTCTAACTTGAGAATTTTCAAAATGCCAAATGGACCAACATAGGATATTTTTAATAAGCTCTAATCATAAATACATTTGTGTGGCACAATTTAATTTATTGGGAAACTTATTTTATTCGATCTTTTTTCTTTTTAATGTGAAAGCAAAACCTCCAATATGTTGCCATAATACAATAAATATAGTTTTCCAAACCAGAAACCATGGCAACAGTTTTTAATAATAGAATATGATTGGCTGCATATGAAAAAATAAAACCACATTCTAAATAATTAAATTGTTTCTCAATATAAAATAATAATATCGCAAGCATTTTCATGTTTTTATGTGTACAATGTGATATGCTGTTTCAGTCTGTAGGGAAGCCTATAATTACCAGACTATCTTTTCATATACCACATTCTTTTTGTCACTAACCCATGAAGTAAAATGATAATTCAAAGAAAATAACCTGTCTAAAAATGAGAAACCTGAGAATTAGGTCCTTTAGAATGAATTCTTTTTATGTTGACCCATCCAATTGAGTACATTTTCTATGATTTTGAAGGAAGGATTTTATAGTTTTTAAAAGGGATCGAGGCAGGAATGCTGCTTTAAATATGATGCTGTCAATTTGGCCTCACATATCTGCATTCATACATCCCAGGAGATTAACCAAATAGGCAAGGGCTTTTCATTGACACAATGTCTGTGCAAACAACAAAAATCTGCTGAAAAGAAAAAAATTTAATGCAAGCATCCAGATGTTTAGCTTCCTAGTGGGCATTTGGCATCACTGCAACAAAACATCTGCATGGCTAAAATTGCTCCCTTCTCCACTGCACTGTTTGGCAGGATCTTCCAAAAAGCAGACCATAGTGGAATCATTTTACCAAGTTCCAAGTCAGAATTCAAACCATACTCCCTATATGCTATTCAAATGTCTTGTGGAATAAGGTTATGGGAATACATAAATAGATAAATGACTGGATAACGATAAATGAATGAATAATTCATACACATGAAAGGTTCAGGCAGTGGTATTCACACATATGGTCCTGCTAAGTGAAAAAGAAATTCCTATAACCAAATATAGCATCTGTACCAGAACTAGTGAATAATGTTTTATTTCTCCAAAGGTCAATATGATATTACTTAGTCTGGCAAATTCTAATAGTTATAGCACAGTCATTAGCGGCAAAGTCAGAGATGGTAGTAATGATTTTGACCCTAGAAATTTCAATCCTCTTTTCAATGAGTTAATCAGAGGAAGCCATACACCTCTCTTACAATGTCTTAAATATGACATATTTGAGTTGCTGTTCAGAATATATTTCTCACAATCATGTGTGCTGTTAATAAATATTTATAGGGAGTGTAAGAGTATATTCACATATTTCTCAACATGTTGTGATCCGTCTTGTAGTTTCAGCATAGATTTTGTTGTACAACATAGCTTTTAATTTTCATAAGGGTACTGACCTGACCAATAAAACCAATCCTCTTGTCAAGATTAGTAGAACCCTTTTTTTAATAATAAATGTTTACGTTTTTAAAGATTTATCTTTGAGAATCCCAACTATTACAGAGCTCTCTCCTAAATTGTTTATTTATACTAAAACCAGTCATGTAAGACCTATTTCCAAGTAACTGTATACTGCATTTCTTTTATATGGCTTACTAAGCATCTATTAACAACTCAACTTGGCCACACAGTAAGGAGAAAAATGTACATTATAAAAGTAGAGAAGCAGCATGAATATTACCATAAGCTATCCACAAAAGAAACAGGAATGTTACCAGATCTGTATTTTGCTGACCAGTACCTGATTTGTGTGTGCATTTCTGGTAAGAGTAGAAAAATGAGGGAATACTGATTTAACACTTCAACTGCTCTATTCATCCTGGCTTTCATTATAAACATATAGCAAAGAACACAGCTAATCCATTCCTCCTGTCACACATCCACTTTGAGCTCAGCCCAGGAAATCCCAAAGTGTGAAACTCAAAGACTTTAAAGATTTCAATACTACAGGGTAAGCTTTCATTTAGAATGAATTTCAACTCATACCTTTCACAATTATTTTTATGGAAATGTTACATTTAAGATACTCTTGATAATTTCATTTTTACCAATTCCTTAAGTTTGTTGAAAAAGGTGATTATAGTCATATTATTTTAGAGGCTATTCCATATACAATTTCAGAGTCAGAAAAAATCCTTTTGAGATACATCTAAAGCAACATCTGTAATTCATCCTAATATATGGATGAATGATAGTTACCATGGACAAATGATAAGTATTTTAGAAACACTGGTAAAACTCTCACAAAGAAAAACACCAAGTGCAAGTACCTAATTCTCCTTTTAAAGAACAATATGAAAATAGTTTGTAATTATTTAAGAAAATTAAAACTTAATTGTTTTGGAAACATAAGTTTATCATTCATAAGAAAAATACATTTCTGTTGTACAATGTGCATTATTTATAAAACATAAAAATATAAATAGTAATTTCATGCTTTTCCCAAATGCTTAAATTTTAAGTAACCAATATAATACTATTGTATATGTTTGAAATAACTTCTTCAGTATTACTTGTGTTGTCTCCTCTCAAAAGAAAATACTAACCTGAAAAAAATTCTTCATTTATTTTTTTTCCTCTTTCCTATCTACAATCAGTTTTAAGTGAGAAATCATTCTTGGAATTCATACTTTAAAGTGGCAAAAAAAAGGGAAAAGTTATAAAATACTTTGGGGGTTAAAATCTGTATCCTGATCAGCAAATTTTATGACCCTAAGTGAGTCCCTGTGGTATCATTTATTATATATAGTTAAAATGATTGGAACTGGGGGCCCATGACACCATTACCTGTTTCTGTAGATTTATTGAAAATTAGCAATTCCATTTATATCTATGAGATTTTTCAGGGATTACACTGTTATAGACTAGAAAATTGATAGATTTATGAGTCTAGTCAATCTAGTTGCACCAACTAATACAGCAACAGAGAAAATTTAGGGGTTTGTATTCCTAAAGGAGTTAACCTTTGGATAAAGAAACATTTTTCAAGTAGAATGTGAGAAATTATTGAATCCATAAATTGTCACTGCTGCAAAGCTGAAGAGAGAGAAACAACAGCACAAGTTGAACTTTTGTGTGAAAAAGAATGAAAAACAAGTTACCCAAAACAATTTGTACTATGACTTTAGTTTGCTAATATAGTTGCTCATGGGGTATATATTGCTGAACTATAGTATTCCTTGGCTATTGGTTTTCTTTTTGGCTGTCTTGCTTCAAACAGTAGAACATGGCTTGTGGGAATTTCCATAACACCTTGAATCATAGATTACACATCACATATCCCTCCTAACCCTTAGCACTGTCCCTGGCAGAAAGCAGACATATAATAAATAATTATTGTTTGTGGTTGTTGATAATTCAAATAAATACATATAGACTGTCTGTGGTTTATGCTAATACCAGAGATGCCAGCTAAGCTTTCAAATAATTCGATGGAAATGATTTGTCTCCCATGGAATGTGACCATGTCTTCTATGTTAGAAAGTGGCCATATGGTCTATGTCTCTGAAACTTTATTAGACATAAAAGTTTATTGTATTATAGTCTAAGGGCACATACCCGTGAAATGTCCTTACTTTTTTCCTTGTTTTATTTTTATTATTTTTAGCCAAGCAATACACACATATAAGTACCTTGTAGTAGAGGTGATATTTAACTTGTTCACACAGCATGGATGTACTGGTTGTTGGTAGCCAGCATCTGTTTGTTTGGTTTTTTTTTTGGCAGTGCCGTGTGGCTTGCAGGATCTTAGTTCCCTGACCAGGGATCAAACCCGTGCCCCCTGCAGGGGAAGCATGGAATCCTAACAAGTGGACCACCTGGGAATTCCCAAACAGCATCTGTTCTGACGGGTCCAGTCCCGTGCTGAATCAGTGGTCAGGTATTTTTAATACCCTTTCCAATTTTAAAGGGTACTAAAGAAATACCAAAGAAATATAGTGTAATCCCTATCACCAAAAACACTAAATTTTTTAAATGAAAAAAACATTTACACGCACACGTGTGTGTGTGTATATATATACACATATAAATATATAAACATATATGTACACGTATATATGTTCATACACATTCACACACAAAGAAATAGGCTTGGTAACAGAAATTCAGGGCATCATCCGAGGATGGGGCAGATATCCTGTAACTAATGGGGCTTGATTTGAGACTTGAAAAATAATGAGGTTTTCTTAAGTGGAGTTGAGTGAAGGCAATGTTTCAAGCAGTGGGAACTCCTAGCTTAATGCATACAGCTCGTAATGAAAAAAATGTGGGGTTTTTTTGGTTGTGTAATTTAGGAAGAGTTGGCAGAAATTAATGTGGGGTAGTCAAAAAGGAAAGAGAGTAATTTAATTGTTACATTTCAGTTGTTAATAATAATCCTCTAGTTGTCAACCTGACAGCTGAAATACCTGTAGAAAAATTGAGACAAACCTTTTTAAGCATTTCTGACCACTGTCGTGGAACAATGACATGTAGAGTCTAAACAAGATGCATGTAGAATTTAACATGTAGAGTTTAAACAAGATGCAGCTAACTGTATTCTCCTACCAGCTAGCCTCCTTACTTCCTGCACGTAAACTGTGTAAGTTAAACTGGGATAACCAGACTTGGTTTATTTACCATTTATATCCCTTACAAAATTTTCCTTAGGTTGATACTGAGAGTTGACAAATGACAGTATGTAGGAAAAAATAGGAATGAAACTCACTAGTTCCACAAATGCCTTTTTGAAACAAAGTCTACATAATTTCTTTTTTCCATTAAAATTTACAACATGAAAGCCAATTTTTGTTTTCTTAATAACAGATGAGAATTGTTTTTTAAGGTCTTACATGCCAGCATATCGCCTTTTCCCTGTTCTAATACTAAGTGACAGCCCTGTATTGAGCAATTTTAAACCAGGTCTTCAATTTACGGTGGACATGTTGAAATTTGTGATAAACGAAACAGATATTTAATGACACCTAATGTGTAGTGATACAGCATAATATAGGTGGTTTGGCTTAGAAAAGACTTGCAAACATTTATGCCACCAGAGCAGAGCAGCTGAAAGCTTAGCATAACTCCAAAAGATATTCAGCTACAGAAAGATTTCATAATGAAAAGACCAAGAAAATAATACATTTACTTGAGAATGTTAAAACTACCTTAGAACTTACTTTCTATTTGCATTCCATCTTGGAACATGCCAAGGTGTTTTGAACTTAAGTTTTTTATTCTTTCTGTTCAGTGGAGGTTCTTAGGTTTCAAGAGAATAAATACTTATTTCTGAGTAAGCACACTTCTGAATTTAAAAGAGAATACACAATTATTCTAAATAACCATCAGAATATTTATATATCAATAGTCCAACATTATGTGTATAACCCTATGATAAAATATCCTTCATTTTATGTAGGTAATAGGTACATACACACATACATTTGAAAAATATAATACATAAAACATAAGAATCACTAATGATTATATTATTCACCAATAGACACTCTTACTATCTTGATGTGCTTCCTTACAGTCTTCGGTTTATATATATATAACTTATTTTTTCCTACAAATGGAATTTTTAAACACTGGGGAGACTCTAACATGGACTTACAGCAACCTCTATACCCTTAATCAAAGAACAGTCTTATTTTATACGGACATCATCCTTTTAGAGGGAGTGAATACAAATGAAACAGCAAGAGAGGAAAGGAGTATTTGCCCAGCAGGTTAGATCACCTACAAATGGGCTTACAAATAACAGCACAAGGGGTCTCAGAAAAGGAGGAACAGACAGCTAGAGAGTTAAATATCGATACATAGATCTGTTGTTTTGACCAAATAGAAATAAATCTATAAATAATTCAATTGAGAAGAGTATTTAGACCAGAAAAAATTTGCAGGAACAGACTGTATTTAGTGAGAAGAAAGTTCTTATCTTACCCAATTGGGATTAAAAGGCCTGGGTATGGCCAGATTAACCCTGCATGGGATGAAGGAAGGATTTTCTCGTCTCCCCCCTCCCTCTTTTTTTATAAGGCAGCAGGGGCTGGCTGCCTTTAAACAGAAGGAAGAAAGAAGAGAAAATGAACATAGAGCCAAGAGATTGCAGAATATCATGTTATCATTTGAAATCCTCCCTATAATTTCTCCTCTCCAACGCTCCCTGCCCACCTAACTCTTCAACACAGGCTATCAGAAAACACAAATATTAGCTGTGAATGAGATAATCGTGGTCACCAATGAAAGCAATGTTATCTAAGTCCAGGTGGTTCAGGATAAAAACGAAATACAGTTGAAGACAGCATGATGAAGTAAGATGTAGAATCTCACAGAAAGCAAGCAGAAGGCTCCTGGACTCCCAAAGAGCCATGGACACAGGCTTAGATCAAGTTTAACTGAAACTCTAAGGGACAGAGTGGCCCTAGCTGAATGTAGGCCATGAATTCATATTGATTTATACCCTAGGTTGTTCATAAAACATATCTCCTCTGACATTACCATTTTCACAAACAAATTATTATTGGCTCTATACTATTACTATGATAAAGTATTATAGCTTTTACATCTAACCCTTTCTATTGACTTCCAGTTTTTTTGTGATTTCAAATAAAACTGGTAATAGTATTTGTACATAAATTAGACAAGCAAGTCTAATTATCTCATTAGGATGGAGGAATGCCTAATCTTGGGTTGAAAAATTAAATGTTTACAAGTCATGATGATACACCTTGCCAAATCTCTTTGAGATAATTTGTATTAATTTCCACTGTCACCAGAAGAATATAAATGTATCTGTTTCATTATACCATTACCAGCACTAGTATATTTTAATAGCATTCTACTCTTTTAACATTAAAAATATTGTCTATAGGGATACATTTAAGGTACTTTAAAACAGTTCCAACCCTCCCCTTTTTAATTGGGAATTAGGAGTTATCAAAGAAAATCCAGAAAACAGGTCATCTGCACCAGGAAGTGGTCATTAATTAGGATTAAGACATAGCCATTACTTTCGTCTTATATGAATGAGAGTTTCATATCCTCCTGAGAGAAAAGAGAGACTCAGTTGAGGTCACAAAAGGAGACTGAGCTGGGGAAAACATGGTTTACTGGTAAATGAGATGTAGTGTAATATCACGAAAGCCATGTGGCCACTACATGGACTAAGCTGAGATGAACCTAACATCTCAGATCAGACAGGTCAAAAAGGGAACACATTCTTCTACGTGCCATTTGCTTTAGAAATCACCATCAAGGGGATCAAAGAGGTAAAGAAAGTAATTCTAAAGTCAGGCAGGCTGGAAAAATAAACTATTGGGGAAAGTGTTTTTCTGTTCTGGGGAGTGAGAGAAAACCAGGAAATGTCCCACCAGGCTATTGGAGGAGCCACAGGCAATACTGATCAGTGTGGTCCTAGTAGTTCCAACCAGACCAACAATGGGGCTTAAAGAAAACATGGGCCTCAGGGAAGAAAAACTGTGGGTACTCAGAACAGTAATAGATGGGACTACTTCTGACCCATGGAACATCTTTCTGTTTATGTAATTCTCTCCCAAACTGCTTGTTCAACATGAGGTGAAAATCAGACAGGATATGGACCTCCTTCCAGGGTTTAATTAGTTTGGATATAGCCAAGCCCACATGGTACTAAACGTCCAGGTTTCTGCCACAAGAATCTACATACGAGATTATAACACAGAAATTATAAAAGTCAATACATTTCTGAGAGTGCAGAATCCTATTCTCAAATTGTACACAACTTGGAAGGTAATCCCTGTTTTAATGCCCAAAGCAAAGGGACAAAGAGGAAAAACACTCACTTTGCATACACTACTGGCAGGATACCAGACAGTTTAGATTACAGGAGAGCAGAGAAGAAGAGAGCAGAAGAGGGAGGAATGAGGGAAAATATTCGTTTTCTATAGACTGAGGGCACCTAAGATATTTCCTCTTTTTTTTCAGTGGTAGGATGGGGTAAATAGTAGCAGCTTACCCGTTTCTTACATCCTCCCAGAGACCTCAACAGAAAACAGGAAGATTGAAGAGCAGAGAGCTCTTAAGGAGAATATATCTCCTCAGACCAGATCAATTTCTCCATCTTAGTTTTTTGTGTTGAAGGATGAAGTTAGAACATCCCATTTTGCACACAAGCATACATCCCTCATTTTCAAGGCTCAGCATTGAGGATCTGGTGAAGAAAAGATCAACCTCTTATTGGGAGATATGTGTAGAGGTGCTGCTGGATCACATATCAACCAACACATGCAAAGAAGCAGAGAGGTGTTCTGAGTATACTCCTTTTTCCTAATTCATATCCACTTTGCATCATTCTTGCCTGTTTCTGGAACTAATTTTTAACGGCTCTTACATCCTAAGATTTGGAGAGGTACAGAGAATTTTCATTTTTATTAGCCATTGAACATTCCCTATGCAGTTGAAGCTAAGAATGGGTAATATGTGTATCCCTTAAAAAGAAAGCATTATTTCTAAAGAGTTAATAACCTCATATTTCATAAATAAGTTTGCCAGTGTACAAATGCTTCTAAACACACCAAGATGGAATTTCTCTCTTTCTCTAATGTACGCCCTCTGACAGGGAACACATAGGCCCTTCCTTACTCCCTAAGGTCTTGATCAAATACACTGATAAGGTTAGAACAAATACATTGCTGAAGGACATTATTCTTCTAACCGTAGATAAGCACACAGGAAACTCAGAGCTGTGTGGTCGGCCTTTTTTCCTTATCAATGTCTGAGGGCCTCTGAAACAGGACAACCAAACTGACAGCATAAAAACATTATGAATTTGCTGGATAAGAGGATAATCTACCTCAGGACGAAGTTAAAATATCTGCTTCTCCTTCATTTTGATTAATCACTGATTATCTCTTCTCATTCATGTATCTCTGATTAGACTTGAACAAATTCAGTTCAGCTAGGAGTTGGAAACATTTCATTGCTGTTCATTCTTTAGGATTATAATATCAGTGCTATGCTGAGAACACCTGGGAAAAACTATTCCTTAATATTGTATGGGAATATCCCTCCCAGTGACATATGTGACTGCAAAGACTGACCTACGACAGTGTCTTTTCCTTGCTGAGCACACACAAAAACACATCGTCAGCTCACAGCTCTGGCTACTATTCCTCAAGCTTATTATGGTTTGTAATTCTGCTTCTGAGAATCTTTCAAATGCTTGAAATTTTTGTCCCAAAGGCTTCTTTCCACTGGTAATTGGTGGTGACACCCTAGTGGTTAGTCTAGCAGCAGCCAATGTTTCCAGAAAGACCATTTTCTGAGAACCTGTGGATACACTGAGTTCAGTGACATCAAGTTCTCAGCACTTACTATCCACCCAGTTTGGGACCTTGAGTTTGATCACTGTGGCTATGCACACCCACTTTACGGCTCTTGTAATTATCATTCATTTGCCTTTCAGTATCACTAAATACTTTTCCGAATGTGGATAAAGGCACACTATTGAATACAACGTTTATTCTTTTATTCAGTAAGTATTGATTATGCATCTTTTAGGGCTCTGGTACTCTTCTTTAGGTGCTGAGGGTGTAATCTCTGCCTCCACAAACTTACATTCTAAAACCAGAGTGAAAACTTATGAGGAAAAAGTAGGGTAAGAACTAGAGAGTGATAGGAGAGAAGCAAGAAGGCTGGGGTGGGATGAGCAAGGGTGAAGGAGAAGGAAAGTAGGGCAGAAAGGTAGCCTGGATCTAGTGATGTGCCAGAAGCAGCTCAAATTATTATAAAAATTTCAGGAATTTTGTGAGCCTACTGTTGAACCATTGGCAGCTTAAAATCACCTACAGCGGGAGCGTTGATCAGGAATCAGCAAATGCTGCACACCAAGACGCGCTTCCCCCAGACAGCTGGTTGTTACGTATTTGCCTACATAGTGCTGCCTGGAGCACATGGTTTTATAGGCACGATAATGTACTGAGATTACAAACTTGATGGAAAACTATAGGAGAGTTGTGTACGTGGCCGTAAATAATCTCTCGGGCTACTGCATTAAGAAAAGGCTCTGGTGTGGCAAGGGTGGAAGCGTACAAACCTTTCAGAAAGCTTTCCGCAGTTACTACTGAAAATCACCCAGCTGAATAAACCCAAATTTCTGAATCTTCCAATTATTCATAAATGAGGCATCTTGAGCAGAATTATATGACCTGAGTCAGACTTGCCTGAGAACAGACCTTTGGTAGCAATGGCATGACTCCAAGAAATTCATGGCCTTGGATGGCTAAGAAATGCTCACCTCCTCTTCTCAAGGTACTGGTACAGTCCATTTGCTGATAGTGGACGTTACTAGCCCGCTGATAAACTTTGGGTCACAAAGTAATTGTTTTAAATGTATATTTACTCCTAATGAAATTTTAAAGTACATCAATGCTACATTTTGTCCCAAAACTCCCAGTGGAAACACTCATTCAAAAAATTGAGACAGGACTTCCCTGGTGGCGCAGTGGTTGAGAGTCTGCCTGCCGATACAGGGGACGCCAGTTCGTGCCCCGGTCCAGGAAGATCCCACATGCCACAGAGCTGCTAGGCCCGTAAGCCATGGCCGCTGAGCCTGCGCGTCCAGAGCCTGTGCTCTGCAACGGGAGAGGCCACAACAGTGAGAGGCCCGTGTACAGCAAAAAAAAAAAAAAAAAAAAATTGAGACAAGGTAAAGGGAAAACAAGGAGGGAGCCCAGTTTCTGAAGGTACCTCCAAACTCTCACATTAGTCTTCCTGAACTGCTCCTTTGGGTAAAGAGAAATGGAGAAAAGGAGGATGAAATCAAATGTAATCATGTTCCAAAAATTTCCAAATTCAGCCTCTGGGGATGGGAGCCATCCAAAGAACCAAAGAAATTCCTCCTCTTGAAGAATTTCTCAAGCATCAGTGGTGTTTGATTAAAAGACCCTCTTGTCAAATGTAGTCATCTTTTAACTACTGGATGCTATGTATATGTCTTAGCTAAATACATCAAGCTTACAGCTTACCTGTGATGACTGGTAATATGCTGCTAATTGTTTTGTTTTGCTTTTGTTTTTCTATTAAAATAGAGGAGTCAGTCAGGGTGCTGACATCTTTCTGGAAGAAAGATACTATCTTCTTTTCTTTTTATTTAAACCTTTTGGCTGAAGTATATCATACATAGAGATCACTAATTATTCACCCTTTGTAACAAGCATTAAATTCAAGAATATTACCCGCATCTCAGGAGGCCGCACTTCATGCTCTCTCTGTCACACCCCCTGCAAAAGTTACCACTCTCCTAGCTTATAGCACTTCATGTCATATTATTGTGTGCTAATATATCCTTCATTCTCATTGTTTTATAATAATCCACTGTAAGAATATACCAAATGAATTTAATCCACTCTACTGTTTATTGACATTTGGGTCACTTCCTATAATTAACTATTATAAGTAATACTGCTGTGAACACTCTATTAAATGTCTTTTGTGAAACAAATATACATATTTCCTTTGGACATATATCTAGAAGTGGAATTGATGTGTCCAAAGTGTATGCATGATCCACTTTGGTATATACTGCCACACAGATTTCAAGAATATTTTCACCATTTACACACCACCAGTCGTGTAAGAGAATTCCAGTTGTTCTACATCCTAGCCATATTTGGTATTATCAATCCTTTAACTTTAATGCTATTCTGCTGTATAAGTAATGGTGTTTTTGCCATTTATATTTTAATTTCCCTGATGATTACTAAGCAGTTGTGCCTATACTTCTTGGCTATGTAGATATCTTCCTTTGTGAAGTGCCACTGAAGTCTTTTGACCATTTTTCTATTGAGTGATCTTTTTTTATTGATTTTTATTGATTTGTTCAAGCTCTTCATTTTTTCTAAATGAGTCCTTTGTCCTGTGTGACATACATTTTCACTGTTTTAGTTATGCCATTTGATAAACAGAAAGTCTTCATTTTTAATGTAGTACAATTAATTTTTTTCTTTATAGCTAGTATTTCTGTGTCCAGTTTAAGAAAACTTTGTATACCTCAAGGTCATAACGATGCTCAACTAGGTTTTCTCATAGAATTTTACTGATTTATCTTTCACATTTAGATTGGTAATCCAACTAGAATTCACACTTGTTTATGAAGTGAAGTATAGGTCCAAGGTAAAGTTTTTCTGATATAATTATCTAATTTTCTTAGGGCCACCTATTGAAAAGGTCATTCTTTTTCCCTACTTCATAACCTTTATCATAAATCAGTTAGTATATTTGGATGAGTCTGGTTTTGGCTGATACATTGTGCTAATTGTTTGTCTCCTAGCTTCCAATGTTTCTCTGTGTGATTCCTTCTTCTCCAGCATCTTAACCTAAATAGCTCCAAGTAGATGCCTGTCATATTTCATCCCAATCCTCTAGCTCTTTTCAACAGACACACTGTCTGCCATAAGCATGAATGTGCCTGAAGCAGAAGTCCACAAAGTTATCATTATTCACTTTCGTTAAAAACTGAGCCCTTGAGGAATTTAAAAGTAATACTTTGATTGCCAGAAAAATCACTGTGACAACTCAGAAAGGATACAACCTGAGCTCCTATTCTAATTCCTTGTGTTGTACCGTAACTAATGTATGTTTGCCACTTATTAAAACTTAAGTAAAATTTGTTAAAAGTAAAATTAAGTTAATAAAACGTCTGATTTATTTTTCAGGAATGCCAAAAGTAAAGGCCAATTTTAAAAGATGTTGAATAAAATTGAGAACTTCAAATGCTCTTAGTCAAGAGGTATTACTTCTGAAATATATTAGTGTACTTCAGGAATAAGGCTGACTTCAAGCATCACAGCAACGTAAGAAATATGAATCTGGAAGTATAGAATGGACCAAAGTAGGACTTGGAAGTTACCTGATGTTATTAAATCTGGAGCCAATTTAGAACTATGTACAGTGACCAAATCTTGGCTCCTGACTTTCAGGAGAGTACAATTATATACAGTTAAGGAAAAAAAAAAAATCCCTCTGGCCTTTAAAATTGTATGTAACAGTCAGGATCCCAATAGGAAATAAGTGGTGCACTTAAATTATAATAAATCAAGGACAGGTTATTTACAAAGGCACTCTTTGTGGGTGCAGGGAACCAGAGGGATAGTGCAATAACCTGAGATTAGCAGCCATAAAGCTGCTGCAACTTCTTAGACATAAAGAGACAAAGAAACCACTACCAGAACCAGAAGAAGACAGGTATACAGAGAAGGCCACCTTGAGAGAAACGTCTTAGTTTGACGGGGGGCGGGGGTGGGGAAAGACTTCAAATACTCTAAAACCTTGTATCAGAAAACTAAAACTGGCTCTAAAGCCTTAAAATTGAATTCTGCTTTTAATGTTCCAGGAACGAGCCTTCAGCATTACATCATAATTCTTTCCAAATAATAGAAACCAAGCCAAGGAAACTCTGTAGGGAGAGAGTTTTCCCTACTTGAAAATAAATACCCAGAATATGCTGACCTGAATCACCTTGTCTCCCTCCAGGCCCCTATTGACCAAACCCAACCAGAGGTCAGAGGGCATGGGAAGCCACTGTTGGAGTCTGTACAAATCAACCTCTCTCCAGGTGCTAGGCAAAGCAGGGTAGAGAGCGAGAAGGCTGGGAGATATCTAAGCAGAAGGGATTTGGAATTTTAACTTTGCTATCTTATCTTTACCTTCTTGGCTCTTCTGTGGGTTTAATCATTATGTGTTAAAATATAATTTCAAATCAATTACACTTTGGACATTTAAGCAGATTAGGTTCAGACAGATGATGACTATTGAACTCTACAGTAAGTATAAATGTGTATTTTGTGCATGTAAGAAAGAGAACTGGAATGAGTTTTAGGGGAGAGGCAAGGGACACAGATCCATCAGAAAGGTTCCTCAGAAGGTTCTATTACAACAGTTATGGAAATAAAAGGGCATAATTAGTTCATCTGGGAACATTTTTGAATCCTTTAAAAACCATTTGGCATTGCTATTCCCTATAAGGAAAACTAGATTAAAGAAACCAGTAATTAAAATAGGGAGCTGCAGATATGTTTAATGGAGATGTTATTTACTGAAATGCAAGGAACAATATTGGCTTGAAGCATTACAGTGATTTAAGAAACAAGAAGTAGGAAGCATGGAGCTGGCTAAGGTGGAATATTTATAGACAGGTTTTGGATGTAAATTAAAACTCTACCAGGAAGGTTTAGAAAGGAATGGGTACTTTATCGGGTAAGGTTCTATCTACAACTGTGAGTCAACTGAAAGTTAACAGCAGCTTTGTTAAAGGTCATAGATAAATGACTACTGTAGTTTTAATGAATATTTTATTCATGTCACCTTTGAATTAGTTAAATTTGGAAAGAGTAATGATGTAATGCCAAAGGCTACTTCCTGGACTATTAAGAGCAAGATTTAATTTTAAGGCTTTAGTACCAGTTTTAGTTCTCTGATACAAGGTTTTGAGATATTTGGAGTCTTTCCTTTTTAAGATTTATTGCATGTTAGAATTTGTTTCTTAAATATTTATGTTTTACACATATAGCAGAAAGAGCAGGGAATTTACAATAATATACAACTCATTTTGAACACAAACTTTATCAGTTATTAGCACAGCAAAATTAGGGAAAATCACTTAAATCATTTGAGACTCTGTTTTCTTTTCTGAGAAATGGGAAATACTCAAATTTTTAAGCATTAAGATAGGATTTTTAATTAATATCATGTACCCTCTCCAGTTTTGTCTCTGTAAGAACAGAGCTTCTTTTGTGTGGTTCAATAGCCAGCAAGTCTAATAAAATAAACAGATAGACCCTGGGAATTTTCCTTGTAAAGAGTATGATATTGAGCATTAGAAAACCGAACCCCATGAATTATGAGGGCCAGTTTTAGTAGAGACGATATGGGAAAGCTATAGTCAGAGAGAAACTGCAGGTAGCATTTCTAGATGAGACTTCCAGACATTAAGGGGAAGGCGGCTAGACAGAAGAGGCTTCGACCTGTGAAGGCAAGCCCAGCCTCTGAGTCAGGTATCAGAGATGAGAAAACGGAAAACAAGATGAGGCAAAAGGAGCTAGGTCAATGGAACGAGAATAGATTGGGGAAACAAGTTTATTCAAGGGCATAAAGGACCTGAGTCTTGGATCACTTTTAAAGGCCAGATGAGCAATCACACTGCACAGTGTCTGATAGGTCTTACGGATCCCTGAAGGCATCATTCCTGCTGTAACAAGATGCCCTAGAAAGCCGTGGAAATGTGGAATATTCTGATTGTGTTCCTTAGTAATCAGAGTCTGAAGCTTTATTAGCTAAAGCTTGTAAGGCGTTCTGGGATCAGATAATATTAAATTATTATTACTTAAATGTTATTGAAAATTATCTTGTCAGTTGTCCACATATTGTATATTGTCCTTCACTTAAAATTGGTAAATGTCTTTTAAAAAGTAACTTTTCAAATAAAATATAAACTAAATAATTGCTTGAGTACTTGAGAAACAAACCCACAGTTTCATCATTTTTTATGGATGAATAGTATTCCATTGGATACATACGCCGCATCTCCTTTATCCATTCATCCAGTGATGGGCACTCTGTTTCCATAATGTGTCTGTTGTAAATAATGTTATGGCGAACGTAGGGGTGCATGTATCTTTTCAAATTCGTGTTTTCATATTCTTTGCATAAACACCCAGAAGTGGGATAGCTGGATAATATCATAGTTCTATTCTTAATTTTTGAGGATATTCCACATTGTCTATTATCGTGGCTGTACCAATTTACATTCCCACCAACAGTGTATGAGGATTCCCTTTTCTTCACATCCTCACCAATACCTGCTTTGCTGTCTTTTTGATAATAACCATTCTGACAGGTGTGAGGTGATATCTCATTATGGTTTTGATTTGCACTTCCCTAATAATTAGTGATGTTGAACATCTTTTCATGTGCCTGTTGGCCATCTGTGTGTCTTCTTTGAGAAAATGTCTATTCAGCTCCTCTGCCCATTTTTTAATGGAGTTGTTTGTTTTTTATTGTTACTTGTATGAGTTCTTTGTATATTTTGGATATTAACCCCTTATGGGACATATCATTTCCAAATATCTTCTCTCATTTAGTAGGTTTTTTGTTTGTTTCACTGATGGTTTCCTTTGCTGTGCATAAGCTTTTTAGTTTGATGTAATCCCATTTATTTTTGCTTTTGTATCCCTTGCCTGTGGAGACACAACTAGAAAAACATTGTTAAGACTGATGTCAAAGAGCACACTGCCTATGTTTTTTCTTCTAGGAGTTTTATGGTTTCAGGTCTTACATTCAAGTCTTTAATCCATTTTCGGTTAATTTTTGTGATGGTGTGAGATAGTGGTCTAGTTTCATTTTTTTGTATGTGGCTGTCCAGTTTTCCCAGAACCATTTTTTGGAGAGAGTATCCTTTCTCCATTGTACGCTCTTTGTTCCTTTGTCATAAATTAACTGTACATATAATCATGGGTTTATTTCCAGGATCTCAATTCTGTTCCATTGATCTATGTATCTGTTTTACTGCCCAAACCATGCTGCTGCGATTACTATGTCTCTGTGATACAGTTTCACATAAGAGAGCATGATGCCCCACCTTTGTTCTTTTTTTCAGGATTGCTTTGGCTATTCAGGTTCTTTTGTGGTTCCATTTAAATTTTAGAATATTTTGTTCTATTTCTGTGAAACATATCCTTGGGATTTTGATAGGGATTGCACTGAATCTGTAGATTGCCTTAGGTAATATGGACATTTTGACAATGTTAATTCTTCTAATCCATAAATGTGAAATATGTTTCATTTCTTTGTGAATTCTTCGATTTCTTTCAGTAAGTTTTCAGTGTACAGGTCTTTCACGTCCTTGATTAAATATATTCCTAGGTATATTATTCTTTTTATTGTGATTGGCATATGGATTGTTTCCTTAAATCTCTTTTTGCTTGCCCATTGTTAGCATATAGAAATGCAACAAATTTTTGTATACTGATTTTATATTTTGCAACTTTATTTGTATATTTTTTCTAATAGCTTTGCAAATAGTGACAGTTTTACTTATTCCTTTCCAAGTTTATGTCCCTTTTATTCCTTTTTATTGCCTAACTCCACTGGCTAGGACTTCCAATACTATGTTGAATTAGAGTGGCGAGAGTGCGAATCCTTGTCTTGTTCCTGATCTTAGAAGGATAACTTTCAATTTTGCACCGTTGAGTATAATGTTAGATGTGGGTTTGTCATGTATGGCCTTTACTATGTGGAGGTACATCCCTTCTATACCTACTTTATTGATGATTTTTAATCATAAATAAGTGTTGAATCTTGTCAAATGCTTTTACTGCATCTATTGACATGATCATATGTTGTTATCCTTCATTTGTTAATGTGGTATATCACGTTGATTGTTTTGTGGATTTTGAACCATCTTTTCATCCCTGGAATAAATCCCACTTGGTCATGATGTTCTGTTGAATTCTATTTGCTAATATAATGAAATAATAAGGATTTCTGCATCTATATTCATCAGAAACATTGGCCTACAACTTTCTTGTCTTGTAATGTGTCTGATATCAGGGTGATTTTGGCCTCAGAAAATGAGTTAGGAAGGTTTGTTTGACCTCTTCAATTTTGGGGGATAGTTTGAGAAGGATAGGTATTAAATCTTCTTTGAATATTTGGTAGAATTCACCTGTGAAGCTGTCTGGTACTGGAATTTTGTTTCTGGGGAGCTTTCTGATTACTGTCTGAATCTCTGTACTAGTGATTGTTCTATTCAGATTTCCTAATTCTTCATGATTCAGTCCTAAAAGATTGTATGATTCTAAGAATCTGTCCATTTCTTCTAAGTTGTCCAATTTGTTGGTATATAGCTGTTTACAATATTCTTATAATTCTCTGTATTTCTGTGTTATCCATTGTTATTTTTCCTCCTTCATTTCTGATTTTATTTATCAGGGCCTTCTCTGTTTTTAGTGAGGCTAGCTAATAGTTTGCCATTTTTTTTTTATCTTTTCAAAGAGCCAGCTCTTAGTTTCATTGATCTTTTCTATTATCTTTTTAGTCTCTATGTTATTTCTGCTCTGATCTTTATTGTTTCCTTCCTTCTACTAACTTTGAGCTTAATTTGTTCTTCTTTTTCTTGTTACTTTAGGTGTAAGGTTAGGTTATTTACTTGAGATTTTTCTTGTTTCTTGAAGTAGACCTGTATTGCTATAAATTTCCCTCTTAGTACCGCTTTTGCTATATCTCATAGATTTTGGTATACTGCATTCTCATTTTTATTTGCTTTCAGTTAACTTTTTATTGCTCTGATTTCTTCATTCACCCCATAGTTGTTCAGTGGCATGTTGTTCAGTCTCTATATATTTGTGATTTTTTTCAATTTTCTTCTTGTAGTTGATTTCTAGATTCATACCATTTTGACCAGAAAATATGTTTAATATGATCACAATCTTCTTAAATTTTTGAGACTTGCTTTGTATCCTAACCTATGGTCTATTCTTGAGAACATTCCATGTGCACTTGAGAAGAATGTGTATTCTGCTGCATTTAGATGGAATGTCTGATATGAAACTATCAAATCCATCTGGTCTAATGTTTCCTTTAAGAGCACTGTTTCCTTGTTGACTTTCTGGTTGGATGATCTATCCACTGATATAAGTGGGCTGTTTAAGTCTCTTACTATTATTGTGCTGTCAATTTCTCCCTTTAAGTCTGCTAATAATTATTTTATATATTTTCATGTTCTTATGAAAAGGTGCATATATGTTAACCACTGTTAGGTCTTCTTGATGAACTGACACATTTATATATTGTCCATAATGGCTCGTTATCTTTTTTGGCTTGAAGTGTATTTTGTCTGATATAAGTATGCTTAGAATATCACCTTCCATCTCTTCCATCCCTTTCGGCCTGTGTTTGTCTTCAGAGCTGGGGTGTGTCTTTTAGAGGCAGAATACAGTTGGGTCTTGTTTTTCAATCCATCCACCCATACCCTGTATCTTCTGACTGATAAATTTAATCCATTTACATTTAGGGTTATTATTGATTGATGACAACTTATTACAGCTATTCTACCTCTTATCTTCTGGTTGCTCTATAGCCCCACTATTTCTTTTTCCTTATATTTCTGTCTGCCATTTTGGTTTGGTGGTTTTCTCTGATATTTTTCTCAGTTTCCCCTTTTTTCAAGTTTCATGTCTCTACTCTATGTTTACATTTTGTGGTTACCCTAAGGTTTGTATAAAACACCTCATATAAAATAGTCCTTTTTCTGTTGATAGCATCTTATCTACATTTACCAAATAAGTTCCATCCTTTTCCTTTTCCCCTTTTATGTATTTGTTGTTTCAAATGATTTCTTTTTATGGTCTGAGTTTGATAAAAAAAAAAACTGCAATTGCTACAGTTATTTTTCTGCTTTCTTTTTTTTTCCCCTTTAACCTTTATGCACCCATTCTGACAAAGAGTTGCAATTTTCACTCAAAATTTTGTGTAGCTTTTACCTTTTTTTCTAGTAAAAGGGCTCCTTTCAATATTTCTTATAAGGCAGGTGTAGTGTTTATAACTCCCTCAGACTTTGTTTGTTCGGGGAAGTCTTTATTTCTCCATCATATCTGAATGGTAACTTTGCTGGAGAGAGTATCCTCGGGTGACGGTTTTTATATTTCAGTATTTTGAAAGTGTTATTCCACTTCCTCCTGGCCTGTAGGGTTACTGCTGAGAAATCTGCTGATAGTCTAATGGAGACTCCTTTGTAGGTTACCATCATTTTTCCTCTGGCTGCTTTTAAAATTCTGTCTTTGTCATTGACTTCTGACAATTTTAGGATAATGTGTCTTGGAGAGGGTCTTTTTACATTGAGGTAATTAGTTGTTCTCTTAGCCTCATGGACTTGGATGTCCAGTTCCTTCCCCAGGCTTGGATAGTTCTCAGCTATTATTTCTTTGAATAAACTCTCTGCTCCCTTCTCCCTCTCTTCTTCTTCTGGAATACCCATCAACCTAATGTTGCCTTTCCTAAAAGAGCTGAACAGCTCTCATAGAACTTCCTCAGTTTTTAACATCTTATTTGTCTCTCCCCTTCTATTTGTATCATTTCTAGATTTCTGCCTTCAAGCTCACTAATCCTCTCTTCTATGGTCTGCTCCATTTCCAATGCTTCTCTTCTGTGGTCTGCTCTATCTCCAATGCTTTCTAATGCATTCTTCATCTCATTTATTGAATTCTTCAGCTTCAGAATTTCTGTTTGCTTTGTTTCTTTTAGATTTTCAGTCTCTTTATTAAAATATTCCTTCCCTTCATCAATTTTATTCCTGAGCTCATCAAACTGCCTTCCTAAGTTTCCTTGTAGCTCACTGAGTTTCTTCAAGAAGCTATTTTGAATTCTCTATCAGTTAGATAGCGGTATTCCATGACTTCAAGTTTGGTTTCTGGAGAATTGTCATTTTCTTTATGTAGACTAGTCTTACTGTGGCTCTTCACGGTGCTTGATGAATTGTTCTTCCACTGCTGCATTTGAAGTTAATGACAGGTTAGAAGCTAGAGTCCTTTCATCTGTTTTCCTATAGGTGGTACTATAACACAAGTTTTGTTTCTCTTACCTGAGCTGTCTCTGGTTACACTTGAGAGTTAGCACTTTCCAGCTTCCATCATCTCTGCACAACTATGGCTCCAAGCCTTTGTTACTGCTTCCTGTGCCTCCAGGGGCCTTGCTGCCTTGTTTCTGCCAGAGTCACTGTCATTACTGGGATGGTGGGCTCTCTCCTCACACCTGGGATCCCTTGAGTTACAGGCACTGTCGCTTTGAGGGAAGAGGAAGGACAGGGTGGGGACGTGGGGTCCCAGGCCCCTCTGCCACTGCTGCCCAGTTACCTATGGTCATGGGTGCTGCTGTGGTCAGGAGAACAAAGCCCAGTACACCACTTCCTCTGCTGCTACTGGGTTCTCTGAAGATGTGGGCTCAGCTGCTGTGGTCTCAGGGCCAGGATTGCAGGCACTGACTCTGTTGTTCCCTCAGTTCTGTCTCCTCTATGTGTTCCAATTCACCCACCTTTAGATGTACTTATGTGTGGAATTCTCCAGCTCCCTGGTTGGGCAGGGTCCCTCTGTTAAGTTATATATATTTTACTAGTAGTAGATTGAAGGAGATAGAGAAAGGAAGCTTTTCACTCCATGTTGCTAACATCACTCAACCAGTGATTCCTTAATGGACTCCATGTAAGGCAAACTGCTTTCAAATCTCAAAATCCTTTTCCCAAAGAGTATAACTTATGCTTGCACAATTATTCAGGAATCTATTTATTCATGCCATAAGTATTTATTTAGCCTCTGCTTTATGTCCTGCCTTATTTTAGGAAATGGGGATGCAACTATAAATAAGACAAAGTGCCTCACCTTATCATGCATGCATTCCAGTGGGAGAATACAATTGATTAAAGCAAACAAACAAACATAAATCTAAACGTTAATGTACAACATAGAGTCAAACAGAAATTAGTAGAAAATAAACTAAAGTGAGAAGACGGAGAACAGATTGATTTTAGATAATACGGTCAGAGAAGGCCTCTCTGAAGAGATGCTTTTAAGTAGAATCTTGAATAAAGAGAAAAAGCAAGCCCTACAGATCTTTGATGGAATAGCATTCAGAGCAGAAGAAAAAGCAAGTGCAAAGAGCCTGAGGTGGGAAGTCGTTTGATGTCTTCAAGAAAGAGCAAAGAAGCTCATTTAACTAGGCTGAGAGGGACAGTCAGAAGCCAAGTAATAAGGGCCTTGTAGACCTTTCATGGGTTAGTTCAGGGAAGCCACGGATTTGTATTATGTTTTAAAAGGTTTACTTTTTTTTCCCTCAGGGAAAAGATAACAAGGAAACAGGGAGACCATTAGGATTAAGGGATCAAGCATCACTGCCATCCAGGAGGCAGGTGATGGTGTTATAATTTAGGATGTAGCTTTGGAGGGTATGATGAAAACTTGGATTGTTTATTTGCGGTACGTGGGCCCCTCACTGTTGTGGCCTCTCCCATTGCGGAGCACAGGCTCCAGACGCGCAGGCTCAGCGGCCATGGCTCATGGGCCCAGCCGCTCCACGGCATGTGGGATCTTCCTGGACTGAGGCACGAACCTGTGTCCCCTGCATCAGCAGGCGGACTCTCAACCACTGCGCCACCAGGGAAGCCTGGATTTTTTTTTAATATATTTTGAGGAATAGCATTTGCTGGTTGTAAGAGAGAAAATGGAATTAAGAATGACTTCAATTTTTTTTGCATTTATAATTGAGTAAATTTTTTTAAGGTGGCAGGTAATTCTGAGGCAGGTAAAAATTGGGAAGAAAATTAAGATTTTGATTTTAGATATAGTAAGTCTAAGATACTTATTCACTATCCAACACAAAGATGCCCGGTACCGCTTCTATATTCATACCAGGAGTTTAGGAAAGACAGCAAAGCAAATAATCAACAGTCTATAAATGAGGCCTACTGTCTACCTTTTAACTTGACATTACAGAAAATTTTCTAAGGAGACTCATACTCATTCTCTTTACCATGAACTATGTCAGGCTCCGTAAGACATGTTTCTCCAGAGTAAAACCTTATGTCCATGACTGCTCTCCAAAGACCATCTCAGTACATTTCAGATTGCTGTAAAGATAGTGGCAGGCAGACCCAAATCTTTAGAAAATCTTGTATCCACGAAGAGGGAAAACCATTTAAAATGGACAAAGCTATATTTTGGGTGCTTTTCTAAGACAAACCTGAGAACCGATGAAACAATTTTTTCCAAAGACATGGATTTGTTTTTCTGAACACTAACTGTCTAATAAAATAGTCACTTTGGGCTATTTAAATTAATTTAAATTTTAAAAAATTAAAAGTCAATTCCTCATTTGCACTATCCACATTTCAAGGGCTCAGCAGTCACACACTGGTGGTGACTACCATAATGGATGGTGCAGAAACAGAACATTTCCATCATTACAAAAATGTAGTATGAACTAATGGATACGACTGTCTTAGCTTTTGTCCTTAAATATCAATTTATATGTTATTGAATCACTCAACTTGTAAGTGTAACTTTAGTTTTCTTTGCTCGCTTCAGTCCTATTATATTCTGTATTTGTTCTGTCAATTCCGTGTATCAAGGTCTTTTCTGAGAGAATGTTCCAAAGCCAGACCTGAGTTCTTTGCAGAGACTGATCCATTCAATCAGTTCTGAAAGGAACTGTAAATTGTGGATTGTTAGTTTATGTGGTAATCATTTCACTGTTCACCAGTTTTGCCAGTTCTCTTCCTTTCCCTTCCTTTAATTAAGCTAAGCTATGTGACTTGCTTTGGTCACTGAAATGTGAGCAAATTTGATGTGTGTCCCTTCCAGAAGGAAGACATGAACTGCTAAAGCATGATTTAGCATGTTGCTTTCCCTCTGCTCCATCAACTGGCAATGTTTCTGATGCTGTAAGCTCTGTAAGAGTTCGAGGGAGGGAGGACAATGAAGAACACAGCACAGAGTATGTAGAATGGGCTTGAAGATGGACGTATATAATGCATGAGAAATAACTTTGCTGATGGTATTAGTCAGTTTTTGTTAGATAAGGCTGCAGAAACAAATGACCCCGTATTGTAGTGGTTTACAGGAACGAACATTTATTTCCTTCTCATTTACATGATGGCTATGGGTCAGCCACACCTCTGAATCTCTATTCTATGTGTATTCTCCTTCCCAGGATGTAGACTTAGGAGCCCCTGTCTTGACCTAATGCTTAGGAGAAAAGAGCCAGAGTGAAACTACACAATGGCCACTAAAGTGTCTGAATGTGGTATACATCACACCCATTCAAATTCCATTGGAAAAAGCAAGACAGATGGCCTAGTCTCACATCAAAAGGTTAGGGATATACATTATCCCACCAGGAAACACAGCAAGTCTTATGAGAATCAACAGGAATGTTACGATCGTGTGACTGGAAGAAGAGGAAATACTTGGAAATAATAATATAATCTATCACATTACTTGAAGCTACTGAGTTTGTTTCTTCAGGATAACATAGTTCATCCTATCTAATGCAATTTATTTTAAAACCTAAAATAGAAGGCATCTATCTATCACATTACTTCAAGCTACTGAGTTTGTTTCTTCAGGATAACATAGCTCATCCTATCTAATGCAATTTATTTTAAAACCTAAAATAGAAGGCATCTATCAATCTATCAATTAAAAGCTACTTACCGATTTACCTATTTATTATCTAACAAAGATGTTAAAGAATTTTAAATGGCCATCTTTAACAGGTTAACAACAAGCATAGATACATCTACATCAAGCTGAATTCAACCTTACTTCCAATAGATCAAGAAATGATAATGTATCAAAACACCATTGGAATACTCCAGTAAACATTATTTAGCACATACATAATAAGGTACCTGGAACTGTGAATGACGCTTGTTGGATGCATGAATGTAAATTAAATTAGTAAGCCCTATAATACTTATCACTAATATATGAGATCCCAGTTTGATTAGGGATGTATCATCTTGTTATTAAGAATGTTTTAAATCCATATATCTTCCTCTCTATCTAATGAAGACCTAGGTTAATTACCAATCTGTCAAAAGATAATGTGAAACTCTAGAAAGTATTATAGAAAAATGACTAGTAGAGCTATGAACCATCCTGAGAAACCTTGTGACAGAAAGAAATTAACTCAAGCCATTTGTACACTGCGGGCAGTAAGGAGTTCAGAAATAACTAAATGGCTAAAATCAAATCAAGTAAAGTCTTCAGACTTGCCTAGTTACATGGGAATCTACAGAATTAATCAAAATGGTCCTTTAATGATCCACATTCCCACTGTACTCAGTCTCTTATCCCCATTCCCAGATTTGGTCTGCACAATACCAGAAAGAGCTTGTTCACTCAAGCAGTCCTTCATCTAGAATATAAGTATTGGATACTTGCTATATGTCAGGCACTGAAAATAAGAGATTACAACATCCATCACCCTGCCCTCATAGGACTTGCATGTAAGACATTCAGAATATTCTGTTTCATTTTTATTTTTGAAGGCAAACAACTATTTCATAGACTTTTAGGGGGAAAATATAGTTTTAATTAATCCACAAAAAATGGACATAAGTATTAGTTTCAAATAAATTTGAAATGAGTTGAATTCAGCATGCCTTTCTTACGTTTTGAACAGCATAGAGTTTGAGTCCAAACTGCACCTCTATGGGTTTTATGTTTTCAACTACTAAGAATTATGTGAGCTCCTCTACATGTCCACAACAAAAATAGTAAAGCTGTACTATTAGCTCAAAAACATGAGGCAGTCTGAATAAAAAGTACAAATCAAACATCAAAGAGGCTAATATATCAATAAGATCAGCAAAGTGAAGCAGGTTGACTACAATTTCTTTGAAATCCTTTAAACCGTTTACAGTGTAGAGAATTAGGGACTTATTGGTGACTTATTGGTGACTGATTATTTTAACTGATTTTAAATATGAATTATTAAATATTAAAAACCAATCCACAAAATAGTACCAAGGCTTAGTCTACTTATATTAACCCAATCACACACAAATTCTAACCATTGACATATATTTAAAACCTCATTTATCTAGTGGTCATTTATCTGGATTTATAGTTCATAGGAACTATTTGCTTTATAAGACTGTCTTGCCATCTCCACTACTGAATTTTTATGCAAAATATAACATATATTAAAATACAGCAAACATTTTAGTAAACACATCTAGGAACCTTGACATACATAATTGGAGAATTCAGAGTTGGAACAATGAGGGACCACACACTATACCTGCTCACAAGACAGATATTGTGCTTCATCTAAAATAAATACACCTACACATTGTTCCTGGGTGTTCAAAATCATCCCACTCATTAAGAGGTGGAGCAACAGTATTGTATAACAGAAAGAGTATTGCAAGACCTGGATTTCTCTTCTAGCAAAATTAGAAATATGTTCACTGAGTCACAGTTTCTCAATTTCTAAAATAGGGATAAATAAGGTAAAATGTGAATAATGAATCTTACCTTCACAGTCACTGTGAAGGACATACAGGTGAAGATACAGCTGGAGATAAAAATTCAGATATAGACCCATATACATATAAAGTGAGATTCTCATTATCATAAAAAAGGACATATTCGAGGGCAGCATTGTTCTGTATGGATCTTAATAGGCTCAGAAAGCATTCCGATGTATACATAGAAACACTGAGTTTGAACCTAAAGCAATTATCCACTTGGTAGGAAAATCACTTCAAAATGAGATTTCCATTTGGTAGGTTATGGATATTTAAAGTATATAGAGAGCTCAGGCTGAATAAAAAAAAAAACTTTAAGGAGCTGCTTTGAGGAGTTTTATTCTCTCTGAATTAAGCTCTGAGTGAAACATGTGATTCTTTCTGCTGGATGAACTTCACCTCAAAGACAGCAAAACTTCTGTGAAATACAGCATAATTTTAGCCTACTTATTTCACAGATTACAGGAAACCATCTGGACATTCTTTTTCCTGGAAATCCTTAAAAATTGGGTCCTCACGAGATGAGAGTCCTTTGTCAGTGAGCAACTCAGAAGAATGAGGATCAAAGTGCCTTTAATGATGGTCTTGCTTTTGGTCCTCGTCCATCCCACATATTTCCACAGCTATGGAAATTTTGAGGTACATTAAGGCCTAGATTTGGTACAGCGGTTAGCTGTACACTTAGTTATCGATCATTTAACACAGCAGATGAACAGACCAATGTACTTCTGTACATTCTGATGATTAAATTTCAGCTTTCAGTAAATATATGTAGAGGTAGATAGGTAGATAAAATGTTATATGACATAATCTTTTCTAACTACTGTGTGTGTGTGTGTGTGTGAGTGTGTGTGTGTGTGTGTGTGTAGAAACCTAGGAAGTAACACACTATTTAAGAAGCATAAATATTGAGTTTAATAAAAGAAAACCTGTAGAACTCAAGTTAAAAAAGGTATTGGCTTCGATTTTTAATTCCATGGTATCAATTATTCAGTTTTATATTTCTCATTAATTTTTTAAGCGTTAAAATCCAACGTTACTGTAACTCATTTTCTCAGATGTGAGAGTCATATGAAATCCAATTTAGTGAGTGCTTAAATTAATCAAAATAAGGACATTTATGTTTGGACACTTAGTTTCTAATCTCCTTTATTTTCACAACTACCCCCTAATCCTCCCTACCAACACACACATGCCACACACACACACATGCCTTGCTCTAACTTCTTATGCTATTTTAAAAAATTATATATATAGACAGAGAGAGAGAGAAAGAGAGAGAGAGAGAGGGAGAGAGAGAGAAAGAGAGAGAGAGAGAGGGGGAGAGGGAGAGATATCTATCTCCAAGCTAAACCTAAGTAGGTGAGGTCATAATGAAAAAAGTAGGACATTAATGCCAAAGTATATCCTCAAAAGATATTTCTTAAGTACAAAGGGTAAAAACAGTAAACTTAGAGTGGAGAAACCTATGATCAAATGATCAAAGTTAACATCACCAGTAATGGGAGACTCTATACCTACATCTATATATTTATATCTATACCTATAGATATATGAGGGGGAATGATGAAGCAAATTGGGGAAATGTAGCATTAATTTGCAGAATGTAGGTGAAGGATACTTGGTAATTTTTATTTCTTTTTAAAATAATACAATTATTGAATTATAATCTACCTATCATAAAATTCACCATTTTTAAGTGTACAATTGTGTTTTAGTATGTTCCCAGATTTATACAATAATCAGAACTTTCTAATTTTAGAACATTTTCAGCACCCCATTAGCAGTCACTCTCCATTGTCCCCTAAACTCAACCCCAAACAATCACAAATCTACTTTCTGTCTATTGAATCTGTTTATTCTGGACATTTAATATAAACAGAGTAATACAATATGTGGTCCTTTGTAACTGGCTGCTTTCATTTAGCATAATGTGTTCAAGATTCATCTATGTTGCAACATGTAACCCTCATTCCGTTATTTTATTGCAGAATGATATTCCATTGCATTGATAAACCAGTTGATGGACATCTGGATTGCTTTTAGTTTTCTTTGGCTCTTATGATAATGCTGTTATGAACATTTATGCACAAGTTTTTGTGTTGGTATATGTTTCATTTCTCTTGGGTATATACCTAGGAGTTGCATTACTGGATCACATGGTAATTCTATGTTTAATATTTTAAGAAAGTGACAAACTGTTTTCCCACAAGGCAGCATAATTTTACAATTTCACCAGCAATATGTGAGCATTCTAATTTCTTCACATTCCTGTCATCACTTGTTAAATTGCCCGCCTTTTTTTTTTTTTTTTTCTGACCATCCTAATAGGTGTAAAGTGGTATCTCTGGTTTTTAATATGCATTTGGCTGATGACTAATGATATTAACTTTTGGGGGGGCTTACTGGCTGTTTGTGTATCCTCTTTGGAAAAACGAAATCCCTATCAAACTTCCAATAGCATTTTCATGAAAATGCTTTAATTTCTTTATTGAAATAAAGAAACAGAATCCCCAAATTCATGTGAAATCACAAAAGATCCTGAATGGCCAAAGCGATCCTGAGAAAGAAGAACAAAGCTGGAGGTATCACACTGATTTCAAACTACACTATAAAGCTACAACAATCAAAAGAGTATGGTAGTAGCATAAAAACAGATACACAGACCAACAGAACAGAATCAAAAGCCCCCAAATAAACCTTTCATATATACTCAACTAATATTTGACAAGGGACCAAAGAACACTCACTGAGGAAAGGAGAGTCTCTTCAATTAATTGTGCTGGGAAAAATGGATAATCATATGTAGAAGAATAAAATTGGATTCCTAACTTATACCACTCACAAAAACTAACTTAAAGTGGATAAAATATTTAAACATAAGACCCGAAAACATAAAATTCCTAGAAGAAAACAGATAAAAAAGCTCCTTGACATTAGTCTTGGCAATGATTCTTTGGATATAACACCAAAAGCACAAACAACAAAAGCAAAAATCAGTAAGTGGGACTACATGAAACTAAAAAACTTCTGCACAGCAAAAGAAACAACCAACAAAATAAGATGGCAACCTATGGAATGAGGGAAAATATTTGCAAATCATGTAACTGACAAGGGGTTAATATTCAAAATATATAAGGAACTCAAATAACTCAACAGCAAACAACTAACTCAACAACTCAATCTGATTAAAACTGGGCAAAAGAAATTGAATAAACATTTTTTTTCCCAAAGAAGACATACGAATGGCCAACAATGATATAAAAAGCTGCTCAACATCACTAATTACCAAGGAAATGCAAGTCAAATCACGAGATATCACCTCACACCCCTTAGGACGGTTATCATCAAAAACACAAGAGATAAGAGCAGAAGCAAGAAGAACTACAATCCTGCAGCATGTGTAACAAAAGCCACATTCACAGAAAGATAGACAAGACGAAAAGCCAGAGGGCTATGTACCAGATGAAAAAACAAGATAAAACCCCAGAAAAACAACTAAATGAAGTGGAGATAGGACCTTCCAGAAAAAGAATTCTCAATAATGATAGTGAAGATGATCCAGGACCTCAGAAAAAGAATGGAGGCAAAGATCAAGAAGATATAAGAAATGTTTAACAAAGATATAGAAGAATTAAAAAACAAACGAACAGGGGCTTCCCTGGTGGCACAGTGGTTGAGAGTCCGCCTGCCGATGCAGGGGACATGGGTTCGTGCCCCAGTCCGGGAAGATCCCACATGCCGTGGAGCGGCTGGGCCTGTGAGCCATGGCCACTGAGCCTGTGCGTCCAGAGCCTGTGCTCCGCAAAGGGAGACGCCACAAGAGTGAGAGGTCCGCGTACTGCAAAAAAAAAAAAACCAAAACAGAGATGAACAACACAATAACTGAAATGAACACTACACTAGAAGGAATCAATAGCAGAATAACTGAGGCAGAAGAACGGATAAGTGACTTGGAAGACAGAATTGTGGAATTCTCTGCTGCAGAACAGAATAAAGAAAAAAGAATGAAAAGAAATGAAGACAGCCTAAGAGACCTCTGGGACAACATTAAACGCAACAACATTCACATTATAGGGGTCCCAGAAGGAGAAGAGAGAGAGAAAGGACCCGAGAAAATATTTGAAGAGATTATAGTCAAAAACTTCCCTAACATGGGAAAGGAAATAGCCACCCAAATCCAGCAAGCACAGAGAGTCCCAGGCAGGATAAACCCAAGGAGAAACATGCCAAGACACATAGTAATCAAACTGGCAAAAATTAAAGACAAAGAAAAATTATTGAAAGCAGAAAGGGAAAAATGACAAATAACATACAAGGGAACTCGCATAAGATTAACAACTGATTTCTCAGCAGAAACTCTACAAGGCAGAAGGGAGTGGCATGATATACTTAAGGCAATGAAAGGGAAGACCCTACAACCAAGATTACTCTGCCCGGCAAGGATCTCATTCAGATTTCATGGAGAAATCAACAGCTTTTCAGACAAGCAAAAGCTAAGAGAATTCAGCACCACCAAACCAGCTCTACCACAAATGCTAAAGAAACTTCTCTAAGTGGGAAACACAAGAGAAGAAAACACCTACAAAAACAAACCCAAAACAATTAAGAAAATGGTAATAGGAACACATACATTGATAATTACCTTAAACATACATGGATTAAATGCTCCAACCAAAAGACACAGGTTTGCTGAATGGATCCAAAAACAAGACCTATATATATGCTATCTACAAGACACCCACCTCAAACCTAGGGACACACACAGACTGAAAGTGAGGGAATAAAAAAAGATATTCCATGCATATGGAAATCAGAAGGAAGCTGGAGTAGCAATACTCATATCAGATAAAATCGACTTTAAAATAAAGATTGTTACAAGAGACAAGGAAGGACACTACATAATGATCAAGGGATCAATCTAAGAGAAGATATGACAATTATAAATATATATGCATCCAACACAGAAGCACCTCAATACATAAAGCAACTGCCAACAGCTCTAAAAGAGGAAATCGACAGTAACACAATAATAGTGAGGGACTTTAACACCTCACTTACACTGATCGACAGATCATCCGAAATAAAAATAAACAAGGAAACACAAGCTTTAAATGACACAACAGACCAGATAAATTTAATTGATATTTACAGGACATTCCATCCAAGAACTTCAGATTACACTTTCTTCTCAAGTGCACATGGAACATTCTCCAGGATAGATCACATCTTGGGTCACAAATCAAGCCACAGTAAATTTAAGAAAACTGAAATCATATCAAGCATCTTTTGTGACTACAATGCTATGAGATTAGAAATGAATTACAGGGAAAAAAACATAAAAAACACAAACACATGGAGGCTAAATAATACGTTACTAGATAACCAAGAGATCACTGAAGAAATCAAAGAGGAAATCAAAATTACCTAGAGACAAATGACAATGAAAATACGATGATCCAAAACCTATGGGATGCAGCAAAAGCAGTTCTAGGAGGGAAGTTTATAGCTATACAAGCCTACCTCAAGAAACAAGAAAAGTCTCAAACAGTCCAACGTTACATCTAAAGGAACTAGAGAAAGAAGAACAAACAAAACCCAAAGTTAGCAGAAGGAAAGAACTCATAAAGATCAGAGCAAAAATAAATGAAACAGAAACAAAGAACACAAGAGCAAAGGTCAATAAAACTAAAAGCTGGTTCTTTGAGAAGATAAACAAAATTGATAAACCATTAGCCAGACTCATCAAGAAATAGACAGACAGGACTCAAATCACCAAAATTAGAAATGAAAAACGAGAAGTTACAACAGACACCGCAGAAATACGAAGCATCCTAAGGGACTACTACAAGCAACTCTATGCCAATAAAACGGACAACCTAGAAGAAATGGACAAATTCGTAGAAAGGTATAACCTTCCAAGACTGAACCAGGAAGAAATAGAAAATATGAACAGACCAATCACAAGTAATGAAATTTAAACTGTGATTAAAAAAATCTTCCAACAAAGGAAAGTCCAGGACCAGATGGCTTCACAGGTCAATTCTATCAAACATTTAGAGAAGAGCGAACACCCATACTTCTCAAACTCTTCCAAAAAATTTCAGAGGAAGGAACACTCCCAAATTCACTCTATGAGGCCACCATCACCCTGATACCAAAACCAGACAAAGATACTAGAAAAAAAGAAAATTACAGACCAATATCACTGATGAATATAGATGCAGAAATGCTCAACAAAATACTAGCAAACAGAATCCAAGAACACATTAAAAGGATCATACCCCATGATCAAGTGGGATTTATCCCAGGGACGCAAGGATTCTTCAATATACAGAAATCAATCAATGTGATACACCATATTAACAAACTGAAGAAGAAAAACCATATGATCATCTCAATAGATGCAGAAAAAGCTACTGACAAAATTCAACACCCATTTACGATAAAAACTCTCCAGAAAGTGGGCATAGAGGGAACCTACCTCAACATAATAAAAGCCATATATGACAAACCCACAGCAAACATCATTCTCAATAGAGAAAAACTGAAAGCATTTCCTCTAAGATCAGGAACAAGACAAGGATGGCCACTCTCACCACTATTATTATTTAACATAGTTTGGAAGTCCTAGCCACAGCAATCAGCAAAGAAAAGGAAACAAAAGGAATAGAAATTGGGAAAGAAGAAGTAAAGCTGTCACTGTTTGCAGATGACATGATACTATACATAGAGAATCCTAAAGATGCCACCAGAAAACTACTAGAGCTAATCAATGAATTTGGTAAAGTTGCAGGATACATAATTAATGCACAGAAATCTCCTGCATTCCTATATACAAATGATGAAAATTCTGAAACAGAAATTAAGGAAACACTCCCATTTACCACTGCAACAAGAAGAATAAAATACCTAGGAATAAACCTACCTAGGGATACAAAAGACCTGTACACAGAAAACTATAAGACACTGAGGAAAAACTTAAAGATGATACCAACAGATGGAGAGATATACCATGTTCTTGGATTGGAGGAATCAACATTGTGAAAATGACTATACTACCCAAAGCAGTCTACAGATTCAGTGCAATCCCTATCAAACTACCACTAGCATTTTTCACAGAACTAGGGCAAAAAATTTCACAACTTGTATGGTAACACAAAAGAGCCCGAATAGCCAAAGCAATCTTGAGAAAGAAAAACGGAGCTGGAGGAATCAGGCTCCCTGACTTCAGACTACAGTACAAAGCTACAGTAATCCAGACAGGACGGTACTGGCACAAAAACAGAAATATAGATCAATGGAACAGGATAGAAAGCCCAGAGATAAACCCACACACATATGGTCCCCTTATCTTTGATAAAGGAGACAAGAATATACATTGGAGAAAAGACCGCTTTAACGCATGTATGTGGAACCTAGAAAAATGGTACAGATGAACCGGTTTGCAGGGCAGAAATTGAGACACAGATGTAGAGAACAAACATATGGACACCAAGGGGGGAAAGCAGTGGCGGGGTGGTGGTGGTGTGATGAACTGGGCGATTGGGATTGAAATGTATACACTGATGTGTATAAAATTGATGACTAATAAGAACCTGCTGTATAAAAAAAAAAAAGATGAGATAAGTGTTGACAAGGATATAGAGAAAAGGGAATCCTTGTGCACTGTTGGTGGGAATGTAAATTAGTGCAGCCGCTGTAGAAAACAACATGGAAGTTCCTCAGAAATTAAAAACAGTACTGCCATATGATCCAGCGATTCCACTTTTAGATATATATCTAAAGAAAACGAAATCACTATTTCAAAAAAATATCTGCACCCCCATATTCATTGTAGCACTCTCTACAACAGCCAAGACATGGAAACAACTTATGTGTCCACTGACCAATGAATGGATAAAGAAGATGTGCTGCATATATACAATGGAATATTATTTAGCCATAAAAAAGAAATCAATTCTACCATTTGTGACAATATGGATGGATCTTGAGGGCATTATGCTAAGTGAAATAAGTCAGAGAGAAAGGTAAATACTGTATGATCTCACTTATATGTAGAATCTAAAAAAATCAAACTCATAGCTACAAAGAACAGACTGATGGTTGACAGAGGCAGGGGGTGGAGAGGTTAGCAAAATAGCTGAAGGTGCTCAAAAGGTAAACACTTCCAGTTAGATAAATAAGTTCTGGGGATATCATGTGCAGCACGGTTACTATAGTTAACTGTACTGTATATTTGAAAGTTTATGAGAGAATAGATCTTGAGTTCTCACCACAAGAAAACAATTTTCTAACTATGTGAGGTGATGGATGTTAACTGAACTTATTATGGCAATCATTTTGAAATATATATCTCAAACCATTATACTATACACCTTAAATTAATAAAGTGTTATATGTCAATTATATCTCAATAAAACTAGGGAAATTATTAAAACTAGAATAACCATATGATCCAGTAATCTCACTTCTGGGTATACAGCCAAAGGAAGAAAATTTGGATCTCAAAGAGAAATCTGCTCTCCCATGTTCACTGCAGTATTACAAAACAGCCAAGACATAAAGAAGAGGCGGGTGGGGGATGACAGCAGTACATACAATGGAATATTATTTGGCCATAAGAAAGAAGGACACCCTGTCATTTTTGACAACATGAATGGAACTTGAGGACATTATACTAAGTGAAATAAGTCAGACAGAGAAAGGCAAATACTATATAATATCACTTATGTTGGAATCTACAAAAGCCAAACTTAAAGAAACTAATAGAGAGTAAAATGGTGCTTACCAGGGTCTGGGATATGGAAGAAATGGGGAGATGTTGTTCAAAGCTACAAACTTCCAGTTATCAAATGCATAAGTTCTGAATATCTAAGTACAGCATGGTATACTTTAATTCTTTAGACCTGGTTTCCCTTAGTTATTGAACATACTTATAATGACTGATTTAAAGTCTCTGTCCCATATGGTAGGCAGAATAATGCCCCCTCCCTAAAGATGTCCACTCTTTAATCACTGGGATCTGTGTCTATGTTACCTACTCTACATTGTTAAAAGGACTCTGTAGATGTGATTAAGTTTATAGACTTTAAGACTGGAAAACTATCCTGGATTATCTGGGTAGGCCAGATCTATTGACATGAGTCCGTGAAAGCAGACAGCCTTTCCTGGCTATAGTCAGGAAGAGATGCAAGTATGAAAGAAGGGTCAGAGAGATACAAAGTGTTAAGAACTCCATCCTCCATTGCTAGTTTTGAAGACAGGGTAATGTGGGTGTCCGCTGGAAGCAGGGAAAGGTAAGGAAATGGAATATCCCCTAGAGGCTCCAGAAAAACTTTTGGTCCTGCCAACTCCTTGATTTTAGCCCAGTGATCCAGGTCAGACTTCTGACCTACAAAACTGCAATATAAGACATTCATATTGTTTTCAGTCACTATGTTTTTAGTAATTTGTTACGTCAGCAAAAGAAAAATAATGCCTCTAGTAAATCTAACATCTGAGCTTTCTCAAGGACAGTTTCTATTGATTGCTTTCTTGTGCGTGTATAAACCATATTTTCCTGTCTCTATGTGTGTCTCACAAATTTTTTTTGAAAATTGGACATTTTAAATAATATAATGTGACAAGTCTGGAAATCAGATCCCCTGTCAAAGATTTGTTCTTGCTGTTGTTGTTTCTGTCTGTCTGGTTTTGTTTTCTTGTTATTGTTGTACTCTGTTTAGTTAGTGACATTCCTGGACTAATTATGCAAAGTCTGTATTCCCTGTTGTATGTGGCCACTGATTAGCTTAGCATTCAGTTAATAATTTAAACAGAGATTTCTTTAAATGTCTTGAACCAATAAGTCTTCTATGATTTGTCAAAAGGCCTTTGTGCGCCCTGGGGCACAGCTTCAATGTTCCAGCAAATTTGAACTCTGACTTAACTTACATTTGAAAGGCCCCAAGGTTCACCAGAGGTGAGAGATCTAGTCTTTCCTAATCTCAGGTCTTCCTTTAGCATGCCCACAGCCCTGCCCAAGTGCACAGCCTATGCATGCACGAGGTGTTCTAGATTCCCAGGAACACACTGGAACTTTCCAAAGCCCCCTATGGACTTTTCATTCTACAGATTTTTGTAAATTTTTTGGTTTACCACTGATTTGGCCCCAACTGGTATCACTGCCTAGGGCAACAGCAGTATTAAGCAACTGCTGCTGATTGCCAGACAAATGCCCTGGGGATACAATCCATTCTTCCCCTTCCAGTGGATTCTACACTGCTGGTTTTCAAGGATCTTGGAATTAGTGAGGAGATGGAAACAGGGCAAGTTAAAGTGCCATAAAGTCCAATGTTCTTCCTGAGTTGCAGTCATTTTGTTGAATAAACTCTCTTTGGGTTTTTGAAATCCTTTAGTTTATTTCCAGAATGCTGAAAAGGCTGATTGCCAGTGTTATTATTGCTTTAAGCGAGAAGCAGATTTTCGGAGGTCCTTACTCCACCACTATGGAAGTTCTGCCTCTTTTAATAGTTCTGTACTATTTTTCCAATTACCCTGTAAGTCTCAAATTATTTCAGAATAATAAGTTATTTCAAATAATAAGTTAAAAATACACACACATGTATATAAATAAAGATATTTACTGAAGAAAATAACAAAATCTGATTTGTGAAAAATATATGTTTATATCCATTGGGCTTATCCCCAAATATAACTTCAGGATACTATAATGCTTTATAATGAAGTTTCATCTTATTTTTCATTTTGACCATAAGTATATTTAAGTACACATAAGAATACTTAAGTTACTGAAGTATAATGTAAGCATGCATGTAAGTGAAATTGATAAAATTATACACAAAATTATTTTGCATCAGCAATGTGTAAGAAAACAGAGACCTGATTCTTAGTTCTCATTTAAATATGGATTCGTAAACCTCTTCTGTAAGTTTCATAGGAAAGGACAAAAAGTATACTAAATTTATCCTCCAATATATTGAGTGAGTCTCTTTGAGTTCCTCAATTTTCTAGCATATAACATGTTACTGTCTGAATACTTACCATTTTTTTAAAATGGTTATTTTTACCACTATGAATGATTAAATAATACTTTCCTATTTATGGTTCAAAGATTATCAAAAAAATAATTATTTAAAAGCTAAAAATATCCTTATTCATTAGGGAAGTTGCCCAAACAAAAGGGAATTTCAGATGAACTCTCAAACAGGGAGAATATGTAGCTTTTGCAGTACATCCTATTTCACTTCATCCTGTTTATCTTTGATCAAATGTTGTTACCGCATATTCCTTAAGGGAACCAAAAAACTTCAACGTTTTGTATTTTACACGGCCAAACCTGTCTGAAGAGAAATCTTGAGAAAGGAAAAGCCAGTCTCAAGAGTAGCTGCTGAAATGATGCCTAATTAAATTTTCACACACATTTTAAAAGGATATGCTAATACTTTGCGTGCACTCAATGAAAATTTGTAAAGCAACCTAGGCAATCAGAATTTATAAGGTATTGAGAGATACTCTGAAATTCTACCTACTGCTGTTCCAAGTGCTGTGCTGGCAGTACGTGACACACTGGTGCTCACCCTGGGTGCAAACTGGAACCACCTGGGCATCATTAAAAAACAATTCTGATGCCCAGGTTCTACCCATTCATCAGACTTTGCCTTGATGGAAATGAAGTGTGGCTTAGGCATCGGGGATTTTACAGCTCCCCAAGTAATTCTAGGACACAGCAATATTTGTCTAGAGCAGTAGTTCTTAAACTTTACTATGCATATGAATCACCTGGGGTTTTTTTTGTTTTTTGTTTTTTGTTTTAGCTATAAGAATATATTATGTACTTGTCAATGGGAGAAAACCCCTGGGATCTTTTTGAAATGCAGATTCTGATCTAGTAGGGCTGAACTGGGTCCTGATAATCCATATTTCTAACCAGGTCCTAGGTGACACCCAAGCTGCTGGTGCTTGGAACACTTTGCATAGCATGAGACTAACGGAAATTAAAAGGAACACCAAAAATAAAGTCCCTAAACACAGGCCACTCACTCCTGCAGGATAATACCTCAAAGTACATTTGACACTTATCTCAGAAATAAAAGAGAGAACAGCAATTTCCACTGCAGTACTTTCTCCTCCCCTGTCAGAAGACTTTTCCCCAACTTCCACTGACCTTCTGTTAAATTTTAAGCCATTGGAAAACATGCCTATTCCTCAAACCCAGTTCCAGAGACCCTACCCTCCAAAATGAGTTTGACTTCTCAGCCCTTTCTCAGAACTCCTCTTAAATTCCATGCAGTTCAGTACTGAATTTTCTTTAATTTTTGCCATTATAAATTTTATAAGGACAAGGACTATGTCTCATATTTCTTTTAGCAAAAGTTAAGGACAACAAGACTCAATAAATATGTGCTCATTAAAAAGTGTTCAGATAGACCTCAGGTATCATATAGATGCTGGGAAGCACTTGGCCTAAGAAGTTAGGATGTAAAAAAAGAATGAATGGTTTACATATGCTGCTGTTTAACTTATACAATGTGTATGTGATTGAAATACTTTGCTATACTTCTTTAAAAACAGGAACACATGGTACCAGCTGCCTGCTGAACTTTTCTTCAGCATCTCTTGAACACCTAATACCTATACAATACAAAACCTGAACCAGCATCATGCTTGAAAATGAGGGCATCAGAAAAGTCTTTGTGGACCCTGGAGTCCTCTTCCATCCATTAACTGAGACATCAAGTTCTCTTTTCTGAGCTTCGTGCCTTTCACTTTTACAGCACAGCCTTATTAAAATGTAGATACAAATGAAGGGGAAACATTTCAAAAATGTATTATTAGTAATCTGTTCACAAGTAGGAATGAAGAACTTGAGATCCAATCTGATAGATGTGTAGGAATATAGAAGGGAGGGCACATATCGTAATTCTGTACATAGCAGTTTCAGAGAGACCTAGCGTTCCCCAAATTGACTCTTGTCAGGTTGATTAAAGCTCCCATTGAAACATCATCTTAGAATAAATCAGACTTACTCCATTCATGTAGTTAGAATGTGCTTAGTAACCACTATATACACAGTTCTGTAGGATAATTATAATAAAATGAAAATTTTCTGCAAAGAAAAACTTTCACTCAAATTAGGAGATATAGTGATAGAAAGTAAGGGAATGAATTTATAAATACTAGGCAGAGGTACTGTATAAGGTGTGTTGTAAAGACAAGGTCATTAGTTACTTCTCCCTTTCGAAGTTAAAATAATGCTGCTTCTCCTTCATTTCCAAAGCAGGAATGCCCATGACAGTGAGGATAATGTGGCCACTGATCCCAGTGAAGCATTCCAGAGTCGGGTCACATTTATGTTTAACAGTATTTTTCTAAATATGCTTTAGCTTGCATTATATATAGTCTAATTTTTTAATTATGCAAAGCATTAACATTAACCTTTCTGCAAAGATCAATTTGATAAAGGTGATACATTCAATCCTTGTTTAAGCAATTTCCAGAGTAAACTCAGCTCGATTATCCTTTTTGAGTTTTTTCTACTGACAATGTCTAAAGCTCCAAAAGGGGGAAAAATTAAGTGCAAAAAACCTGGATAACACACACACACACACAAGTAGAATCTAAATCAATAACTTACACAGTTAAAAATAAACACAAACAAGAGAGTTTCAGAAAGTTCTTGATCAAAACCCTACCACACCTATGAAACCACCAGGACATCAAGACAGAGTGCAATTCCATTTCCATTTCCATCCATCATAGTTAATTCTTCCTTCTGCCCCATTCCAGGCAGTAGACCTCCTTTTTTATTTCTATATATATATTTGCATTTTCTTGAATTTTATTAAGCATTTGTCAAAAGTCATCACATGGTACACTTTAAATGGATGCAATCTGTAGTACATAGAGAATTCTTTAAAGAAACTGATAAAACAAGTAATAGGACACATTTTTTAAAGTTTTTAAAAGGTTTAAGCTTTTTGATCAAGCTCCTATTCACTGAATCCCAAGATGTCATATGGTTCTACCCCCCCCCACCCCCATCTCTTTCCCAAGAGTGAAGAAAGCCTTGGAAAAGAGTGATCGGTGAATCTCTAGAAGGACTACTCAGCCTGCCTTAGGAGCCATCAGAGACCCCAAGGGACTGGTAGAGTTAGCTTGGCATCCCCAAGGTAATTTTGCTTCTGCGTCTATCTCTAGGTGTTTATTCAATTTAACTGTGAGCAAGAGCCAACAAATTGTTATAATTTCTTTAATTTGACTTCCTGTTCAAGCTGGTATATCAAACACATACTCCAATTCTTCCTTCCCAGTCTAAAAATTATATATGTGTGTGTGCATATATATTTTTTAATCAAATATATGTATATTTGATGAAATACTGTCCTCTTATTTAAGAATCTGGTTTCAAGATAATCCCAGGAAGGTGCCATCCAAATCATGGTTAAGAAAGCAGGCCACTCCTTGTGATTTTCTTGCCTAAAAATGGTGCCATAACATTAGCTCTCCATGCCTTGCTTTATTTTTGCTGGGATGAAAGTTCTCACTGCAGTTCTGTTCAAAGTTACAATCTCCAGATACCCCATGAGAGTTTAATCATCACATAGCCTTTTCATTAAAGAGAATAGATTTGCCTTGCAATGATGTATGACAGTATTTTAGGAAGATGTGGTAGAAGGGGAATTAGGGTTATCCAAAGCCTTCTGGAATCATAGTAGGCACCATTGCAAAAAGGTCCATGAGACTACAGATTTACCTTAGTTTGTACGGGATAGAGTTCGAAATGGTAAGCAAACCAAACTCTGTTTTTAGTATCAGATCATCTAAAATTACCCCATCATGAATCCTTTGGCTAATCAAAAAATCACTTTAACTGCTTTGGAATTCCAAGCTTCAGATGACGTTCTTAAAACAGGCTCCATTTATAAAGATTTGTGTTTTTTTCCTCTTTCCCCCTCCTTCTTGCATTGGCAGGCGGACTCTCAACCACTGCGCCACCAGGGAAGCCCTCTCCCTCTCATTTTTATCTTCAATGCTATCATCTTCAGTTAACAACATTCACTGTTGGCCACATTTTTGCCAAGAAACAGGAAGAAAACGTGGTCTTTTAAAAAGCCAAAACCTTGGGAAGCGAGAATTGATAAATCTCATTTCATTATGATGAAACACCTTTGATATCTTGACATTTAGTGCTCACAATAAATTCTTCTGAAATATATCGCTAATATGCTCAGAGTCCTCATGTGGTATACTGGTATGTTGAGGACGCAAATACTGCAAAGTTGCCAAAAGACCAATTCCAATCTAATTAGGACTTGCACTGCTTGAGTGAAGGCTACATAAACACTCTGTTAATAGTCACAGCAGCAGCTTTGTCAATAACTCCCCCAGAATCTTCAAATTTATAACGGAAATCAGCAAACTATTGATTCTCTGACACTGACAGATCTATCCAGCTTCATTGCCTCCTTTCTCTTGCCTCTGCCCCAATAGAGGGTACAAATGCCAGTTGCTCTAATCGGCTCCTAAACACTGAAGGATCATTATTAAAGTATGGCTGGCATCCCTGATCATTAATTATAATCTCGTGCACATATGCAGTGTGATTGCAGGAAATAATCAGCTTTGTCTGCCAAATTGGCAACATTTAGAAACTAATTTGTTATGACACAGCATCAAAGATATTTAAACAACACACTCAAGGCTCTGCTGCTCTGCATACATTGTTAAAATATCAGATAGCATCATTAAAAAATAGTTAACATATCCAGAGGGAGGTGGTATGTATCCTTGAACTTCCATTCAAGTGAAATTATCAAAAAATAATTTGTATGTGCTCCCAATCCTGCAGTCACATGCTGGGGATGCCCCTCCAGACTGACTGCCATTTAGGGGGCTGCCTGGAAGAGCAGCTGTCAGTCTAGCGTAATTAAGTGGGCCTTGGAAGGATGATTCAAAGTGCGTGCCTAGGGCAAAGATTAGACAGGATGGCTATTTTTCTGTTTGGGATACACTAGAACTCATTTACCTACTTAATTCTTCAGGGGCCAAATCACAGCAGCAGATTCCTCACACTTGTGTACACGGTAGTGAAGCAGAGGAAATGGTTTTAAGGAAGTTATGCTCATCTCATGCCTGATGCTGGCCAATTCACTTTAGAGCGAGAACCCTCAACTAGGGAACACTGAGATGCACACTGCATGCCTCTCTCCCTCCCCTAACCTTTCACTCTGGACAGCAACACAACTGTTCTGAGCCCATGTTTCCACCATGGCTATTCAGGGAACTTTTAATTCAATGCCTTTCCTCCATTATTTCCTTTTATCCCCTCAGCAGAATCAAGCCCAAGCCACGTGCTTCATCCTTCTGCCAAGCTCCCTCTCTTCAACTCCCTAACACCTCCCAAATACACACACGTAAATTTATTTCATTCCTTTTGCATATGAAAATACAGATTAAAATGTTATTTTTTATAACAGTTTCTTTCCAAGGATTCCAATTGCTTCTAGAAATATTACTATTGATTCTTTTTTTGTACCCCCCCCCCAAGAAAAAGCAGTTAAACAGTGCCAGTAATATGCCTGTACAAAGCAAAAGTCCTGAATGTTTGTTGGGGCAACTTTCCCCCCCTCCATCCTGAGTGGATATACACTTTGGCCTCTCCCTACACTTTTATTCACTCCATCTGGGTTGAGGGTGTAATTTGGGGAAAAATAAACAAGACTTACATAACCAGAACGTCCCTGCTTCCTTCTAAGGCGAAACTGCCCACAGAAGCAGCTATTTATTCTCCACTGTTCTCCCAGGGCAGCTCTTTGCCCACCTCCACCAGCTGGGGCCTGCCCAAGTCCAGTGTTGCCTGTCATGTGTTGGAAAGTCTACCCAATTTTGGAGCTTGTTTAGCAGGTTCATTAGGCCCTCAAACTAAGCTAAGTCCTCCAACTTAGCAGTTGCTAATAATAAAATTGACATTTTGATCTCTGTTGGCCATCCTTCTGTTTTATTTTTTAATTTTTCTGAATCTTGGCAAGGAAGTAGGATGCTCTTTATTGGACCTCCACAAAGAGGACAACATTTGCTATATTTTACATAAAAAATAAAAACAAAACAGTAGAATTTGGGAGAACGAAATGTGTAGTAGTAGAGAAACTTCTAGTAAGGCTAGGATGTGGCTGTCTAGGACTGTCTCCAAGCAGGTGGTAAATCTGCCTAATGCTAACCTATATCCTCTCCTCCAACTTGTAAAGAAGCTGACCTTTCAGTCTCTATCCAACACTCGTATTTTTTTTTCAACTTTTTCAGTACTCAGGTGAGGAGAAGCTTTCGAAGAGTAGAAATTAAAATAATAGAAATGTGAGAAAGAAAAATCCCTGAAATAGAATGTGATTTAATTAAACAATTTTTGTTTTCTTCATTTTAACTAACAAAGGTACACAGGCTGGATGACACATATTCTTTGCTTCATGATACGCAATCATCCATACTCGGTTTGTTAGTTAGGTTATGCTTAATAAGGTACTAAACGTCAACTTTTTCCCAGTCTCCTTTGCTGAATCCACTTCTTATCCCAACCTAAGAAGCACTAAGTCATGATTCTATTCTATTCTTTACCCATATTCACTCATTATATGATCTCACCCGATTCACTGCCTTCAAATAGCAGCTACGTGTGTATCTTGACCTCTCACTTAAACGTAGCAAATGCCTACATAAAACTTCTGTACAGCTAAGGAATTTTTTCAGCTTAACCTATCCATAACTGACTTCCAGATCTTTCCGCTCAGATCTGCTCCACATGCATTGTGAGGAAGCCTACATGAAGGGATACACGTGAAAGCACCAGTGGAGGAGAACCAAGACCCGCCCCACCCCAGCTCTCAACCTTCACCAACTATCAGACCATGAGGAAGGCCTTCTAAAACCATGCAGGCCCCCGCTGACTGCCAATGGACAGCCTAAGCATGACTGAGCTCAGCCACCTCCCTGGAGCAGAGTCAAGATGCCCCAACAGAGCCCTTCCCAAACGGCCAACGCACAGAACAGTGAGCAAATTAGTGGTAGCTGTTTTAAGCCACTAAGTATTCTGATACCTTCTGGAATAGCAATAAATACCTGATATACTTGGAAACATAAGGCAAATATGTCACTCAATGACTCAGAGGGTTTCGGTGACTTCTCAGCACGGTTAGAAGTCTGCACCATGACTGTAGTTTCCAAGACCTATGTCCTGTGATCTCTGGCTCTCACCTCACCTCTTACCACTCTCCATCACCCACCAGACTCCAATTATCAGGCCTCTCTGTGTGGTTCCACAAAAGCAGCAAGGCACCTTCTACCTCAGAGCTTGTGCACGGCTCTTCTCTTCCCTGGGAATTCTCTTCTGCTGATTAATAAATATTAGCTGATTTTACTTCTGCAACCTTACCTATGTATTTGTTAATATGTCACCTCCTCAGAGAGGCCTTTCCTGATCACCCCATCTAAAACCAAAAGCAAAAAACAAAAAAGCCCTGACACTCTATCCTCTTATTTTTCTTCATCTATGTCCTTACCTGATGTCATATAGATTATGTGTTTGCTTGTTATTATTTATCTCCCCAAGAAAATATGGATTCAGTAAGAGAGAAAACTTGTTTACTATTATTTTCCCAACACCTAGAATGGTGCCTGGCAAATGGCAAATGCTGATTAACTGTGAATGAATGAATTGTGCGGCTTGGCTGGAATATAGGATAAGTGAAGAGTAACAGTGGGAAAGGGCCTTAATAGGAAGGAAGATTGCAAGTGTGATACAGAGAAAGGTGCTGGACATTGTTGGCACTCTGCCTACCCTTCTCGCAGTCCTGTGCACCCATCCCCTGGCCTGTATGCTTTGCTTCTATTGGCTTGCTCCTAAAACCTTTTCCAGAGTATGTCACTTGGGTTATGTCAGAGACTTTGACCATACAGGCCAAGAGACAGAAACGCTGGGAGTTTATGTCTCTTCCAGGGTGGCTCACAGCCAATGAGTGACCAGTAATATAAAGCCACCCATCTCCCCTGCCTCAAGGTGGAATAAACTTTGAGGTGTAACATATACTTCAGAGCTCCTATGAGATCCAGTTGGTGCTGAGGTGTCACCTGAATGCATTCATGGATCTTCTCCTTCCCTGTCCTGATTCCTCCACTTCGCTACCCATTTCTCCAGGCAGCGTTTCCTTAGGCAATCACTTGCACGTGAAACCTCTTCCCAGAGAAAGTATCTTCCCTTTATGAATGATGGAATGTCATTTATGGCCTCTGCATAGGAAAATAATAATGGCAAGTATTTATTTGATGCTAAGTGCTTAGCCCTGTATTAAGAACTTTACATGTTTATCCCTTTTAATCCTCACAACCGTATTATTATCCCATTTTAGTGTAACAAATATTTGAGTTTAATAAGTTTATTCAAGCAGCAGCATACAGGATTATTAACTGGAGGCAGAGAGACCAGTGAGGAGGTTACTGCAGCAGTGTAGGCAAGAGATAACAACAAGGATTTGGATTTTGTCACCAGCAGTGGAAACAGGGAGGCAGCTACCAGAATCTAAAGGAACAGAATTTGGGATGGGCTCTGCCCATATGTAGTGAGTCCCTCAAATTCTCTTTGCCTTAGTTTTCTCAATTGTAAAGCAATGGGTTTGGAAAAAAAAAAGTTACCTCAGAGTTCCTTCCCTTCAGGAAATCCAGGAAGGTACTGGGCATGAAGTCTTTGAAAGTGCAATGAAATTTCCTATGACTCTTCACAGCACTGCACAGAGGAAACAATACGGGTTGTAGGACTGCTCATAGTCAAGTATAGATTCATGTTCAGATTTTTTTTTGAGCTATTTGACTCTAGATAAGTTAAACTTGTTGAGCTTCGGAGTACTTATGTGCAGAACAGGAATAATGTATACCTTACAGGTAAGGCTTAGAGTGGTGAGAATAAAATACTCACAAGGTGCCTGGCAGTCAAGAGAGTTCATTAATTTGCAGCTTTATCTCGTCTTCATTTCATTAAATCTATTTTCCTCTAGCTCAAAATTTTGTAATAAAAATCCTCATTATATTTTGATCTTTGTTTTATTATCAGTGTTGGAACAAATTTCTTTCACCAAGTTTTATTGTAAAATAAAATATATAAACTATATTAGGAATTAAACAGGATTTTGTACACTGGCCTAGGAGACAGACTATCATTTTTAATATTGCATCTATGTGCTATAGATTTACTGGTGTGATCAAAGATTCATAAATGTACTTTCATGAAAGAAAATGCTACATGAGACAGTCTTCATGAGGTTGTGATGAAATGTTGCTTACCTCACAAAAACAAGGAAGAAATGGAGAAAGGACAAGAAGTAAAGGGAAGAGAATAAGAGAAAGCAAAGAGAATTCAAACAAAAGAATTACAATATTGAGTCTTCTAATTCTAGAAGATGGTATAGCTACTTATTAAGTCTTTAATTTCTCTCAGCAATGTTTTGAGGTTTTCAAGGTAAAGGACTTGCATATCTTACATTAGATTTATTTGTATAAGTTTAATAATTTTATGCTACTGTAAATGGTATTTTTAAAAATTTTATTATCTAATATCTGGTTAGTCTATAGAAATTATCAGAGATTTTTGTATATTGACCTTGAATCTAGCAAACCTATTAAATTAACTTACAGCAATGATTTGTATATTCTGATTTTACATGTACACAATCATGTTAGCTAAAATTAGTGTTGTTATGTCTTTCTTCATAACTTTTATTTCTTTTTTGTCTTATTGCACTAAGATTCTTAGTACAAAGTTAAATATACTAGTGAACACACTTGCTCTGTGCCCAGACTCAGGGAGAAAGTGTTCACTATTTTACTATCAAGTATGATATTAACTGTAGCTTTTTAAAATTTAATAGTGTTTATCATATTAAAGAAATTTCCTTATATGTCTAGTTGGTTGAGACGTTTAAAAATATGAAGGCGTATTGGATTTTATCAAATGAATTTTCTTCATATATTGAGATGATCATACTCTTGCTTTCTCCTTTATTCTGTTAACGTGGTGAATTACACTGATCTATTTTAGAATGTTAAATCAATTTAAGAGTGATTCTCATTATAGGAAATTTCTCCTTAGGCCCTAATATTTGAACCTAACTCTTGAGGAAGATGCACTTTGGTATATCATTAAAAGTAGGTTTTTAAATATGTGCATTAAAAAATATATGTAAAATATATTCATGTAGTAGATGCTTTAAGTTACCTCATGTAACTAAGTTTTATCTAAAAAAACAGATACACAGAATTATTCATGAACTGTCTTTTTTACTCTGTCTTTTTTGACTAAAAAGTGATGAAGAGGAATAGCCTGGCACAGCCATCAGTAAGGAATGTGGAGCAAAGGCAGAAGGAGTCTGGTTCTTCAGTGCGTACATGAGTTGTCTGTCTAGTTCTCAGGTGTCTGTCCTCAAACTTCGTGTTATGTGTGATAATTCTACTTCTTCACTGAACTTCTATATTTAAAGCCAAACACAATACTGGCTGGTAAAGAACATATTTACATAAAATGAATTCAAGCTAGGCACAGAAAAAGTGATGGAGAGAAAATACATTAAAAAGTTACCAAGGGCTTCCCTGGTGGCACAGTGGTTGAGAGTCCGCCTGCCGATGCGGGGGACATGGGTTCGTGCCCAGGTCCGGGAAGATCCCACATGCCGTGGAGTGGCTGGGCCCGTGAGCCATGGCCGCTGAGCCTTGCACATCCGGAGCCTGTGCTCCGCAACGGGAGAGGCCACAACAGTTCCCAAAAAAAAAAAAAAAAAAAAAAAGCAAAAATATGGTTGATAATTTTTCCTCTGAATTCATTATGATTCAAAAATAATAAGGCCTCGCCTGTCTCTTGGCCCAGTCACTTCATGCACGCACATTCTGACAGTGCTTTATCTCAGACCATCAGACTGTTTCCATAACCCTTGCATTCTCTGTCCTGGAAACCAGACACGCAAGGTGTTTCACTCTTGGGGTGAACCTTTACCCAATAAGAGAAGAAAGCCATTTGACAAATGAGTCTCCCTTTTTTCCCCGATGGATTGTGCTGAGACACAGCATCTATGGCTTCTAGGAGGACTTTGCTGTGGGATTAAGCAATCCATTGTACTTTGGAGTGGCCAACTATATAAGACATCATCATTTGTCTTCCCTCCTTCCTGTTTCACTGCCTTGTCCCTCACTCCTGTTCCCTAAGATTACACTCACCAATAAAGCAGCAACATACAAGCCATCTGCTTCAGTCTCGACTTTCTGGGAAACTCAAGCTAAAACAATGCATTTCTGTATTCTGTGCTTGTAATCATTCACAGATAATACCAAGTCAAGTGATTACCTGGAAAATCTATTTTTGCTATTAATTTTCAAAAAAAATCTCCCCACACAATCTTTTTTATTTTTAATTTCAGACATCTCTTCCCACCCTTTGAACTAGTCATGATAATCCAGAAAAAAAATCCCTACACTTTCTAAATCAAAGAATAAATACACTTTTAAAAATACGCAGTCCCTTTACATTCCTTTATGAACTATCTGTGTCATATTTTTATTTGAAAAGTCAAGCTACACCAGAAAGCTTAGGTAATATCATGCCTAGAAGTCTAAATGGTTACAAGACTTATCTTTATAACTTGGTAAGATTAGATGTTTATTTGCCGTTTCTTCATTTATCAATTGCATTATGAGATCTATGTGACAATTTTTAAATGTTTAATACTCATCACATCCAATGAATATATAACTTGTCTTTCAAATAAAATATTTAATGGTATATTTTGAATTCTTTGAATTGAAATCAAGATATAAATAATAAAAATATTTGTTGTAGAGCAATACATTTTAAAAATCATTTTGAGATGCATACATGGTAGGCTTTATTTATAGGCCTGAAAAAACATGTTTAAAAATATACTTTAAAAATTGTGCTCCTTCATATTGGTCCTCAGTTATGTGAGAGGTTTTCACATGAGGAGTAACCAAAGCAGGAGATGATAGCAAATAATTTCACTAAAGGTGAGCTTTAAGTATATAAAATAAAAAGCTTGGTAGAAATGGGTTTTCTGCCCCAAAATACTTCTCAATCTTTTACTGAGTCTTTATGGAGTCTGAATTTCACCTATGCATTATTTTTTTTGTTGTTAAAAATGTTATTATCTTATTAAGATGAAAAGCCAAGCAGGAAGAATAATGCTTTAAAACACAGTATTTACAAAATATCACCATAAAATCAACACGTCTATCGAATATTTATTAAATGTGTTTATGTGCCAAGACTTAATACTTTATATGAATTAATTCATTTGTTTCTCACCACAGTCCTACAAAGCAGGAATAATTATTATTCCCATTTTATACAGGAAGAAAATAAGGTCAAGAACACTTAAGTAAAGTGCCCAAAAGTCACATAGTTAAGAAATGATGGAATTGAAATTTGAACTTGAGATATCTGACTTTATGCTAAAAATTAATAAGACTGTAAAATACTGAATTGCTGAGTATATTCATTACTTCCCAGGAGCAGTCGATGTGACATGCTTCAACAGTTTCTCAAAACCTAGGGATACCATCTGGAGTATATAAATGACAGTTTAACAGGTAGAGAATCCACATATCTTTCAGGCGATAAACTCGACACCTAGGTAATGGAAATTCTCTAATAGACTTGAAGGCACCAGGCAGGGGGTTCTAAAGACAAGCACACCATCTTGGTTTTCAGAGTAGACACATTTTAAGGCTACAAATTCATTCTAAAATGTTTCTATTACTCAAAATGTTTTGTAAACCTCTTCGGGAACTGCCTTTCGGACTGGCTCCTAAGCTGCAAGATAAACTCATCGCTATTCTTTTCTTTTTTTTTCTCTTAAATCAGAAGAATAAAGTCCCCTACATATGAACCTTCAAGTCGTGAGCCTTCAAAGATGTGAATATGCATTCGCATGTCCAATCACGTAAGTTAGTTCGCATGTCTGGAGAACACTGTCACGTGCGTGCATCCTCTACAAGTGGCTGTGCTTTTGTGTACTTTACTGTACAGTACTGCGTAGAGTACAGTAGTACAGTATCTTTATTTCTTGCCTGTTTCCTCGATGCCGACCCCTGGATGCCAGCTGTTGTACTATACTACTGTACTTTTCAAGGTACCGTACCGTAAGGTTAAAAAATGCTTTATTTTTTGTGTTTATGTATTATTTGTGTAAAAAGTATAATAAACCTATTGGAGTACAGTACCATATAGCTGACTGAGCTAGTTGGGTACCTAGGCTAACTCTGTCGGACTTACAAACGCTTTCTTGGAACAGAACTCATTCGTATGTAGAGGACTTACTGTATCACAAACCTTCAACATCTATCTAATCCATAAGACTTCACACCAAATAAAATCCTGCTCTTGAGAATAAAATCTTACCACACTAAAGATAATCAAAAGAACGTATGACAAGTCATAGGAACTTGTTTTAAAATATTTTAAGGAAAACCAGTAACTACTGAGGTGAAAGAAAAACTATCATTTGGAATTCATGAGACAACTGATATTTTTAAATATACATACTTTTTTTTGTAGTCAAGTCTTGATTACCTTATTGTGAGTAAATTTTGAGATCTATTCAGTACAGAGCTGAAAGACTATGGGAGAAGTGAGGGCTTCAAGAAGGAACACAGGAGAGAGGTGTTTGAGGAAGTATGTCTAATCTGATGCACAGCGTCCTGAGGGTTATTTAGGAATTACTGAATGGGTTCTGTGATAATTTTCTCTCCTTGCTTGTTTCAAAAGGTGATTCGTGGGCTGACATCTGCTAGCTGGTACAATTTACGTCACTGAAATATTTTCAGTCGACTGAGACGTCTCATCTGGATGCAGCGTTGATTAATAGTCTTCGGTCAAGGTAAAGAAATTAGGCCTATGTAACTTTTAGCTGTTCTCTAAAAAGTAATCTTTTCTCTACAGATTTTTACTGTATATGTATGAGCCCCTTGCCCATTTTTGTAAGCTTGTGGATGGCAGGAATGTATCATCCCAGGGAAAGTAAGGAGGAGACAATAAAAGTAGAGCTGCCAGGGCAAAATACTTACGTTGTGTGATTGCTTCTCCATTCTTAACATAATAACTGTTTACTTGAGGACATTATACTTCATCACAATGTCTACTTTAGTCAGAGCAGTTTATGCAACAATTTCCTACATCTTCCCATATTTCTCAGAATGTACAGTTCCATCTTACTGAAACTGCATTCAGAAAAAGTTTTGTGCAAACTATTTCACTAGTCAATTGCTATCATCAACCACTGAAGTAACAATGTTAGTCTTTTCCCCTAAATTGTACAATATTTTCTAGCATTCTGTTTATATTAAAATATTCTAAATATTTTAGAATATTTGAGCACAACTATGTATTGTGGGTTTTTGTTGTTATTGGATCATTGGTGACAAACATTCCTTAATTACCTACCCACCTTAAAGTTTGAAATGTAAAACTAACTCAGTCGTTTGAGTGTATCAAGTAGAAGATACCTCAATAGATTTGACACAACTTAAAGCTTTTCCTTAAAAGATGCTTGCAGCTTCTGCATGAGAAACTAATGTATTTTTCTTTGTTCTGCATAATAAAAATGACACATGAAATTAAAATGAGCGCCTTCTCAAAACAAAAACTGAACACATATAAATCTGCTGTATACATTTCAGCTTTAGCCTTTGAGCTTTTAACATTTTCCTTTCCTATTTGACTGTACATAATAAACAGTGAGAAAACTACAAGGCCATTAATTATCCCTAAACAAGGACATTCCCTAATGTTGTTATTTGAGCTGGTTCACCATTTCAAGAGAGAAATTTGAACTTTGCTATAGAAATGGGCAATTATTTACAATTTTTTACTCATGCTGTTTTTTTTTTTCCTTCATAAAGTCTGTTAAGGGGGTTTTAGGCCATCCTTAAATGCAGATCTGAGGTACTTGACAAGAAACAGAGATATGCACTGTATATTTTGTTGACTACAGAGAATTTTCTCTTTCTTGGTTTGATTGATCTCAAAGGAAGACCTCTGTGAAATGAATGCATCTGCATGAATAGGCTGCAGTTTTATTACACTTTTTGTACTGTATTCAAAATACTGGGCTTAAAGGGGGAAAAAATGGCCCTTGAAAGTTACGACTCCATACAGACAGCTATAGAGTAAAATATACAACATACACAAAAAGAGTTTAATGCAATCATTTAAACACTGTATGGCTCAGAATGTAAGTATGGACAAAGTCAGGTTGACAATCAAGTTGCACTGTTGAGATCTCCTAATTTTAAAGCAAATTAGAATATGATTAATATTAAATGGATTTGCATTCATCCTTGGGAGTTCTGACAATAACTCTACAGTCTTTCTCACTGAGAGTGCTATATGTATTTAATTATCTTATATATTCCTAAAATATTAGGGGTACAATGTTCTCTGTGTTATTTTGTGTTTCCCAGGTAAAATCTGTTTCACTAACTATTGTTTTAATGATGAAGTTAAATTGATAATGTCCTAACTATGGACTTTTACCCTAAACCCATTAGTGGTAGAAGGTATTTATAGCACACAATTTAATAAACTAACAAAACATTGCTCACTGCCACAGACACTCAGGTTAGTCAGAGTGTGTAGTATAATTTGGCCTGGCAACTAGTTCACATAAAAAGGATTTTTGAGGAACAACTGGAAGGATGATGCTTTCTTCAGGAGGCCTACCATTTCCACATTCAACGTGACACACAGGAAACAGAATGACACCATTCTAAATGCTAAATAAGTTCAAGCCAGTTTGAAAAATGCCCATATTCTAATACAAAGATAAACTGCAAATATCCCCGCTTTTATATTCTAACATAGGATTACTCTGATCAATTATGCTATACCTTTTACGGTGTACTGTCATTATGGATCACAACATGGCCCCTTGTTTTTTGCCCTCTTGTTACACGTCCCATTCCTCCAACCATTTCTTAGGCACAAGTCTTGCACACTTAATATGCATCCTTTCTACTCACCTTCCATACTTTAACTGACATAAATTTACATCCATTACCAACATATAGTGTAGTTTGATAAATGGACAGTAAAATGATAGTATACCCTACATATCCTTTATGCATCTTACTTTTCATTTGTTCAATGCTATGTTTTTGAGATGCCTTTACATTGACATACATCAGCCTACCTGGGGATGAACTGACTTAAGTTATTGGCTCACACAAACAATTGTGCACGCTTATGTGGGTGTACCTGTGCCCCAACTGGACAGACAACCAATTAAGGAGTCAAAAAATCAGCCAGACCTGTTTTTGGTATTGAGAGATGATAACCAAAGGCTGATTAATTCACCTAGAAACAATCAATCTATTTAGGTCAAACAACTAGTTGATGGAATTTTTGTCTCAATTGAATGGTTGTTAAGACCTTTATGAAGGGCTTATAGCTTTGTTCCATCTTTGTTGCCTAGTAAAAGGTCCGTTAGAATAATGACTTGATATTTAACTGGAAGTCATTAGTCTTCCTGGAATCCACTTGCCAAGCTCTTAGTATTTTTATTAATATTTATAACATTGATATTTCAAGGATAACATTTTAAATCAACAAAAGGACAGAGACCTTGATGCTGCATTGTGTCCCTCTAAGCAACGCAGGTGTCAGTGATTCAAGTCTCTAATTAGCATAATGTCAATATGCAGTCTGTCCCATCCAGGCACTCTTTGCTTTTAGAAATCCCACTTTCTGTAAGTTTACATTTTCTAATGCTAAGGGTTTCCTTAAAGTGAAAACAATAAATCCGTTCTTTACATAAGAAATAAGTACTTTACTTTTAAATATTAGTCTTCAAAAAAGACTCATGCAGCTTCCTTTTATAAGCTTTGGGTGACATTTAAATGAATCATAATCAGATGTTTTATAAATATAATGGCTATAAGCAGTAAATAAATTGTTAATTAATTTAAACAAATAAAGTACCAATGATCATTAACAGTTCATTTCAATTTCATCTTTTGGTGACTGGTATCTAAGATATTGATTTGTTTAGCTGCTTGGTCATGAGTACCTAGAGGCCTTACTCTCCCTGATGAATGTTCTTCAGGAGCACTGGGAGCATATGAAGTCATCTCGGGAGGTTTTCAAACCACGTATATTTCCTACATGACTTTGGAAGATGTATTCTTTTGCATATGATAAGGAAATGTTTTGTTTGTTTTTGTTTTTGTTTTTTTTTGCGGTACACGGGCCTCTCACGGTTGTGGCCTCTCCCGTTGCGGAGCACAGGCTCCGGACGCGCAGGCTCAGCGGCCATGGCTCACAGGCCCAGCCGCTCCGCGGCATGTGGGATCTTCCCAGACCAGGGCACGAACCCGTGTCCCCTGCATCGGCAGGCGGACTCTCAACCACTGCACCACCAGGGAAGCCCCGGAAATGGGTATATTTTTAAATGTCTACAATATGTAACGTGCCAAACACTAAATCTAGACAATACACTCTAAATAAGAAATCCTTAGACATATTTATTTTTGGCTGCGTTGGGTCTTCGTTGCTGCGTGTGGGCTTTCTCTAGTTGCGGCGAGCGGGGGCTACTCCTTGTTGCGGTGTACAGGCTTCTCGTTGTAGTGGCTTCTCGTTGCGGAGCATGGGCTCTAGGCGCATGGGCTTCAGTAGTTGTGGCACGCGGGCTCAGTAGTTGTGGCGCACGGGCTTAGTTGCTCCACGGCATGTGGGATCTTCCCAGACCAGGCATTGAACCCATGTCCCCTGCATTGGCAGGCGGATTCTTAACCTCTGCGCCACCAGGGAAGTCCCTAGACCTACCTTATACGTGAAGAAATAGAACCAGGAAGGAAGGTAACTTGTTCCAGTTCAGATAAGGAGGATTTTGAGCCAGGATGGAACTAAGGGCTTTGTGACTCCAGAGCTGATGGGTTTTCCTCTGTAATAGCTCCCAACATATGAGTTCCATCTACAATGAACGAAGCCTTGAGACACATTTGGACCTCAGAAACCAGCCCTTGAAAGAAGGAAAGTAGTCAACTTTCAAACTGCCCTCTGAAGTTGGCTGGGTATCAAAATTGCCTTGTTGGAAAAGGATGCAGGAAAAGATCATGATTTCATTGATGAGACTATGGGACTCTTCAGGCAGTGTCAATAGGTAGTTTTAAGGTTTTGGTTCCTCGCTTTTTGCCCATTTCAACTTAAATAAAACATTGAGGAAAACGTGATTATTCTTATTTCACTGATGGCTCAAACTTCTCCAAGGAGAGATCTCACTTTTCCTTTGAATGTGGCAGAAGCTATTCTGATTATCAACTATTGTTATCAAACAGGAACAATTTAGTGTAAGTATGTTAGCATATGTTTATGCTGGCTTAATTGGTAACAATGTGACGACACATAGGTAATACGGTAGTAAGTGGAACACATCTTTAAAAAAGAAGTCTCTCACTTAGACTCACATAAAACTGGGTAACATTATGTGAGCACTGCAAGGGAAACTTTTTGATTTACAGTATTATGTTATACACTTGGGGATACTTCAGGATAAAAAGGGGTATCAAAAATCTAATTCCTTTTTCTTTATTTCAGGTGCAACTACAAGACAATACTCACTAGATGGGATCACCAGAACCCACTTACAACTGCTATACTTTTTGAAAATAAGGCAATTGTATCAGATATGTATTCATTACAGGCCTACTGTACTAACAGGAACTGATGATGGCTTTTCTGAAAAACTGCATAATGTCAAATGGGAGCTGCTTCTACTTTACAAATATACTCGGCTCAAAATTCAAAGGCAAAGACATATAAGGCAATGTTTATTATCTATCCTCTCAATTACAAATGTTTAAGGTACTCACCCAACCCATTGTTCATCTATTTTTATAAACAGATGGTGTTATTCAAAAAGTGACACCAAAGACGTACTGTCTGTATGTCTCTAATGCAAAAAAGTGGAAAATTCAATTAAAGGCCCCTATGGTACCTTTCTGTTTAGGTTTTTCAACTTGAACAAAAACATTTCCCCAGCTATGAATTCACTGTGCGAGCTTTATGAGAAGAGCAGTACCTTGTCAAATTTTGAAATTTTATTGAGATTAAAAGTAAAAATATATTCTGTGCTCTATATTTTTATTACATTTATATTATTTTATTTATTTATTGGCTGCATTGGGTTTTTGTTGCTGCACGTGAGCCTTCTCTAGTTGTGGCGAGCGGGGGCTACTCTTTATTGTGGTGCATGGGCTTCTCAATGTGGTGGCTTCTCTTGCTGCGGAGCATGCATGGGCTCTAGGTGCACGGGTTTCACTAGTTGGCACGCGGGCTCAGTAGTTGTGGCGTGGGCTCTAGAGCTCAGGCTCAGTAGTTGTGGCACAAGGGCTTAGTTGCTTTGCAGCATGTGGGATTTTCCCGGACCAGGGATTGAACCTGTGTCCCCTGCATTGGCAGGCAGATTCTTAACCACTGTGCCACCAGAGAAGTCCCACATTTATATTATTTTAAAAATAACAACTGGAATGTATAGATTGTGACACACCATTCTGTATATGTGTTTGTGTGTGTTTTATATCTGTGTACTAGAAAAAATTCTAGTAAAGCTTATGTTTAGAAAGAAAATCATGAAGGTGGCAGTAGTGGTAAAGCTTTTGAATTCCTTCAAATCCCCATTATCAATGTGAGCAGAGGAATTAGATAGTAAAGCCAAAAACTCATGGACAACATTTATAACAAACTAGGTGAGAACTTGTCCTACAGTCCTCAAAAAGAAGCATATGGGGACAAACCACTAGCCACCGCCAGATCTTCCTTCAGTCATTGCCAGGGAAAGAGAAGGCAGGAGGAAGCAACAGATATTTAGTGGACCAGAAAACAACAGAACCCCGCCAGGTAATCACTGGATGTCTGATGGACCAACTTGAGAACAGCAGCTGAACTGGAAGGGGTTTACCCAATCCGAAGGCAGGCAAGCTTAAGGGACTGGTATCAAGGTATGAAGAAGACAGAGCAGACTAATCCCTGTAAACTGACACCCACTCTGAGGAGAAACTCCTGGAAGCAGAATCAAAACTGAGCAGGAAAGAGGCAATAAAAGCAGAAGAGAGAAACTTCAGATAAAAGTCGGGGGTGGGAGTAGGAAGGCAGAAGATAGCCAAGAAATCTCAGTGAATGAGTAGTCATATGTGAACACCAAATGAAGTAACAAAAGAGGAAACGTGTTTTTAGAAGCTATCTTGAACCACAACCTCTTCTAAAAATCCAGTAAAATTAATAAAATTGAGCATAGAAAAAGAAAAAGGTCAAATTCTATTCAAAGTTATTAGAAGGAAAAAAGGTCAAATTCTATCTGAAATTATGATTCAAAAAATATCTAAATAACATTCCTAAAAACATTTTGAGCATTCCAGAAAGACATGTCCACAAAACAGATCAAGCCACACTCTTCTTTTTCAAAACAAGCGAAAAGGCATTAAGAAAATGATATGAAAGAACAACACAAATCATGATTAGAAAAACTCAGGAATTAGGTGACTAAACTCAGGAAATAATTAGAAAAAAAAATCAGAAATGAAGGCTAAATTAGAAACAACACATTACCAAATAAACATAGAAGTTCGTGCTTTAAGAGAAATGGAGGATAAAAGGAAGAATTTTTTTTAATTAAAAAATTTTTTTAAAATTAAGAAAAAAGAGAAAGAGAAATTTCTTAGAAACTTAAGACTTTCCTGAAACATGAAGTTTTAAAATGCCACTTGAAACTTAGATATTGAAAGAGCTTATAAGGTGGATTTTAAATTGTAAAAAAAAAGAAGAATATTTTATGCATCTAGGCAGGAAGAGTAAGTGTTCTTATAACAGAAATAAAATTAGACGACTAGACTTGCTGACAGTAACACTTATGATACTCAAGGAAAGAAATGTGAGCCAAATATTTTTTACCCAGCAAAACTGACTTTCAAACATAAAGAGCAGAGACAAATGGTTATTACATGCAGGAAGACAGAGAATATTATTTCCATAAGTCCTTTCTGAAAAATAGAGAAAAATCTTCAGACAATTAAAATAACCAGAGAAACTTTGACACAGGACTGGTAGTAAGCATTAAAGATGGAGTTAAAAATGGAGGTTAAAGGGAGAAGATGGTCGGTAATGGCTATAGGTTCTGAAATTTTACAAATAGTACAACTATAAAAGATGGGGTGGTGGTAAGAGCATATGCAAGAATTTTTACAAATAATCTCAATTACATATTAGTAGTACTGTTACTGCTACTCCAGCTTTCTTTTGATTTCCATTTGCATGGAATATCTTTTTCCATCCCCTCACTTTCAGTCTGTACGTGTTCCTAGGTCTGAAGTGGGTCTCTTGTAGACAGCATATATACAGGTCTTGTTTTTGTATCCACTCCGGCGGTCTATGTCTTTTCGCTGGAGCTGAGTACTGCTAGTGTGATATTGCTGTGTGCCCAGTATGGGATATTCTGTCATCCCCTACATCCTTGAGAAGCAGGCTTCATGGTATAGCAAAAAGGAAATACAGATGTAATATAGAAGAAATTAAATTTTAAAACTCTATTGTGCTGTATTTGAATTAGAAATATTCCTATGAACCTGAGTCATGCATACACAGACTCACACGTGTGCACACACAAATGCATATTCTATCTAACTCTGCTCACTAAAAAGGCCTAGAAAAAATGACCACACAACTGAGACCAATAAATCTCTCTAGTGAATACATATGTTGGTCTTGAAATACCATATTCCACTAAAAGAACCCAGAGCTTCTTGCAAGAATGGCAGTTCCAAGTCTATGACAGAAAATCAAGATAAAAGTGGAGCATCTTGTTATACTAGACAGCAAGGGAGCTATCAAAATCTATTACAATTGTAAGAAAAGAACTTAGGAATCAACCTAAAAAGGCTCCCACTGGCCAGAGTTGGGACAATTTGAGCTTCAGTCATGAAAATAATTGCAACTGGGTGAAACCCACCCAAACATGTTGAAACACAAGTTACTAAACAATAAGTATTTTTTAAAAATGGTTATATGTTACATTTGGAGGATAAGAATCCAATTAATTTTCTTAAAAACTGATTTTAAAAATCAAGCAATGATCCTTCTTGTCCTATAGAAATGAAAGCACTGGGTAGCCAAATAGTATCTAAGAGAAAGCGTCCATTTTTATAAGTATTCTATTTAATAATGAAAAAATTTATGAAATCAGAATACCACCAAATTTTACAACTACCTAAATTTAAAAATCTAGGCATTGAACATCAACAGCGATTTAAATCACAGAAAGAGAAACAAGTAGACATTTTGCCCTCCTAAAGAAGACACCTAAAATCTTGTCAAGGGGACTGTACTCAATTCTGAGAAATCCTCTGGATCCCGCTAGTTGCCCAATTTTAGGAAATTCAGAAGACAGAGCTACACGTTGAACAGCACCTAGGGTATGCAGTCTGCAATAGCCAAGCTTAGAAACTCTGCAGGGCAGAGATTTATATTCTTTAGCAAATAAATAATAAAGCAAACAAAGTTATAGAAGGGGAAATTACAGATTAATAGAAAATTTTTTCATTATAAAATAAAAAACTGGATAAAACTACTGCTTCTAGGGACACACCCTCGGATGATAAAACAATAAAGAAATTCAAGGAATTAGTTGCTATAAAAGTTAGGACAGTGATTGTGTCTGGCTGAATAAAGAGGTAAGATTAGGATAAAGCACATACAGGGAGCGTGGCTGAAAACATTCTCTTTCCTGACCTGGATGGTGGTTATAAGCTTTTCACTTGAAATAAGCCGTTAAGCTACACATTTGTTTGGTATGGTTTTTCTGGACCTGTGTTTTATTTGACAACAAAGGTTTAAAACAAACAAAAAAATTAATATCCAACCAATGTTTGATACTAATTTTAATTTAAAATAATTCATCTCACTGTAAAAACATAAGATATAATTGTATGAAGCATATCATTACTTAAGGTATCTTTGTGAATTCCTAGTAATTTAAAGAATTAGCCTATTGCTTTATTAGATTACGGCTATCAAACCTACAAGCGAGGAATGCAAAACAGATTCAATTTAAAGTAGCATTGACAAAACCAAATAACAGCTTTAAAATTTTTTTTATCTATGGGAAGCTGACAATGTGGGAGGTGTAGCAATGTCTGGAGATTTCACTGCAGTGGGGCTGCCATCCTCAGCCTCAGTACCAGAAACTCAGTTTCAGGCTGAGATGAGGGCAGAAATGAATCATGCCAAAGAGGCTGATACTGTAGAAATCACTTCCAATCCTTCCGGTCACTTCACTGGGTAAAGTGTCACCATGAGGAGAAAGCCAATCCTCCATAATGATGATTTACAGTTGCAAAGTGGCTTTAGGACAGATTTACCGTTACCCTATTCACACCACTCTGTTTCTATCACCAAAAAACATTTTTCCTGTAAAAAGCAATGTTAGAAAAGGACATATACATCAGAGCATGTTAATAAACCCCCTTCCTTTTCCCCTTCAAGTACAGTGAGCAGTTAGAAAAGAGGAAAAATGCACACTAAGAGAGCAAATAAAATATTGAAGACATCCAAACCTTGCACAAGAAAGAATAAACATTTCAGCAAATACTCAAGGCGCTAGATATAAATTGATTATTTTGAAATCTCAGGGTACCATGATAATTACAAGACTGACTACATCTTCAGAGAGTGTACATAAATATGCATTTTTCTTATTCTCAAGCACGATGATTCTACAAATGCTAAATAATAATAGCTCTTACATATTGGTCACTTACTGTGAGCTAAGGGCTAAACATAATCATTTAATCTTAAAAAAAAAGACTAGAAAACTAGAGCTTAGAAGAGTTAACTGACTCAAAGTTATATAGCTTATTCTCTTAACATACTAATAAAAAGAGATGTTAAGATGTTACATTTCAGCTGTGACTCAGACAATCCTGCCACAAAAAAGGATCAGATAGAAAATCTGATTAAAAACTCGATAAATTTTGAAAAATCTGATAAAAAAATGGCCAAGTGAAAATTGTTCAAAGGAGGTGTTCAACATCTAGTCCTTAACAATTTTGCACACACAGATGTGTGTGTGAGTGATTCCCTTGGACCACGCAGGCCTTCTATGAGAGAAGGCCCCCATGGTTCTTTTTTTTTTTAATAATTTTTATTGGAGTAGAGTTGCTTTACAATGTTGTGTTAATTTCTGCTGTACAGCAAAGTGCATCAGTTATACGTATACATATATCCCCTCTTTTTTAGATTTCCCTCCTATTTAGGTCACCACAGAGCACTGAGTAGAGTTCCCTGTGCTATACAGTAGGTTCTCATTAGTTATCTATTTTATACATAGTAGTGTATATATGTCAATCCCAATCTCCCAATTCATCCCACCTCCCATCCCCCCTTGGTATCCATACGTTTGTCCTCTACATCTGTATCTCTATTTCTGCTTTGCAAATAAGTTCATCTGTACTATTTTTCTAGATTCCACGTATAAGTGATATTATACTATATTTGTTTTTCTCTTTCTGACTTACTTCACTCTGTATGACAGTCTCTAGGTCTATCCATGTCTCTGCAAAGGCACTATTTCATTCCTTTTTATGGAGGAAAGAATATACAATGGAGAAAAGACAGTCTCTTCAATAAGTGGTGCTGGGAAAACTGGACAGCTACATGTAAAAGAATGAAATTAGAACACTCCCTAACACCATGCACAAAAATAAACTCAAAATGAATCAAAGACCTAAATGTAAGGCCGATACTATAAAACTCTTAGTGGAAAATGTAGGAAGAACACTCTTTGACATAAACCACGGCAAGATCTTTTTTGATCCACCTCCTAGAGTAATGGAAATAAAAGCAAAAATAAACAAATGGGACTTAACTAAACTTAAAAGCTTTTTCACAGCAAAGGAAACCATAAACAAACTGAAAAAACCCTCAGAATGGGAGAAAATATTTACAAACAAAGTAACGGACAAGGGATTAATTCCAACATATACAAATAGCTCATGCAGCTCAACGTCAAAAAATCAAACAGCCCAATGAAAAAATGGGTGGAAGACCTAAATAGACGTTTCTCAAGAGAAGGCATAACAGATGGCCAACAAACACATGAAAAGCTGCTCAACGTTACTAATTATTAGAGAAATTCAAATCTAAACTACAATGAGGTATCACCTCACACTGGTCAGAATGGCCATCATCAAAAAAGCTACAAACACTAAATGCTGAAGAGGATGTGGAGAAAAGGAAACCCTATTGCACTGTTGGTGGGAATGGTACAGCCACTATGGAGAACAGTAGGAGGTTCCTCAAAAATTTAGAAAGAGAACTACCATATGACCCAGCAATCCCACTCCTGGGCTTATACCCAGAGAAAACCATAATTCAAAAAGACGCATGCACCCCAATGTTCATTGCAGCACTATTTACAATAGCCAGGACATGGAAGCAACCTAAATGCCCATCAACAGAAGAATGCATTAAGAAGATGTGGTACATATATACAATGGAATATTACACATGGTCCTTCTTAAGGCCCATCCAAGAAGACTACCTGGAGAAAGAAACGAGAGGTATGACTGGATTCCTAACAGCAGAGGAAGGAGTCAGGCATCAAACCAGAATGGAGATGTATTTGACCCTTCCAAAGGGACTCCCAGGAAAAAATCCTCAGAAATAGGGGAATTCTCCAAAGAAGCCATGAAATGTTCGGGATAGGGGTAGGGATAGGGAGAGACCACTAGTTTTAAACACCCACAACATTCAAAAAGCACCAACATCAATTCTCGACCCGTATCAGTGCAGTACCACACTTTGTAACACCTTTTATCTCCTCCTTCCCCAGGCACCAACCCCAAGTGGTCAGAAACTGTTACGGTGAACAAGCTAGTGGAAGGAGCATGAAAGCTCAGATGGGGTAAGAGAAAAGACGGCAACCCCTTTGTCCTCACAGTAGACTTCCCACCTGCTGCAGGGGGAAGGAGAGGAGTCTAAATGTTAAACATATTTGGGGTTCTGAATATTACTTGTTTTTGATGGTATTAATCATGCTTATTACTGAACTGAGCCTGGGTTTTGTGATTGAACTTGGCTCTTAAATCTTTTATTATTTGAGAGTAAAGAGAAATGTTATGGGGCCTGCCAGGAACAGAGAAAGAGGAAGCCCCAAAGATGAATTTAAATGGAGAGAGGAAATTAATATAAAGTTGTTTTATGATTACCTTCCCTGAGTTTCAATTGCTCAACATAGGAGTTACACTGACATTTGTGCTTCTGGCCAAGTGTGGACCCCATGACTCGTCAGTGGAATGATTATTTTTGCCATCACATTATTGCCCCTATATGCCTCATATATAACCCCTCTTTTTATTCAGAAAAATATCATCTAACATGGTTATCACTCACATGCCAAAACGGTGTTTAAAGAAGGCTGACTTACAGTACTTGTTTTCAGGGAGCTATTTTTACTGTGAAGGCACAAGCCTTCTCTGAGTTGCCTACAAAATGTCATCCTTATCACAACTCACCTGCAATTGTGCTTTTCTGTTATTTGTATCACTTACGTGGAATTTATTTACCGGCTTTTATCATAATTTTGATCAGATACACATTTTGTCTTTATCATATATATGTATTCTGTGTTTCCCAAATTAGACTGCATTCTCTTTGAGGACAGGTGCTCAAACATGTTCTTTTTCAAATTAATCCATAGTATTTGACAGAACTTTACTCATAACAGGCTCAAGAAATAGGTAATGTCTAGAAAAGTTAGTTATAAGTTAGCAAACCATGTTTCATTTTGTGACTTCAAACTTGTTTCTACTTCTCTATCATTGTGATGCAAAACAAATCATTCTTTACCTTTAGGCTAAAGAAAGGTTTCAAATAAAGACCCATTTAGCTGTGTGCTGTGATTTAAAGCCTGTCACCAGAATACCAATAATCTTTCACGTGAAACTTTTGGAATGTGGAAGGAAAGACAGCAGAAAAGGGCAGGAGAACAAAACTCATTCCGACACTAGGAATTTACCGGTTAATAGTTTTTTCCTCAAAGGAAGGCAGATGGTCATATTTATATATTGCACATAGATTTACAATGCGACAGAAAAATAATCCCATTTGCACATTTATTTTTGATTTTGCTCAGGGTGCTTTGAGCTTCCTAGGCCAGTTTCTAATAGCTGTGTTCCTGCTAATATTATGGGTAGTGGCTGTCAGCATTAAGCTTGCCTTATTACAGAGATTTTTACCCATGTCTTCTCTGACATGGTTGACCCTCTGAGAAACAGAAATCTACAAATACCATTTATTCATTCCTTTTCATTCACCTGTTTATTCCACAAATATATCTGAACAAGTATTAGATTCCAGGCCTTTAAAGTTTCAGAACTTCATTGCCCACACAGCTGTAGCCACTCAGAACACTATGTTAACCAGATCACCGTCTCCATTTTCCTCAGAGATTGAGCATCAAGTGATTGGATTTGAATGAGCCACGGTGGACGCTGATACCTCCCCATACAACTCCCGCTAGCAGATTGCTTTTCTTTTATATTTGGGTCATCTTTGGCCCAAATTCAACAACTACTTCAATTTAAAGAAACATGGTGGCAAAACTATCTGCAAAACCAACTACACTTCTTGGTAACTTGTTATTTTGATAAAGCATTTGAACCTTGGGCACTGATACAAGTTGACACAGCAGCTGAGACTGGAAGAGGCTGGGGATAAGGGTAGATGAGAAAGTAGAGCCAGAGTAGTGGAAATAGCGTGATTCATTCACAGTCACCTCAGTCAATGACTACTCAGGAAGTTGAAATTTGCAATTATTTTGCCTTCACTCCATCTCAGCTCAAGGTAAAAGAAAAAATCAATACTGAAGAGACAATAATCATCTCTGGAAATAAATTCACAGTAAACAGTATGTATCAAGTAACTACTCTGTGAATAAATGAGTTCTTTAGGTGCATAAAAGAAAACACAATGCTCCTTGAGTTTAACTGGGATAGATAAAACATGAAGCTTTAAGTTCTGCAGAATAGACATGAGCAAGAAGAAAAGGAAAACTTAAAAAGTGTGGGAGCTCAAAAAGGTAAAGAAAAAGCAGGTCTTGTTCTTGGAGGGAGAAAATGTGGGGGTTGGTTCTTGAAGGAAGTGATAAATGTGGATAAGAGAAAGGGCGGTCGAGATGCCACTGAGGTGGGAATTAACACCAAGAATGGGCAGCAGCAACAGAAGCCTATCTAGTGGCTTGGTTGGAGCAGAGTCTGGGTTAAGGATAAACGGAATCACAAAGTTACATGGGGCCAGCGAAGTCCTGGATTGACACAAAGCATAATACTACCCTCGAACAGAAACACAGCATACAGGTGGCAGAGTAGTCATCCTAGAAAAGAGTTTTTTCTTAAATAAAGCTTTAGCCACAAGGATATCTATATAGGCGCCTATTTTCCAGTTGGAGTAGCTATTGATCTGCAAGTACATCCCAATCTTTTTTTAAAATTTCCCAGTAGTGGGTGTAAAGCGAGACAGGCAAAGGTAAAGATGCTTTAGCTTACAGAAGTTATAAGAGAGTTGGATTCTTTGTAAAGAAGAAATTGCTTTTATCTCACCCCATATTATCAACTCATTATATTCTTGAAATAGCCACATTGTCTTTGCATACAAAGAAAGCATAAAGAACTGGTGCAACAATTACAAATAGCAATTGTTTTAGCCCCAGTACCATTTTAATGACCAACCAAATTTCTCTGGCCTTCACACCTTCAGTCTGAAACACCATACAGTTTGTGGACATGATTTTGTCATTTAACGGGTATTCATTTTCACTGTGAAGAAAATCAACAAATCATCACTGCCTTAATCAAACAGAGAAATTAGAGTCTGAGCTTCCAGGTCAGTTACTGACTTCTTAGAGGTCAGTACTTATGACTGATGACTTATTACTGCTTTTAAAAACCAGGAAAATGTAAACCATGTGAGAGACAATTAATTTCTTTGTAGTTGAGTTGCATAGTCCTTTGCCTCTGTGGATGTTTACTATCTTGATCTTTTCCTGAAAATTAACGATGATGCCCCATTACTTCATATAACTGCGTTAGCATTATAGAATATATCACTACAAGCAAAAAACAGTACTAATAAAACAATTCTCTGCCATGAGTATGTTTCCTATAAAAATATAAGGTTGTACACCAAACCAGATTGAGCTAGTCGGTAATAAAGGCCCAAGTTGGATACAAAACACCTTGGTGATGAATCAGTTCTTTCAGAATTTCACTACATTATTAAAAATTACCATCATTTATATATAACCTGGTTATATCTGACTATTTTATCTCAATACAGGATAAACATGACTAAAAAATAAATTCCAAAGAAAAAGTACTTGGCTATAAATGATTGTTTCTTTAACAGTTGTGAGGTTGGAGAAGTAGCTGTTCTGACATACAGAATCTGCTGGACCAACTAACATCCTCTTTGCATTTCCCTGGACGTTCTTGCTTCTTTCTTTTTCCATATGAACTTTTGAATCACCTAATTTACAAAATCTGTCTGAATGTTTACTGGGGCCAGCAATGAACTTAAAACTTAACTCAACTATGATTAACATATGGTATTGAAACCTTTCATCCAAAAACATGACATGTCATTCCATTGGTTCAATCTTCTGTTTTAGTTGGGCTCCCCAGGAAACAGACACTAAGATGGAAAGGTGCACACAGGAAGTTTACTGGGGAGTCTGCCATCTCTGGAACCACGTCTGGAATGAAGTGAGGAAAGCAGTATAGGGCTATGGGAGAAGCTGAACGGTGATGTAGATACAACAGGGGTTTCAGCCAAACCCTCAGGGACTCTGGAGCTGGGAAAGCTCCTAGAGATCTCCCAACCTGAAGCAAGGCTTTTCTGCCACTGGATGGATCAACTTATAGTCGGCTCTGTGTATCTGTTCATCCTGTATCTGCAGCTACAACCTAATCAAAACTACAATGAGGTATCACCTCACACCAGTCAGAATGGCCATCATGAAAAAGTCTACAAACAATAAATGGTGGAGAGGGTGTGGAGAAAAGGGAACCCTCCTACACTCTTGGTGGGAATGTAAACTGGTAGAGCCACTACGGAGAACAGTATGGAGGTTCTTTAAGAAACTAAATATAGAGCTACCATATGATCTAGCAATCCCACTCCTGGGCATATATCTGGAGAAAACCACAATTCAAAAAAATACCTACACCCCAATGCTCATTGCAGCACTATTTACAAAAGCCAGGACATGGAAACAACCTAAATTTCCATTGGCAGAGGGATGGATAAAGAAGATGTGATACATATATACAATGCAGTATTACTCAGCCATAAAAAAAAGAATGAAATAATGCCATTTGCAGCAACCTGGATGGACCTAGAGATTGTCATACTGAGTGAAGTAAGCCAGTCAAAGAAAGACAAATATCATATGATATTGCTTATATGTGGAATCTAAAAAACGGCACAACTGAACTTATTTACAAAACAGAAATAGAGTTACAGATGTAGAAAACAAACTTAACAGTTAGCAGGGGGTAAGAGGGGCAGAGGGATAAATTGGAAGATTGGGATTGACATATATACACACTTCTATATATAAAATAGATAACTAATAAGGACCTATTGTAAATCACAGGGAACTCTTACTCAATACTCTGTAATGGCCTATATGGGAAAAGAATCTAAAAAAGAGTGGATATATGTATACGTATAACTGATTCACTTTGCCGTACACCTGAAACTAACACAACATTGTAAATCAACTCTACTCCAAGAAAAATTTAAATAAAAAAATAAAATTAAAGAAAAAAGATTTTAATTCCAGAAAGCTCCAAAAGCAAAACTTGAATTTGCTGCAACCAGCAACTACTTACATAGCGTTTACATTGTATTTATAACTATTTCCTTAGCATTTACATTGTATTAGGTATTATGAGTATTCTAGAGACGATCTGAAGTACATGAGAGGATGTGCACAAGTTATATGCAAATACTACACCATTTTTATATAACGCACTTGAGCATTCACAGGTTTCAGTATCTGCAGGGGTCCTGAAACCAACTCCTCAAGGATACTGAGAGACAACAGTATAAGCTTACCCAAAGAAGGGTTAAAACGTTGTGTGAACCAGCTTCCTTAGCCTCGGAGAGAGTCAACTGTGATTGGCCAGCAGCCTACACGCCCGGCAACTGGCAGAATGAGAGCCTTGTTCATGCCAGAGGGTACTAATCACACTCATGTTACTAAGATTTATTTGCTTCATATAATAAGTTTACCCCATCTAGGAGCATCGTCTCCAGAATTCTGGTTGATCCTATTGCTTGGGAAAACTTACAAAAGGGAGATTAGTAGGACGAACTGCCCCTGCTGTTACAGTTACTCTTGGGACTACAACTGATATTATCCTCCACTTCTAAGATTCTCTATTCCCCCCAACCTCAGCTAGCATCCTTCCTGGTCTAGGTGGCTTATGTGGATGGATGATGTACATCACCCCTGGGGTGGGGGCGGGGTCTGAGCCCCTGGGTTTCATGACTTTCTCAGCCCATGGCTGCTTCCCTTTTCCATTAAGCATAAATACTGAGCAAAGGAGTATCAAGAGACACCCAGTGAATCACCTAGTTGACAAGCATTCTTCCCTATCCCCAATTGTGTAGTAGAAGCCATACCTCTTCCTAATGGTCAGAACACATTTCCTTGCCTGCTAGTTCCTTAGTGTAAGAAATGTGAAGTGGCAGGTTTAGATTTAACAAGAATACTGCTGTGTTCCCCAGTAGAAACATTTTTCCTCTAAGAACCAAGCCCTCAGACCTGCAAAGCTTAGAGTTGCAGGGAAGGAAAACAAAAATTCCTTAAGTGTGTTCCTGGGAATGGCTGTAAGTCCACTTCTGCTTCCTGTCTCCATGTATTACCCACCTGTTGTGGAATACAGCATATATAAAAGTTGTTGTTTTGTACATTATATCTTGGGTAGTGGTACTCCATCCTCATAGGGTATTATCTCCAAACTGGTGACACAGCTGAGCCATTCCATAGCTCATTCAAGCTGGTAACTTCCAGGTAATATATTGTGTGATCAATCCCCCCTTTTGCACCTCCTCTGCTTTTAAGTGCCCTCTGACCTAGCCTATACTTGGTCCTGGATGAAATATTTCCATCTTACAATGGACTGCTACAGAGTCCATCCAGCCTTATAACTTACTGGATCTGAAAGAACCAAGCTCATGATGAGCAGTCCTAGGTGCATGGTTACTTTATCTCTCATGGACTGGCACACTTCACCTCTATCAAGGACCATTAGCATGCCAGGAGCTATAAATGCTGCACAAGTATCTGTTAGAGATGGTACGACTTTACTCCAGAAATACAGGTACCCATGTCGTGATCCTCACAGTGGGGTTTTCCATAAACTCTACATGGCAACTTTTCTCACCACACATACCTCTAATATCATAGGGTCTGCTGGGTCATACGGCCCAGATAGCAGATTTAATTATACTAGAGTCTGGACCTACTGTAGAGTCCATTCCTGGTGTAAGCCACTCTCAAAGCTGGCAGCCTTCCATGTCACTTGATAGATGGATATTCTACCAAAGTGTAGAATGAACTGCCTCTCTATCTCAGATAGGTTTACCAAGAGTTGTTCTTCCTTCTTAGTGGTGGGACCTGGGAAACCTAATAATTTATACTTTACCTTGAAGGCTATGCTCTAGCATGCCCCAGATCACTCAACTTCTATAAACTTCACTAATGTGATAGGTCTTTGAACCTTAATAGGTTTCTCTCTCACTCTCTGGGGCACATATACATTACCAATGATACGAAAATACTCACCACTTCTTGCTCATCTGAATTGTGTGACATGAGATCATTGGGCTACATTAGAGGATGGAAGAGTTATCACTTTCCTAGGGTAAGTCTGTAAATGCGTACTATTGGCTAGCCTATTTGAATGGGCTCTCCTGCAGAGCCCAGTCAGCAGGAGGTTTTCTGGACTTATGAAATATACCCACTCTAGCACATCCACTTCTCTAGGGCTTTTGATACCTTCTTCCATCAACTACCATAGAAATTCTGTCATTTCTAGTTTATTCATTGCAGACTACTCCTTTTCCCAAGTGACCATCTAGAAGCATAGAAAGAAACACTGCCTCACAGGGTCCTTGGCAGGGTGTGAATTCCTTTATCACAGGAGAGCATTCCCAACTCAATAAACTCTCCCTTGTCCAACTTCATATCCTGTTCTCCTTGATCCAGCATAAACTACTTACCTGGTTCTCGCCAGTATATCTTGGCTAGGTCTTTCAGATCTTTCAATGTATAATTCCTTTTATACCTTGAAAAGCCCAGAACTTTCCCTGATGAACAATGTATTTTCATCATAATTACTGGTCTTGTGGCCAGGAGAGGCTGTCAGGTTAAATCCTTGGGGAGAGAGGGTACATCCTGTCTTATTACACAAGGTTTTCTGCATTTTATTTAAGTATGGAGTTCAGGCCTTTAACAGTGAGGAGTGGGAAACTTCTACAGACCCAGAAGGTTCAGGGGGATATGTGGTTTCATTATTATCAAAGGATTTGACTCAAATATCTAATCCCAAGGTCCAGAGCCCCTTTCCTTCCCAACCAGGGTCAGAGCACAGAAAGTTTGCCAGATTGAGAACTCAACCTTCTAAGAAGTTCTATTATCTTTTTAATTAAGTCCTAGGCAACATCTTCAGCTTTTTCTATTCTCTGGTTGCAAGAAATAGCGTACTTTTGTATGCTCCGAAGGACCCTTTCTGACTTTTACTGTTTACATTAAGTTGGTGATAAATCATTCTTCATATTTCTTTGTCTTTCTCCAAAGTACAGCCTATAATCATTAAGAGTTATAGGATTCCATATCCCATATAATTACTACACACACTGAACTTCTCGGGCCCCTAAAATATTGCACTTCCAATTAAGCTCCTTCCTAATTTTCCATGCCAGTTCACCACCGGTGAAAGTTTTAACCACTGCAACACAAAGGCATTCCAGAGCCTATCTGTACTCTACCTGCCACCAGTGATGGTGCCCTCATTACCAACCATTCACCAATGATTCAGTTCCAACATCCTAATTTAAGGTCTGGTTTTTTCCCTCAGTCCACTTTTGGGAACAACTGGTTTAGATTAGGTGCCCTAAAAATAGGCTTATGGATGCAGATTTGCACACAGGAAGTTTACTGGGGAGCACTCTCACAAACAAAAACAAAAACAAAACGCCTGTGAGGCAACTTGAGCTGCAGGACTCGAGGAGAAAAAAAGCTGAGATTCAGTACCAACAGATGCCTCATCTGATTCCACCAGGAGCTCAGAAGCCAAGATGGCTCTTCAGAGGTATGCCAGATTGAGGCAAGAGGATAAACCTGTGTCCTGCCATGTTGGCTGTCATTTCATGAGGTCTTCTCAGAATGTAACTGGCCTTTTTGAACAGCAATACTGGATGTAAGACGACAACGAAGTCATAGCTAAAAATTGTCAACCAAGCTAAAAGGAGAAAATAAAGACCTCTGGAGATATCCAAGACTGAGAAAATTAGTCCCACGTGCCCTTTAAAAACTTTTTTTGAGGAAGCATTTCAATACAGAAAAGACAAGAAGATGTGGAAGTCCAGCCCTAGAAAGTATCAAAGGAAATTCAGAGATGACAGATGAGCCACTGTCAGTGCCGACGTGGGGTTCTGATCCATGGTTCCTCCAAGGCGCCAGATACAAAGTCATCTCACTCTTGGTCACTGGAAGGACCAATGCAAAATTTTAATAAAACATTTTCTACTTGTAAATGTTTAATATTCTCAATAAAGACCTTATTTATTTAAACGTAAAAGTAAAAGCAAATACTATAAGAGAAAATGGTCAAATAACCAAATCGTTACTAATGGACATAAATCAGGTTCATGCATGAGGATATCCAAATATTTACTAAATATTAAATGTTAAAATTCACCAAGTATTAAAGAAATATAATTTTTTTAAATAACAAGATGCCATTTGGGCCTATAATTTTCAAAGATCAAAAAGATTGAAAAGACGTAGTGGTGTGCAAGTGACAAAGTATGGGCCTTCTCAGGCACTCCTGCTAAGTGTGCAAACTGTGTTACTAATCCTGGAGGGTGATTATCAAATTTAACAAAGTGTGAACCCCTTGAGTCAGCAATCAGCCCCAGGGATATTCAGAGTAATTCTGTGTGTAAGAGCAAGAAATCAGAAACAGCCTAATAACCGAAAAGAGGCTTAAATACATAAATTATTCCACACAATTACAAAATACTGATAAAGTACTATCTTGCTAACAACAAAGGTGTTGTAGAAAAAAAAATAATAAAGGTGTTGTTGTTTGTGGACCGATAATGGAATTGTATCTGTTATGAGTCTTCCATTCTACGTGAAGGAGTGAGAAGGCTTGATATGCACGCTTGTGTGTAGGGAGAGATGACGGGTAAAAGAAGTTAGAAAGAGGGAATGTGGGAGGGGAAGTTGAGGACTCAGGCATGAACTGATTTAATCCCATCTTGTGACAAAAGAGTATACAAACATGAAGCCAGGATTTTGCTAGTCAATGTTTGTTTCTTGGTTTGAGGGATGAGCAAAGGTCACAGATTCTGTGATACTCTTAGGGTAAAAAAGTTAATATGTTGCCCCAAGTGACACAGTGTGGCACAAATACTATTCTTCTCATCTAAACACAGATCTCAGCCTAACTTTGGCCCCCTGAGGATTGATGACTTCCATTTGTTTACAAACCCATTCAATTTACAAACATTTATTGAGCAACTACTTCATAACAGTCAGTGGTTTTGCTGCTGGGAATATAAAAGTGAATAAAACACATTTTCTGCTCTTGGACAGGAAACAATTACCAAGTATAAAATTAATATATATGATATAGTTATATAAAATATATAATATAGTTATAATTATATAAAATATATAATATACATATGGCCTATAATGTTATATATACGCATATCATATTTTCTAATGTATTAAATATAATATATAAAAATATTATATATTAGATTATAATACATTATATAGTGATAAATGTTATCCAAAAAAAAGTCAGAGAAGGAATGGTATGGTAGTAAAGGGATCAATTTAATTGGGGTAGCTTAACACAGAGAAATTTCAAGAGATTTGAATGAAGAGATAGAGTGAGCCCTGCAGATATCTGGATGGAGGGGAGAATGCTAGATGGAGGGGAGAATACATGTGAAGGCTACAAGATGGCAGAGATCTTGACAGCTGGAGGAACTGTAAGGAGACTGGTGCTAAGGAATACAAAGCATCAGAGGAAGCAGACAAGGTCAGAGGGGTGATCCTAGGCAGGGACATGGCTGAGAGACCACTGCATTCCTAGTGAAAGCAAGTGTGATCTCGCTTAGGTTAAAAAAAATTCCCTGTTTTGTAGAGAACAGGAAGCAGGGAGATTGACTAAGGGGCTGCTGTTTAGTTCAGAGGTGATGCTATATTATACTAGAAGGGTCAGGACTTACTTACAGATTGAATTTGTATAATGAAAGAAAGAAAAAAAAATCAATCATGGCAATCCAGGTTTTGGCCTGGGCTGCCAGAAGAACAAAACCCCAAGTAAACCCATGGCCTGGCCACAGACATTTTCACGAAAGCCACCATCAGCAGTAACAACTGTAACTCCTTGAACTTCTGAGACCCAGACACCAAGTCAGAACCTAAGTAAGAGAGGAAAACATGGCAGATGCATCGTGGTGATATTTGCTGACAGACTGGTTTGTGAACAATCTGGGGAACCTTCTGGGGGCTTCTCAAAACTGAGTAGTTTGGGGAAGAGGGTGCTAAGGTTTTGTGGTCTAGTACATAGATAATGGATGGATGGATGGATGGATGAAAGAGAAAGACTATATAGAGAGAGGTAGAGAGAAATTGTGTATATATGTATAAAAAGCAAAAGAGAGAGAACAGATACCTTCCGAAATGTTAATGATGGATGGTTTTTATTTACATTTTCCCTCAATGGACAGGTATTAATATTATTAAGATAAAAGGAAAAGTTATTATTTTAAAAAGCAGGGGTGAAGAAAAAAGTGGCTTTGCTACATCCCATATTTCCTAGGGAGAATTAAATCACTCTTTTACATGCCCATTTAACTTAATAATCCCTTGCTCTGTTATATGGACACCAAGGCCTAGTAGCAAAATGAATGCAACCATTATTCAGTGAAATGGCCATGAGATTAGAAAAGCATCACTGCATTATTTTATCTAAAATTAAAAATCCGCTGTCAATATTCTATCAGTTGTGACATTTATTGTCTCTACTTCTTGGACAAACTGTTCTCTTCCCCCAAGTACCCAGGTCATCTGGCCTGTGTAAGAGGCCAGACAGCTATCTCAAGGAAAGCAGGAGCAATATTTACAGCACAAGGAAGTATACATGAGAGGAGAGGCTATAGAATGTCTTAGCAGTCATCCAATTAAACTCCAGGTGAAGAAGAACAAAAAGAAAACCTAACCCAAGGAGTCATTTCATGCTATGTCTAGTACCTCTTACTTTGTTATTGAATAGATGGGTATGGAGCTCTGAGTTAAGGAATGTGGACCTGTTTTCAGTAAAAAGAACAGGCCCAGCTTTCAAAAACAGAAAACCATGAGTGGAATCTGTGCTTCAGGCTCGCTCCCCCAACAGAATCATTAGGCTGCCCTTGTGGGGAACATGTGGGAGCCAAGGACCCTCGTGAGTTCTACAGCTGGGGTAGGAGGCAGGGCTCCCAGTCCCTGTACAGTATTACATCATGCCCAGAAGCATGAGGACGTCTTCGTTCTTGTCTTCCCTTCAGTGCTTTTTGATCCCACTAGAAGATCTGGAAAATGTTATTCTTATTCATAAAAATTCTGAAGCCCTACAAAGTTAGTTGTTTCAGTGACTTTCTCTCACTAGCAATGAAATCCATGGGTTGATTACAGGCTATGTCTGTAAAAAATTGAAAGGACATGGGCTTTCCTGGTGGTGCAGTGGTTGAGAGTCCGCCTGCCAATGCAGGGAACACGGGTTCGTGCCCTGGTCCGGGAGGAACCCGTGTGCCGCGGAGCGGCTGGGCCCGTGAGCCATGGCTGCTGAGCCTGCGCATCCGGAGCCTGTGCTCCGCAGCGGGAGAGGCCACAACAGTGAGAGGCCCGCATACCGCAAAAAAAAAAAAAAAAAGAAAAAAAAAGAAAAGAAAAGAAAATGGAAAGGATTTCTTTTTATCCATTTTGCATTTGTATGCCTTTTCAGTTCCATCGGGAGTTTCCCCTTGGTTCTATTCTGGAAGCAAGGTGAGTAACGGTTTTAGCTTTTCATTTGTAAGAAGAAAATCTCCACAGGTTGAAGGGTTCACTGGATACTTAAATTGATACCCTCTTTGTGGTTATATTAAGCTATGCAAATCTTTCCATGATGCAACATGAAAATGCATTTTAACAGCACATGCCAATATACGTAGAGACTTAGATTTTACTCATCTTAAGAAGCACATAATATTCTTAACAGTCGGTCACATTTAGATGAAATTTGAACACATTTTGCTTTGAGGTTATAGTTGATAATATGTTATATTATTCCACAGTCTTTTTTACCTGCCTTATCTCTTTCTGCCAAAGCAGTGCTCTGATAATATTCTTAACAGTCGGTCACATTTAGATGAAATTTGAACACATTTTGCTTTGAGGTTATAGTTGATAATGTTATATTATTCCACGGTCTTTTTTACCTGCCTTATCTCTTTCTGCCAAAGCAGTGATCTGGAAAGCCAAAGGTAATATAGATTTTACTTAAATCAGTATGGAAACTTAATAATTGCTGAGAAAGATAACCTTGCTAATAAGTTGGGTGTTTTATGGGTGAAAGACAGCTTTTATACCTACAGGCAAAGTTGGTAAACTAATTAAGACTCAATATTTATTTAAAGCAAACTCAATGACTCTCATCTTTGCTCCCTGAGAGGACCATGCCTTAGTCTATTTTAGTGTCCTCAACACTTACCAGACTGTCTAGTTTACTAACTGCTTAAGAAATAATAATTATATAGATTACTGGATGGATAAATAGATGGTATGGACAGACTACAATGAAATCATGAATCATCTAGGAATAGGACCACGAATGAGTGATGACAAGTGCTTGTGAATCCAGCACATTATACAGTTTTCAGAGTAGCAGACCATTCTTCTCTCTCTGTTATCTAGGGAAGAAGATAAAAAGCACATAAAGACATCTCAGCCCTGACTGGGAAACTCCTAATCTTGTCAATCCCCCACGGGTCTCAAGAGAATGTTAAAGTAAGTATTTAACACAAGTCCCAAATTAACAAATAAGGCCTACCCCCCAAAAATGATAGTGTTTGGGTTTAAAAAAATGTAATTAGCTGGAGAATCCAAATAAAAGGCCATTCTTAGCTATCAGTCAAAAATGGAGAGGAAGAGAAGATGAAGAAGAGAAGAGAGAGGTCTTCTGAGGAAACACGGAAAAATAGGACTACACGTGAGTTAATGCTTTATGGTTATAGGAGACTACGTTTCTTCACTACTAGTAAGCTAGAGTTTAAACAGCTGAACACTTTAAGACCATGTGTGTTTACTTTTTCTCTCCTTGTAGGCAAACACAACAAAACAAAATGTTCCTTCTTTGTAAAACAAATTCTAACCTTGAGCTTTTGTGATGTTTTACAGAAGGCAATGAGAGTTGACAAAGTTAAAATATACTATTCAGAGATTTTAGAGACTCAAAAATGATTGTTCCTTTGGGAATGGTACCTCCTAAAGGAACCAGCATTTAATTGGAAACAGAAGATGCCATTGTTAAAGGTACAACAGACCTACTCCTCTAGGCATGCGTGCTCAAGTGCTATTCGCACATACTTAGCAGGCTCTCTGGTGAGCTATGTGTGGCCCTGTACCTGCCTTCTTTCCTCCCTTGGCATGTACTTGAGCTATAATTTTGTCATTAAAATTTGAACACCTACATATCATGTTCATAATAATAGCTCCTTTATTTCCAGGCTTACTGGGTGACAGAAAGTAGGTCTTCAAATAGTGAAACCAAGGCATAATATTGATTATTTCATATGCAAACTTTAGCCTTTTCTTTCAAGCAAGATCCATATGTTTTGCAAAGGGAAGTCCTGTAGACTTTGGTGGTCACTGGCAGAAGATCAATCAAAGAGAAACAAGGATATTTAAATGGCAACAAACCAATAGCAGGTGAGGTTTCTGTTATCTGTTGAGGTTTTTTGTTTGTTTGTTTGTTTGTTTTAGGGAGGAATTACCAGCAAGGAGCAAAGAAAAGACCCAGTCTTATTAAACTTTAAAGTTTGGACTGAGATCATGGAATCTCAGTCACATAACCCTGTTTCCCCTTGTTTCAGATATCTACTGCTGCTTAACAACTGTTCCAAAAATTGCTGGAGTAAAACTATAAGCATTTTATTACGCTCACAATTTTGTGGGTCAGGAATTTGCAAAAGGCACAGTGTGGAATGGCTCACCTTTGTTGCATAACGTCTGGGGCCTCAGCTAAGGTGGCCTGGAAGAGTGCTGTTGGCTGGGACTGCTCAGTTGGGGTCTTGGTTCAGCCTGTTGAGTAGCTTCATTGATTCTTTTCCACTCTGTGCCTGCTGGCACTGAAATGTCTACAATGGCTTCTTTACTCGCATGTTTGATGCCTAGACTGGGTGGTTGGAACAGCTAGGACTATCTGTGTATCTTTCTCTATATGGCTTGTCCACATGGCTAGCTTGATCTTCCCACAGCATGGCAATCTCAGGTAAGTGGGATGTCTTACATAGAGGCTGGCTTCCCCAAGAACAAACATTCTAAGAGTGGTTTGACCTAGACTTAGACATTCTAGAACGTCACGTCTATCCCCAATCTATTGGTCAATCAAGTCATTAAGAAAAGATCAGATTCAAGAAGATGCACATCTCAAAAGGAAAAGTAAGACATGCAGCCATCTTCAATATACCATAGCCCCTCCTCATAGTATAATCCCATATCATTTTAAAATTTTACTACATTCTTTTGTTTAAAAATTTTTAAAAAGGTAGAAGAAAAAGGTGTGGTATAATAAAACCAAAAGATTCATTATCTTCCTTCTTAAGGATGTTCTCACCCTGGTGGTTCCTATTCAAATGGGAAAAATATAATTAGTGGTAAGCTTGGTTGTCTACTCAACATGTTTACTTTTAGAGACAGAGTATAAATACCATACAGTGCTAAATCAAGTGTATAAATCAGGCATTTTTTTAATTTTTTATTTTTTTTTTTATACAGCAGGTTCTTATTAGTCTTCCATTTTATACACATCAGTGTATACACGTCAATCCCAATCGTCCAATTCATCACACCACCAGCCCCACCCCCCCGCCGCTTTCCCCCGCTTGGTGTCCGTACGTCTGTTCTCTACATCTGTCTCAATTTCTGCCCTGCAAACCGGTTCATCTGTACCATTTTTCTAGGTTCCACATATATGCGTTAATATACGTTATTTGTTTTTCTCTTTCTGACTTACTTAACTCTGTTTGACAGTCTCTAGGTCCATCCACATCTCAACAAATGACCCAATTTTGCTCCTTTTTATGGCTGAGTAATATTCCATTGTATATATGTACCACATCTTCTTTATCCATTAGTCTGTCTGTGGGCATTTAGGTTGCTTCCATGACATGGCTATTGTAAATAGTGCTGCTATGAACATTGGAGTGCACGTGTCTTTTTGAATTATGATTTTCTCAGGGTATATGCCCAGTAGTGGGATTGCTGGATCATATGGTAATTCTATTTTTAGTTTTTTAAGGAACCTCCATACTGTTCTCCATAGTGGCTGTATCAGTTTACATTCCCACCAACAGTGCAAGAGGGTTCCCTTTCCTCCACACCCTCTCCAGCATTTGCTATTTGTAGATTTTCTGATGATGCCCATTCTAACTGGTGTGAGGTGATACCTCATTGTAGTTTTGGTTTGCATTTCTCTGATAATTAGTGATGTTGAGCAGCTTTTCATGTGCTTCCTGGCCATCTGTATGTCTTCTTTGGAAAAATGTCTATTTAGATCATCTGCCCATTTTTTGATTGGGTTGTTTGTTTTTTTAATATTGAGCTGCTTGAGTTGTTTATATATTTTGGAGATTAATCTTTTGTCCATTGATTCATTTGCAAATATTTTCTCCCATTCTGAGGGTTGTCTTTTTGTCTTGTTTGTAGTTTCCTTTGCTTTGCAAAAGCTTTTAAGTTTCATTAGGTCCCACTTATTTTTCTTTTTTTATTTCCATTACTCTAGGAGGTGGAAAAATCAGGCATATTTTAATCCACCTAAAATGTAAAGTTTTTTTTCTAGGGTAATTGTGACCTTCCAACTTTCTATGTTTTCCCTCATTCAAAACACTCTGGGCTTATCTAGTAAAAGGGTCTGAAATTTCTTCTTGTAGGATTTATCTAAATGTGCTGTGATTAAAGGGGTTGTATCTCAAATGTGTTCTAAGTCAACTGTATCTCTGAATTTTGCAATTTGGGTCTTATGAACTCTTACAATAAGTAAAAGCTTGCATGGAAATTATACTTATTGAGCTCTTAGTCTGTGCCAGGAAATATTTTAAGCACTTAATACCTATTAACTTATTTAAATCTCAAAATGGCCCTAGGAGGTGAATAGTGGTATTATCTCCATTTAACAAATAAGATATCTAAAGCACAGCAAAGACCTTGCCCAAGATCACAAAGCCAACAAGAATAGCTCTGGGATTCAAATTCAGATAGCTAGCTTCACCCATTGTTCCAACCACCATGGTATACTGTGTAAGCTGTCTGAGCTATTTCCCCAAAGTTATAGCTGGAGATAAAATTACTTTACCTAATTTCTCTAACTGTGATGTGTTCTTCTGTATCTAAAATTCTGAGAGACAAATCTTTTACAGAAAATATAAACTAGAGAAATAAATATACTATGGGGTACATTTTATATTGTTTTTAAGTTAGGGAGTATTAAGACACATATTGGTCATCTGTAATTGAAGCCACTTGACCTGGATCTAGCCTGCTGGACATCAGGGGCCCACTCAGGCTAGATACTATAACTTACATTCAGTTTCTCCAAACAATGGAGTATAATCCTCAGAAACAAGTGTCAAGGATTTTAAGAGTCTATACTTTCTGTTGACATATACACACAACAGAACGCAGGGGTCACTGTGGAGCTAAGAGTACAGGTTGATTTTGACCATTTCCAGTGTGTCCCTGTATGAATCCCAGTTACCATTAGTAGACCATGCATATAGAAGGGCAACTATCAAATGGATGATTTTTATAGAAAATTAATAATGCTTAATCATATACAGTTCTAGATAACAGGATAATGGCGGTATCAGCTTGGGCCTTTGAGTAGGTACTGAAGTATATGTCATCTCCCCTACTGAGAAGATATAAGAAAAAGGGACAATGAAGAGTGACAATCAGGAAAACCACATCCAGACAGACATCTGCCAAAGACTGAATGGGACACCAGAGACATGTAAACACAGGGCATGAAGAGCAGTAAGGGGGAATAATTAACTCTCAGATGTAGAGGTTTTGAGAACAACAGGAAGGTTCTCTACCATCAGCTTGCCTATCATCATTTGCCACATCATCATAAAGCAAGCGTGGGGTTTTCCCAAAGTCCACAGGCTCTTGTAATTAATTGCTCTGGAACTACATCCCTCAGAGGGTCCTGTGGGGCAGCTGAGAAATGACAGCAGTGGTGACACTATCTTTAGTGGCAACCTCAAAACAAGGTCATACTACTTTAGAAACCTAATCTTAATCATCAGAAATGTTTATTTCTGGTGAGTTATTTTCCTTGAACAGGAAACCAGATCTAAACACCTAGGACCCTCTCCCTCTGGGTCAAAAAGCCTGTGGATAAAATAACTCTCTAACATCCCTTTTTGAGTTAGGAGTTCTCCTTTTTCTAATTTTCTCCCTGAGCTTGAGCCTTCTTGCTGTAGGCCTTCTCCTGGAGCTTCAAAACTTTCATAATCAAGTCTCATCTACTCAGTTGAAGAGTAAATAGGGGCTTCAACTCCCCTGTTATAAATTCAGTTTATACTTGAATCCTAGAAGCTGGAGCCTCTTTGGGGAACATAAGTGGGTAGAATACATATATTTCACTTTGTGCCTTTTATTTCCTGAGTTTAAAAAATATTTATTACTTTTTATACTGCCTCATATTAGCCTCTCTATGATAACTTGAACCATTTTCTTGGCCCTTTCATCAAAGCCAATGGGGCACTGCAAATTATCATTGTACTACTGCGTCAGTAACAGGCATAGAGTTTTTAAAAGCATTATTAAAGGAACTAATCTGAATGCACATCAACTACTTTTCTCATTTGAATAATACAGCCATGTAATTTTTTAAACTGTATTAAAAATGCCTAGTTTAAATTACAGAATACAGTTCCATTTATGAGGCTCTAATGTGGATTTCTGCAGCAAGGATTTGTTTAATTTTTGTTTTGATAATGCTTCCAAAATAAATTAGAAATGAAAATAATAAACAAATTCTTTTTTTTTTTTTTTTTGCGTTACGCGGCCTCTCACTGTTGTGGCCTCTCCCACTGCGGAGCACAGGCTCTGGACACGCAGGCTCAGCAGCCATGGCTCACGGGCCCAGCCGCTCCGCAGCATGTGGGATCTTCCCGGACCGGGGCACGAACCCACATCCCCTGCATTGGCAGGCAGACTCTCAACTGCGCCACCAGGGAAGCCCAATAAACAAATTCTTAACCAAGATTTTAATTCTATGTGCTGATTGAATTGTCTTAAAAATTATTATATTTCAAAGACTATCATAATTTTCCATGCAGTCTAGCTGGAGCAGAGAGGGAGAACTAGTCTCTTTTCTCCATTACTCCATTACTCCAACTATCCCCAAATAGAGGAAGACAATAGTAACTAACACGCAGTTGCTTAAATTAGATGAGCAGCACCATGCCTATAAATTATCTTATTTAATCTTCCAAACAATTCTGAAATTAAGGTATTATTATTTGCACTTCTCTCTGCTTTGTACTCACCTACTTGTCACCACTGTATGCATCCCAAGTTTGAACTCTCCTCTGAAGACACCAGGTTGATAGGGAATATTTTGAGGCTTTGTTGTGATATGACCAGAGCTACGCTTCAGGAATATAAATCTGAGAGTCAATAATCCTATGCACTTTAAAGTGTAGAAATTGTTAGATAGGAAGCCCAACAAAAGTCATTGCAGTAGCTCAGTAATGACATAATGAGTCCAGCATCTCTGGGAGAGGGAAGAAAAGAAAGGAACCAGTGGCAAATGAATTGTGGAGGAATTAGTGGCTGGACCTGAGGCGCTTGTTAAAGAGAGGTAGCTAGATGAATGGACTTTGTAATGAAAGGTGAGAGTGTTAACAGAAATAGTGCAGATGAGTTAGACAGAAGAGGATGGTGAGACTTCTTTTAGATATGTCGGTTTAAAGTCCTAGTAAAACCTGCAGTAGAAACGCCTGACTCTCCTTTTTGACCAGAAGACTGAAATGAAAACACTGTGTTATTTATAAAAGCAAATCAGGGAAGAACAAAGGGAAAGACCAAAAAGAGGGGAGAGAGGAGATGTGGGTGACAGGGAAGTGTTTCCTACTTTACTATGTACAAGGGAAGGTTCTCCATCTTTTCTGTACTGTCATAGTATCTGTTGTTCAAAAAGAAAAAAAGCGATGTGACTTTACCAAAACACCCAATAGGATGGCCCTTTCAACAAATCAAATGAATAATTAAAACTCTGGAAACCACAGAGGGGCACAGACCACTTCTCATCACTTACTTTAATTACATACTTTCAAGTCACCTCAAAATAAAGAAAGAAGAAAGAGGAGGGAAGAAGGGAGGGAGGGAAGGGGAAAAAAGGAGGAAATAAAACAACAGAAAAGAAATAAAAACCTGTTTTTCTCTGGCTTTGCTGTTAAGTAGATGGCAAACAAGATCCGTTAACTCTTGTAAAGTTAACAGTAGAGCTGATTAGAAAGCACATAATTTGCATATTTCCTTCTGATATGTGTAGATATCTAATTTTGCAGTACACGAACTTATTTTTTTACGTTTTCTACTATTTGATATTCAGTATGATTCTGAAATGGGCAGAGTTACTTGATTATAATTCAAAATCTATTTTTAACACTTCACTTTATAAGATACCTATAGGGTAGTAAGATCCCTTGATTGCTGCCTAGAACTTGCCCACACAGAAAGGTACCTACTCAAAAAAAAAAAGCTGCCCCCAGCTTCATCAGTCTTCTTTCTTTCCAGGATCCTCTGTGACTATTAGAAATGCTTTTAGAATTTGGTTTCTTAGAAGAACAATACTGCTCTTTCCCATACAAAATAAAGATTTCTAATGATCTGGTTTCTTTGGTAGTATGTATATCTTAGAATTAAATTACTAGCTCCTGGAGCCATTTTGAAACTCTGTCAAATATTAACATTCTGAGCTTGGTGAACAGCCACATACATTTATCAAGCAGCCATCAACCCCTTTGCACACTCCTAAGCACGATGATGTGATAAAGAAAGATCATTCAATCCAATTTTGCAATTCTTTGTCTGCCTGGGTTTCCCAATATAAATTTAATATTGATTATATAGGCACTAAAATGAGATTAAAATGAAGTAAAGACCAGAGTAATTATGCAGAAAACTTACACCTCCAATGCAGGTGTTTCAGGCAAAAGCGAGAGCGGTCTTTTATCCTGAGAAGGTTCAGTGTTTTTGTTTTTTTGTTTTTTTTTTTTGTGGAAGTGATCCAAGAATACTCTTGACTTTTCTGCATACCACCTGAGTGCCTGTCTCACTGGTGGGCTCATTCAATTACTCAGGTGTTTTCCTAAAATATGAACTCCCCTCACAAAAGAAAACAGAGTGGCAGGATGGAATTTAAATCCTTGTTTCTTCCTCTGAGAAAGTTCCTTCTGTGTGTAGGTAGCACAGGGAATGGTGGAAAGAGCATCAGTACTGGAATGTTTTAAAAACTGAATATTAATCCCAGCTCTGCCCTACAAGCAGTTTGTCATTCCTTATCTACTCAGCAAACACGTGTTCAGCACCTGTTACGTTGAAGTAGAAGGTGGTGTGTTCAGCACTGGAGGTGGGAAGATGGACATGCACTTGTGCACCATTCACCGTGCTGAGTGTTATAGTGAAGATATACACACAAAGCCACAGGAATGCCATAAAGCCTCTAAATGATTCTCCCTGAGGTAAGAGGGAACATTTGGGCTGAGATGTGAAAAGTGAGGAAAGGCCTTAACATCTTCACTTTCATCATCTATAAAACGAGAGGCATGTGTTTCTCCTCAACTGTTTCAAAGGGGTTGTTCTGTGTAACACACAAGTCAAGGGACCTAGTCCGAGGTCTGGCACTGAGTAGGTTCCTCAGTAACTCTCCTTTTCGCGAACCTGGCTGAGAAGCCTCTGGGTTTAGTTCCCTTATTCATTTTCTGTAGATTTCTCCTATCTGAAATGGACTTTGATAAGTCCAAAAGAGAAATCTAAGTTTCCCTGATTTTTGCTTTGAGTTTTTCTAGTTGGCGTGTATACCTCTTTTACCCCCGCCCGCCCCCACTTGACCGTAAGCTACTCCAGACCAAGCCCATGCCATGTGCTTCCTTAGTATCTCCCTTACTGCTTAGCACGATGCCTGCATACAACTGGAGCTTGATTAGTGCTCACGGAGGAAGGGAAGCAGGGGCAGGCATGTAGTTTGTTCTCAAATTATACTGAACTGGATCAACTAGCTGAACAGAAGTAAATACCAAACAACAGCAACAAATGTTCCAAAGCTGAAAACATTTTATGACCAGCAAACAGTCTAACACTCAGCCTGAAAAACTAATCCTCTGTTTACTGCCATTTTTGCTACAACTGGTATCTTTAAAAGTCAGGCTTATTAGCACGCAGGTTTACAGTTAAGCTTTGAGCTCTGAGCCTTGTAATGCCCTGTCATTTTACCTCTAGGGATTTATGTCTGATTCTAGTTAGTAAGTGCCCCTAGGACAGAATGACAGAGCCATTTGTGTTTTCACCAGCAGACGATGGTGATGATATTATTATTTCCACAATCAGTATGGTGATGGTTGTTTGAAACTCATCATGTATAATAGAGAAAAAAAGAAAGGAATTAATATTTGGAAATTCAGTGCATTGTGTTTAACATCATTATTGCCATTTTTATGGCAAGCGCTTTGACATTTAAGTGAGTTCCCATTTACAATATTGCCACCATAATCTCCTCATTTTGTAATTGCTTTTGGATACTTATAAGGTTTAATTTCTGATATTACGTCTCAATAAAAAAGAACTCATGTATTAGATTTATGGAAAATTATCCGGGGGATTTTAGATTGTTATTTTAATGTTGGAAGAGCTCAATACAGCAATAGGTCTTATTGTTAGCAGCTGTATTCTGCATGAGTTACATAAATTTCTTGGGATATACAGCCATGGGGGATAATTGCATTCTGGGGGTAGCAAGTCCTGTCTTGGGGTTGTAGAATAAATGCATAATAAGGTATTCTGAAATAAGCATGTTATCTGACTATTCCTAAGAGACCCTCTGACTCTGGGGTAGATATAGGATGTTTGCCCCAGTGCACTTTCCTCAAATCTGAAGCGCTGACAAGAGAGCACCTCTCAAGTGTGGGATTTTTCACTAGCTGGCGTGATGTCAGTCAACTAAGGAATACATTTCAAAGGGCAGCAAAATCAAGGCACTGCCATCTGACAGCTTTGTTTCCACGTGATTGATTGGCCAGGTGATCAACAAGGCAGAGATCAGACATGATCTAAACATTCAGCTGTAGGACTTGGTGTTTAGGAAAAGGGAACATTTCTTCTGTTTGGCCAATGAATTGGAAGCCAGTACAGAGCTAGGTTTTTTTTCTCCTTTCAAGAACATTCTTAAATTAACATGATGGTGATTTTGAGCAGTCTTAACAAACCTACATCTTTCTTCCAACTGAAACCTTTCTGCTTCATCATCCGTACCCAATGCAAAAAACTGTTTCCAAACCTCTGCAGTGCTATAGGGTTCTCCCGAGGATGTCTTCCTCACCTGTTGGATCTAATGATCAACACTTAGCTATATCCCAGGCCTAACATTACCTTAACTTACAAAAAGCTGAGTTAGTTGGTACTTAGCTTTTTCTGGATAATAAAATGTGAGTTCTGAGGACACCAGAAAAATAATGAGTTGAAGGCAGAAGTGTGAATAAGATGATTTTTTTCTTCTTGCGTAGTTCTGCAGTAAGTCCTACAGAAATAATGTTCCCTGTAGTCTGGCTTCCTCTACATGATAATCTGTCTACTCAGTTCTAGAAATAGGAATGCTATGGATCAAACAAGTTATGTAAATACGTCTTCGCTTTAAATGTTGAGAAACTAAATTTAACAAACTTTGAGAGGGAAGAGGAGGTATGTGATATGATTAATCGAAGGAATGTTCCTAAATAAATAAAAATCAAGTAATTATTTGCTTAAAACAGGATAACCTAAGCAATTGGGGAGCCTGTACCATGAGGAATTTCAATAAATATAACCTTTGCTTTGTTTACCTAACTTGAGCATTTTGTCCATGTTAGACATTAGAAGAAATCTAGCAAGACAATGGAAGAAATAACATACTGTTGCCCGTTAACAGTTTTCAAACAGCCTCAGAGTTTTAAAAATCATCCCTGCTTTTCAGTTAATATTTTGAGGATTATAAGTATAATCTCTTGATAATCTATTCAATAATTTACACATAGATCATAGTAAAAATGTTCTGCAACTACAGTTGACACCGGGAATCTTCACGTTTCGGTGAATAACTAAAGAAAAACCCTGCAGCTTTCAACTGTCAGTTCAGAGGAAGTTTCCTTGAGTTTCTGAGGCCGTCAGACTACTATCTCCTCTGCCTGTCCATTTCTATAGCAGCTTTGTTGTGTTTTATGATGATAGTCTCACCCCCTTGAGACCAGCAATAGGGAAGGTACAATAGATGCATTATTTGTATTGTTTGGTTTTGTATGAGACACACATTGGGAAACCACTACTTCATGGAACAGCATTTGCAGGACGTCTCCAGGGGGCACCTCTTAACCAATCTCGCTGTCTCAACCCAAGGCTGAATGACAATAAAGAGTGGGAAAAATTAAAAGGAAAGGTGCTTTAATTGAACCTGTATTTGTGGAAATGTGATATAAACCTAGAAAACACCTTTCTTAGTTCCTGGAATGAGAAAGAGGGCTTCTCCAGAGACTGCAATGACAGCCAAATCATTACAGGCTAAAACAAATGCCCCCCATTAGCTGAAGATGTACTTCAAAATTCTTCTTTGAGAAAATGCTTATTCTTCCATTGGCAAATAAAATAAGGTAATGGAACATTTTAAAAAAATAAATAGAGAAGATCTAAAACAGGAGTCAACAAACTTTCTCAGTAAAGGGCTTTGCAAGGCATATGGTCTCTGTTGCAACTACTCAACTCTGCCATTGCAGTGTGAAGAGAGCCACTGAAAATAACATGAGCAAATGGGCATGGCTATGTTTCAATAAAACTTTATTTATAAAAACAGGCTGCATTTGACCCAGAGAGCTATAGTTTACTGACTGCTAATCTAAAGTATTTCCCAATCCAGCTACTCATTCTAACGTTGAGGAAAGTCTAAAGTAATGAAGCGCATTGTCAGATCTAAAATCCAGGTCTTCTGAAGTCTTGCCCCACCTCACCCCACCTCCGCCACTGTCACTATGCTCTCATGTCAGACGTTGCTTGCAAAACCAGGAAGTTAACATGGAACACCTGGCAGGGCCAGTGCCTCAGAGGATTTATTACCCCAGAAACACATGAGGAAAGTCATCCTCTGCCCAGCTGGTAACAAAATGACTTGCAGCTTAGGTATGGTGGGGAAAAAATATTGGATTTGGAATCAAAAGTTGAATTTGATTTTGCACCATCATGGTCTGATTCACCAACTATGTGTACTCAGGCAAGTCGGGATGTTCATGGCTTTCATTTTCCTTATCTCTAAGAGTCAATATTTAACTCAATAGGAATCTTGTCAGGATCAAATGAGAAAATTTGCCTAAATATCCTTTATTAACTACAAAGGACTAAACAAATATGACCTATGTCAATATATCAATAAAATACTGAGTTAAATGAATGGCTGCCTTCAGGTAAGCCGTGATCAATGGATTATATGATGGGTTGTGATGGGCAAACACAAGTCCCATGTGTGCAGAAAACCACCTGATTTGACTCTACTTCAGGACCTCCAGATTATATCTCCTAGTCTTGATAAGTACACTTGTAAATGTACTATTAAAAAATGTAATAAATTGTACATATATCCCATCATGGGAGGGTGTCAGAATAGAATCCTGATTTTTTTTAAAACTACTAAAATGATATACTCCGTTAGGTTAAAAAGTAAGCAGCCTTTTTATATTTGAAAGAAAGCCTGTCACTGTGCCTCTCGACTTGGGACACAAACTAGTTCTAAATTCACAAATTACTCGCTGAACCAGGGTATGCAGGAAACTTCCCAGAGGTGGGCTGATAAAAATTCCCTAATGCTTCTGGCTCCTCACAGATTCACATTTGCTTCTCTAAAATCAAGTCCAAACCAGGGCATGGCTCACTTCCTTGAGAGGTGTTCTATAAGGACACTGTGCGGTAGTAAGAGAAAGAACAGCATTGCTGTATGATCTGTCTGTGGTTCTCTTTCTGCTGAGCACAATAACTTGCTTTAGGAAGCATTCTAGAATCTACCGATTTGTTTGTTTTAATGCAACAGTCTGTTTAGTCTGTTTACGCTACTCCTATCACTTATTTTAGTTCTGTAACACCAAAAACAGACATAGAATCTATTTATAATTAAAACAAAACTCTTTCTGAAGAAATATTCTTACTGCCCATGGCTTCGAATAGTATTTATGAAATCTTTTGGCCTAAACATTCTGGGTCGCTGCAATTCTGAAAGCCACTCAACTCCCAGCCTGACCGATCAAGGTCAGTCTAGAGGCACCCTTTTGTATGTAAAAGTCTGTGAGGAGGGCAGAGTGCTGATAGGGAAAAAGGAAGGAGTGGAAGGAAAAGCAGAAAAGACACCGTTGACATTCTATATTCACTCGAGCACAGCAAGGTCTGTAAGACAGGACACAAATTCATGGAACCGCATATAACAAACTGGGAGTTAAGAGCCCTGGTCAATTCCCAAATATATCAATACCATAATGTTCTGGGTGCCTTTGTGTAAGTCACTTTACTCTCTGAGTCTCTGTTTCCTCCCACTTACTTCTAGAGGGTATGAATCGCATACCCAATTTCCTATCTTTTCTGTTTTATGAATTCATGATTCCAGGTGTTTTAATAGGGATTTCGTAGGATTACAGGAAGTAAAACGGAGAGATTCTCTTCTGCATATCACAGTGTGCTAACGGTGCTTAGGCTTACTTACCCGACTTTTGCCTTATAATGTAGTCTCTTCTTTAATAGACCTTTGGCTATATAATGACTCGAACATGTGAGAGTTGTCTTTCTTATGGTTACTTTCACTTCAAAGAAGAGATAACCCCTTCTTGGTACCTAGAACTATGTCCCCACTTCTCCCATCTCTGATGGAATACTCTAGGTAAAATCCTGTGTGTGCTATGATTGCCTATGCAGTGGGGACAGCACACAAAGTACTGAACTTGGAAAATCATGAACCTGGAAAAGTAGTTCATGAAAAACACTACAGTTTATACTTAGAACTATAACTTTATATCTTACAGATGACAGACTACTCAGATGAAATCCCTCTTTATATCAATGAAGAAAACAACAGACCATATATATAGACTTACGCTAGTTATTACATAATCTAAATACTTGGAAACTGGAAGAGAATCATCATCAAGCAACCCTCATAGATCAGTGGTTCTCAACTCTGATAGCACAGTAAGATCATGCTTTAATTTTTGAAGTGACCAGGCTCCCTCCCCTAACAGTTAAATCAGTACCTTGTTCTAAAAACAGATGCAAGGAAAACATTTGTAGACACCTCACTTTTCATACACAAGTCTTCCTTCCTTCTTTAGCACATATTCCAATACAGGAATAAATTTTAATTCATTTTTCAAGTTTTCATTGAAGTATAAGGAGCACGGGAGGACTCGGCCTCTAGCAATTGTCATCTTTGGAAGGATGATGTTGCCTGAAAAAAGGCAGTCATGGAAGCTGCTCCAGGTAGCCTCTGAGACCTCTGGAGATCTCTCACTTCTCACTAACTCGTGTTTTACCATTTGCCAAGAGAAGGCAACGTTTGCCTCTTACCACCCCAGAAGAATGATCTGAGTAAAAATATAATGAACTATGTGAGTTCCTAGGAGTCCTTTTCAAAGAAAGGTATGAAGTAAAATTAAGATATCATGTTAGCTACTGTGGTTGTCACTACTACTGTTACTTCACTGTTGTACTACAATATCCCTGTCACTCTGTTAATGATCTTCTTGGGACCAAAAGTGACAGGTGTAAAATGATATTTTTTAACGTCATACTTGCTTTGTCTTGTAAAGAAAAGTCTAAGAGGACCTCAGAGAAGGCCAAAAATATAGTATTCCTGTAAGCCAAGTCCCTATAACCTCAGATCAAATGTACACATTCATGATTTCAGTTTCTCCACCCCTTCAATTACCATGCCTCTTCATTCAAATATAATGTAAATCTTCAGCTGATGTGAATAGTGTTATAAAACACTGGAGGGGCTCTCTTAGAGCATTCAATTGTGTCAGCCTTTCCTGAATCCAGCCTTCATGAATATCAGAAGTATTTCTATCTTACTTCTAGAGGACAAGCTCCATCTCACATCTGTCTCTTGCAGACTCCTGTAATATGTACACAGTAGTAAATGCTGCTGTGCCATTGAAGGACCCTGTATCCAGAGTCTGAAGCCCTTTTTCCTTGTAAGTGCAATGAGAGAAACTAAATTAACTGAGGTCTACGTCCTCAGTTCTACCTCAATTACATATATAATTATTTCCAAAAAAACCAATAGGACGCTTTTTAAAAAGCTGAACTATGTGACTGTAAAATTCAATTTGAAGAACAAAGCAAATATTGTCGGCCTAAATAGCAAAGAAATCTTTGAATAGTTTAAAAGTATGTATGGGAGCATGGAGGTCTCCCCCTGCCAAATATTAAGACATATGATTAACTTACGACAATTATAGGTATTTTCACTCTGGCTCAAAAGTCACACAATGGGATAGAATAGAAGGTACAAAAACCAACTTAGGTTTATGAAAGACTCAGTGAGAAAATGATCAAGTTAGGGACTACTATTGTGATTGAAATGTTTATCCATTTCTAATTGTTACTCATAGCATATAGAAAATATCTTTGTATTCTTTACATTAAATTGCTGACTGGCCAAGCTATTTAATTCATTATTATTTTCTAATAGTTTTTCAATCGATTAACTTGGTTTCCAGGTCAACAAATCTATTGCTTGCACATGCTATGGTTGTCCCCTTTTATTTAAATATACTTATTAGTAGGAGTATTAGTACTGGCTTTAGTATTCTTATGCATTGAGTAGAACTTCCAGAATTATGATGGATAATGGAGGTGACAGCATCCTTCTGACTTTTCTACTAAGTGGATATTGGCTTGCTCTGCAGCATGTGGGATCTTCCCGGGCCGGGACACGAACCCATGTCCCCTGCATCGGCAGGCGGACTCTCAACCACTGCACCACCAGGGAAGCCCTAAATACATATTCTTAATTGTGTAAAAGAGGCACCATATGTCTAGATTATTGAATGTGTATTTTGATTCATGAATATGCGTTGCATTTATAAATGCCTCTTCTTCATTTACTGGAGGATTTTCACAAGTTTTTTTCATATGATATGATGTGATGAATCATGATTATAGATCATATCCTTAAATTTACTAAACTGTACTTGGTATAGTTTTTGTTTAAAATAATCAGAACCTGATAACACTGTGTTTCACATTTTGGCATCTTTAGACATAAATGAAATTGGTTTATGGTTTGTTTTTGTGTTATTCTTGTCAGGTGTTAGTCAAAGTATTAAGTAGTCTATTTTTAAAATTGGTACTATGGCTATTACCCGGCTGAAGAGGCAATCAAACAGGGTAAACTATATTATCCAAATCCACTTGAGTTGGAAAGTTACAGTTCAGCTGTTAGGACTACTGAATGCAATGAATAAGTACATATTTTAGTTTTTAGTTTTCTTTGTGCAGATTAAAACAACTTTGAGAACCACAGCTGTGTCAACATAATATCAAACCAATTTGTGTATTTGAAAATTAAAACTTTGTCATTCAGATTATCAGCTATATGCATAACACATATAGATAAGGAACATTTTATTTTCTTTTTCATTTATTAAATTACTGACGGAATGTTTAGACTCCATGAAAAAACTCAAAGCAGAACAAATTTTGGTAAAAATTGACATCTTATAAGAACCAAATTTCTGCGGAATAGGAATTAATAGTCTTTTTTCAAATGTTGACCACTGGGAAATAGTAGGAAATACATGGGACATGGAGTTAAAAGATCTGGGCTCAAGTTAAAACTGCAAACTAGTTGTAGGACACAAAAACAATATGCAAAAATCAGTTGCATTTCTATATACTAATGATGAACAATCCAAAAGAAAATTAGAAAACAATCTCATTTACAGTAGTATCTAAAAGAACAAAATACTTAGGAATAACTTAACCAAGGAGACAAAAGATGTACACTGAAAAATACAAAATATTGCAGAGTGAAATTTAAAAAGACATCAATAAATATAAATATAGCCTGTGTTCATGAATTGGAAGACAATATTGTTAAGATGTCAATACTACTCTAAATCTGTACATTTAATGCAATCTCTATCAGAATCCCAATGACATTTTTTTGCAGAAATAGAAAAATGCAACCTAAAACTCATGGAATCTCAAAGGACCTCAAACAGTCAAAACAATTTTGAAAATGAACAAAATTGGAGTTGCATACTTCCACATTTCAAAACTTCCAACAAATCTACAGTAGTCAATAAAGTGTAGCGCTGGCACAAAGACATACATATAGACCAATAAAGAGAATACAGAGCTCAGAAATAAACCATCACATACATGGTCAAGTAATTTTCAACAAGGGTGCCAAGACCGCTCAATGGGGAAAAGACAGTCTTTTCAACAAATAGTGTTAGGAAAACTGGATATCTACATGCAAAAGAATGAAGTTGGACCCTTACCTTACACTATACACAAAAATTAACTCACAATAGATCAAACTCCTAAACGTAAAAACTAATACTATAAAACTCTTAGAAGAAAGCATAGGGAAAAGCTTCATGACATTAGGTTTGGCAGTAATTTCTTGGATACAACAGCAAAAGCACAGGCAATGAAAGAAAAAAAAACCATAAATTAGACTTAATCAAAATTTTTTAAAATTTTGTGCATCAAAGGACACTATCAACAGAGTAAAAGAGAAAATAATTGCAAATCATGTATCTGATAAGGGATTAATATCCAGAATGTATAAAGAACTCATACAACTCAACAACAAAAGAAAACCCAATTAAGAAATAGTTAAAGGACTTGAACAGACATTTATCCAAAGAAGATATATAGATGGCCAATAAGCATATGAAAAGATGCTGAACTCCACTAATCATTAGGGAAATGCAAATCAAAACCCCAATGAGATACCTCATATGTATTAGGCAAGGAAGGAAGGGAGGGAGGGAGGGAGGGAGAGAGGGAGGGAATAATAAGAGTTGACAAGGATATGGAGAAATTAGAGCCCTTGTGCTTTGCTGGTGGGCATGTTAAATGGTGCCACCACTGTGAAAAACAGAGTGGTGATTCCTCAAAAAAATTAAACATGGAATTACTATATGATTCAGCAACCCTCCTGGGTATATACCTAAGATAACTGAAAGCAGTAACTTGGACAGATATTTGTACCATAGCAGCGCTATTCACAATAGCCGAAAGGTGGAAACATACCAAATGTCCATCAAGGGATGAATAGATAAACCAAATGTGGTATATTCATACAATGGAATATCACTCAGCCTTAAAAATGAATGAAATTCTAACACAAGCTATAATATGAATGAACTTTGAAGACATCAGGCTAAGTGAAATAATCTAGACACAAAAAGACAAATATTGAACAATTTCACTAATATGAGGTACCTAGAATACTCTAATTCATAGAGATAAGAAAATAAAAAGATGGTTGTCAAGGGCTGGAGGAAAGGGGAAATAGGTGTTATTGTTTAATGGGTACAGAGTTACAGTTTGAGAAGAAAAAGTTCTGGCGATGGACAAGAGTGACGCTTGCTCAACAATGTGAACGTACTTAATGCCACTGAACTTCACACCTAAAAATGGTTAAAATGATAAATTTTATATTATGTGTATTTTCTCATACACACAAAACTACTCTAAGTTACTTGAGACCAGGGATTATGTCTCATTTCCCTCTATAGAAAACTGTCCACACAACAGGGCCTCTGGCATCAGATGGAGCAGGGCTTGAAACCCAGCTTTTTCACTTACTGTCTATCGGACTAATTATTAGTAACTTCTCAAAGTCTCTGTTTCCATACCTATACAATGACAGCTATAATAGTATCTACCTTTTGAGTTGAAATGAAAAATAAATGAGCAATGCATTTTTTTTAAAAACGCACAATTATGGTGCTGACAAATGATAGGTATTAAATAACTGTTCACTGTTACTCATATTCTAGAGTCAGCACAATAGGTGACACAGTTCTCACCTCTGATACCACTTGTATTTTCTGTCTGTGAAGTGGGGTCTACATAGCCTCCATCACAGACTTGCCATGACGCTTAACTGAGATTATGAAAAAGTGCTTGTAAATTACAGGACTATATAAAAATAAGATATTTCACTGCATAATGATAAAATACATTAGAAAGTAAAGTGAGAAATGGTTTTTAAAAATACTTGCATTTGCCACAAAGAACATTTTTCAACGTTGATTTCAAATGTAAAAACACATTGCCAAAGGAAAATATACAGAGACATCCAAATCTGGAGTAACAATATTCAGGTTCCCCAGACATATATAAAAAGACTGTTCACACACACAAAATAAACACATATTTCATGGCGGCACTTACACTCATGAAAAATAAGCCAAATACCTATCATTCTGAAATGGCTCTTTATGTCACACCTCATGACCAAGGAAAAGCTACCTTCCACGTGTGTTCTGGTCTGTTCGCATACTCAGCCTCAATAAGATTTTCTTGAAAAAGCCAAAGCCCTCACGGTGGAGTGAAACCAGATGCTGAGGGATCCACTGAGGGTAGCGGGTTTTCCAAGCGAGTATTTTGGGAAGTTTCCCTGTACCTGGAGAAACGAGCTGGCAAGAAGAGCCATGCTGCACCTGCACCTTCTTCTCCAAGGCAGCAGAGGGCACTCCAACTCCACGAGAGACAAGACACTCTCCCTTCCTGGCCTGACTGAAAGAATGAACTCCAGACCCGCAGAGCCCCTCTGTTCCCACCACGAAATTCCACGGAAAACATATTCCATTCCCTAAGAATGGTCAGCACACTCAAAATAAGTAAACGGAGCCTTGGTGAAGGGAAATTGCGGGGCCCACCAGACAGCAGGCTCCCTCAGGGCTTACCAACTCCTCCCACACCTCTTATGTTCCAAGGAGAGTTGAAAATGTCTGTGGCAGGAATCGTGAAGGAGCAACCAATACCTCCCACAGTTCATAAGCCCGAAACAAGTTTCACTTAGGAATATTAAGTTACAGCCAAGGAGCATCGAGCCAGCAGCCTGGACAAGCATTCCCACCCATTTGCAATAAAAGTCACACAGGTGAGGGGGATAGGATGGGGTGGGGGGGAAAGGGGGGCTCATGGCACACTGTCAGGAAAGGTTTAGGCAACACATACAAAAGCAGTGACCCTACTAGCTCTGACCAGAATAAACAGTCATCTTCTTTAAAACGGGTAGAAATTTCTGAGGCTAACTCCCATCGTGCAAAGAAACTCTGCCACCTTCTAATGTGGTGTGCTGAAAAATTGTAAAACAACCTAAAAATATAAGAGGAAAGGTTTCATAACATTGCTGCTCTTTTCTCCTTGACCCTATTATTCAGTTAGTTAGTCAAATGGCTCTAATTTAATTAAGAGAAAAACCCCAAATAAAATGTTTCTGTCAGATTCTCCTGATTCCATTCACATTGCTTAGGAGCCCAGATAATTTTCTATAAAGGAATCCAGTGAGGACTTCCTTTTCTCTCTGTTTTCTATGCGCCCTGGCCTATCCCCATTTTCCTCATCCTATATTTGTCATCGAATCTTCAGTCAACATGATATGCATTCTTTCCACATCAGGCAAGCATCACAAAGAAATAAAACAACCATCCAGATTTGAATCTACAAGAACGAATATGCCATTAAAGTCACCTTGCCTCCATGGCTTTGGCAAAACTGGTGAAATTCACACTGAAGGAAACTTATCATAATGCCCTTCCTCAGGCAATTCAACAAGCTTCAGAAAATGGGACGCGTGCGGACTACGTAATAGATTGTTAGCTCGTGCTAGGCAATCACTATGCCTTGTGTGCCTTGATAGCAAGTGGTAGGCCCTCCAATGGGCCTTAAAATGATCAAAACCAGGTTCAAATCCTGGCTCTGGTACTTTTTTACTTATGTTACCTAGAGTGTTTTACTTAACTCCTCTGAGTTTTCATATTCTCAGATACAAAAATAAAAATAGGAACAATCTGGGAGTGTTGAAAGGATATATATTTCATATTCATATTTCAACAACAACCCTGGGTGCTCAGTCAACAGGACATTCTTCTTTGGACTAAAACGATGAGTTAAATGATATGCAAACTTTCTAAAACTCAGATTTGACAAATGTTACTTACATTTAAAGCACGTGCATGTTTCTGGCCTAGAAGTTCAAATTCTTCATTTAACTCTCTCCGTATCAGGATACACAATGTCAGCAAACTTCATAGGTGGGGGAAGAAAAAGAAGAGATATATTTAGCTACAAATTATTGCCCTTTTTCCTGAAGATTCCAGAAAAGGCTTCTTCTGTTTACTCAAAAAATTTTCTGGTGTCTCTGAAAATGGACAAACAGGCCTAAGGAAGACTGACAAAGGAACAACCTGACTTAAGATTTGTGTCGGGCTTCCCTGGTGGCGCAGTGGTTGGGAGTCCGCCTGCCGATGCAGGGGACACGGGTTCGTGCCCAGGTCTGGGAGGATCCCACATACCGCGGAGCGGCTGGGCCCGTGAGCCATGGCCGCTGGGCCTGCGCGTCCGGAGCCTGTGCTCCGTGGCGGGAGAGGCCACAGCAGTGAGATGCCCGCATACCGCAAAAAAAAAAAAAAAAAGATTTGTGTCGAAGGCTTTGGTGCAATCCTCTCAGCATTTCTAAATCACACTGCACATCTAGGTTTCTTTCCAAATAGTATATTGATTACTTGCAGCCAAATTGTGGTCTTTCAAGCAGCATGTTCTTTTATCATCACAGAACCAGCAGTTTCAGATTCCATAATTGAGAGCTACATAGTTTATAGGAATTGATATTCAGAATAAGACTTTTTAGTTTGAAGCTGAATAATGATAGACGTGTGGAGCCTGGTTGCTTGCTGGGAAAAAATAGTACATTTCAAGTTTCCATAGTCTTGCCAGGGGAAACAGCACCTTGTGTATTCTTTCAGGAGAGAAAAATATTTCCATCTACCACACTAGTTTAGAAGACCTAATTCTAGAAATGTCATGGTGATAGTTTCTTTTTTTCTGGGGATGGCAACTCAAGACTAAACAAATAATTGTAAATTCACCTGCTCATTCCAGCAAAATCATTTGTTCCATATTATATACAGCACTGTTATTCTGTCATTAATGGTCAATTTTTGAATTAGGAAAAAGTGTACAGAGAGAATGTATCACCCAATTTTCCATGATAGGTCATGATATACTTGCTGTATCCTTCTAAATAAAATGAAAGCAAATGCAGATTTCTTGGCCATATTTACTACTTTTTTAAGTACAGGTCAACTGACATTCATTAATTTTATTTCATCTATATTATTTGGAAAATATCATAAATGATATATCTGCTTTATTCCTTGCTTTAAAAATACATATTTCAAGCTTTTATTCAAACATAAATCCTGAAGTTAGTCTTAAATTTGCATATCTGGAGATATATTTAAAAAATAATAAACTCCCTAATTAATTGATTATGGTATAAACATCTCTTATCTTGCCCTCCTTTTTTTTTTTAAGAGAGCTTCTCAAATTTAGTGATTTTTAATCAAAATAGACTTTCTGATTCACATCTCATTAAATATGAGTTTGAAAGAAAGGACAGAAGTATTTTATGCAAAGTTCTGGAATGTGTAGAACCTAAGAGACTGCTCCCATAGCAATTTCCAGAGCAAAATGTTACCAGTCAGTTTAGTAAGACATAAACTGCTTACCTATGGTACCAGAACTCTAAAGGAAAAGTCCTGTTCTCTCAGATAGGAATGTGTGTAGAGAATGTCTACTACTTATGACACAGGAAATAGCTCAGTTTACTGGTTCTACATGCATGTGTTATTTTAAAAAGCATGATTTCCAACATTTATTATAATATAATGTGATTAAAATTGGGGGTAGCTTCTCTATGATGCCTTTTGAGACTACATCAATCTAACCTTTCTCCCTTTCTTCTCTCAAGTTCTATAATGGGGTATCATGCAGTTTGGCATTTCAAATTTCTTTCTAACTATTGATATATATTGATTTATACTTTACAAAGAGTACGTATTCTTTATGGACACAACAGACCCACAAAATTATTCTCTCTCTCTAAATATATGTATATTTAATATATATATACACACACATACATATAACTATTATATATGTATATATATTTATATATATATTTATGGATATATATATATAGTTTCTTAAAAAGTGACAGAGAATAGGAACTCCAAAACCATTTTTTTCAAAATAACTTGTTTTAGGAAATTTTATTGACTACAAACAAGACCTCCTGAAATCACAGTGATTCTGTGATATTAATATAAAGAAATCATGAAAAGTAATTTGCAAGCTACAGTCCTTTAACCACAATTATTTTTCCACTTCTCAGCCTACACAGTCACACACACGTACACTAAAAGAGAAAAGGGGATCACCTTGCTTTCCTAACAAATCCTGAAAAGAGTAATTTTACAAATTTAAAAATTATAATTATTTGAGTATAATTATAAATTTTTGATGATGGCTCTGATGAAGTCTATAAAACTATCTAGGTGATAATCTTGAAACCAAGTTAACTAAAGCACGTACATTAAGAAGCCGAGAGAACTAAGCTTTGAAATTAATAAAATCCCTTGCTAAAGTGTGCAAACTCCAGTATACGATTTCAAGTGATGATTATCTCTAGAATAGTATCCTTAATTTTGTGGGAGTACATAAAATGAATTTAACATTTTATTTTGATAACCTTGACATACTTGTTTTATTATTTTAAAGTAAGAGAACATGGTATTTAGTGAAGGTGGGTTTTCGTTTTTGTAATTTAAGAATTGTGTAAAGTGTCTCAAAGAATTTTAAAATCCTAAAGATATATGAAAATAAAGGTATTCTTACCTAAATTAAGTGGCCAATTAGTGTGTCTTTACCATTCAACTTCAGTAAATAAAACGTGTCTGATTTGCTTCTCACAGAAGAGAAGAGATGGCCACTTAAGCATAATGAATTACACAGTAATTTTTTGGACGTGTGAATTTAAAATTGCAAGTATTTTTGAAGAGCACTATGTAAAGATTAGGGAATCCTATTTTAAGAACTGAGTGGAAAGTACTGTGTACCAAGGCAAAAGAAAATCAATCTGTATGAAATTCATTTGGCTAAAAAAAGAACGAGTGGGTAAAACTGAAATATGGAGAGTCAAACAGTTTTCAACTCCAACATTTACTTTATTTGCCACCCTGCCTTCCATACTCACATAACCACTGTCACTTATATTTTACTATTACCTGAATGCATGTTAAATTTCACTTCTGAAAAGAGGACAATTTTGCAATATGTTGATGTTTCCCAAAATAAACATGAGGAGTGACTCTTTTACCCAGCAGTCTCCCTTATCACTCTAGAGAAGGAACGTCCACAGACTTTGTATCTGCAGTGTAATTAGCTTGTGGAGGCAGGATCATAATGAAAGCAAAATTTACATTATTTCAGGCATGTGACTGTTTGCTCATTCTAACTGGAATAAAAAGTGAATTCCACTCTGTACATTCAAAGATTTATTCAATCCACTTTCTAATGTTTTCCCTCCAGAAAAACCGGAGTGTGATTAGCAAGCTGGAACACTAAAAACTGTTCCTGAATGGAGAGTTCCCATCCTGTCTCAATGGGATCAAAGAAAAGAGAAAGCCTCCAAATCAAACACAGGGAGTGTTGTTTGGCTACCATAAACTGTGCAACTGGTTTCTATTGTAATTAAACTGTATTCGGGAGAAGTTATACATTGTTCTTAGAAATAATATTAATAATAATCCTGTCAATCAAAAGACCTGAATTGAAAGCTCTTTGTTGGGTCCTACCATCAAGGATGAGCTGCAGGTGAAAAATTATTACTGATAGCCAAATGCAGAGACTACATCTTCAGATGCTATGGCCCAAGGTCATGAAGGTGAGGGAAGCAAAATAAATGCAGCTCTCATCTAGCAATAATGGATTTGCAAGAATTTGAAACAAAACTTTCCTTCCAGCTACTGCTTTCATGTCAGAGAAATAAAATACATGTGCAAAATTTAAAGCTTTATGTATCTAACCCTTTCTGACCCCTTTTAAATTCAGTTATTAATAATAATAACTATGATAATAATGCTTATGCCCAAGACTGGAATGAGGGTTAATTAGTTAATATGTATAAAGCTTTCTGAAAATGAAAAACACTATTTAAACACTAAGTACATTCTTTTCTTTTCTCCTTTCACCCTTTACTTTCATTTCCTTCTTTTATCATAGATCAATTCGTTTTTCCTCCTGTCTGGCAATTATTTCACTGGTTATATTTTCTACTCTTTTTTCTGTTCTTACCCTTGACTCCACATTGATCCCTATCACTCTCTTGCTTTTCCCCCCTCCTATGCTTTAAGGCACCTCTTTCTCATTTTAATTTCTTCTCTCTAGTCTTCCTTTATTCACTTCTCCTTCCTCTTTTGCATATATATATTTATCTTCTTCATTTTATTACTTTAAACATCAGTAAAATATTAAAACTGATATAGATTTTAATTAAATTTTATCCCCATGTTATGGGCTATTGAGACCAAAAAGAAGATAAATCCAATTGGCTGTCCCCAATCCTTTCCTACTAGGTATTTCCTACTAGATGGCAAACTCCATGAAATCATAGACTGTGACCACCTGGAATAGTTTCTCCCTTGCATTCTGCAAAATATCAATAAAGGATTGCTTTTAATGAATCCTTCCACCCTATAACATCCTGACAACCTATGAGCTTTCAAAGTCTTAATGATACTATGAGTTTTCAAAAGGCTTATCATAAGGCATAAGTATTGTATCAGGTTTCAGCTGATCTTACATGTATATTTCACATTGTATGTGCAACTTCTAAAGGCTTATTGCCAACAATAAAAAGATTGGAATTTATCAATTTATCATCCCCTTTCTAAAAGAAACAGTGTAGAAATAATACAGCTGTCTCCTTAGGCCTACACAAAGAATTTAGTTGTAGTTATAAGGATCAAGCAATTTAAAATTCTATATTTTAATGATATATTTCAAGAGATTCTATTGTTTAAAAGATCTACTCATTTTAGAAATAGGATGCCAAATTGTAGACCTATTCAGTTTATAAGCTCAGGACTCAACTAGTTATTCTTCCTAGTTATTCTCACTCATCAGAGTGCCCAAGTCTAATTATATAGATTGCTACCTGAACAATCTAACTAAATCATTTAACCAGTGCTGTATTCTTGCTCAAATGCTTTTGGGGCGCTGAGTTCTTATAAAGTTCAAAGTTTACCAGTTAAGACCCACAAAATCATTCCTCAGCTTTTATTTCCAAGTTGAATTCAATATTCAGTACATATGTACTATGTGCTATGTTTAGGTTCAGTTGGGTTACATTTTCCCATGCGTCTGCCTCATGGAGAACATAGGAAGCACAAGTTATTGTATCTAAAGCTATAACATCCAGCAGAACTCTTGTTGCCTACCAACCAGTAGTTAACTGGTCTCACAAGTTCTGTGCTTTCCAGTCTCTGTGCAGTTTCATTCATCCAAGGTGACCCTGCCACTCCTCTCTCTCATTTTTTTTAAAAGCTTTACCAGAAAATTTGAAGTGATTAACCCTCATCCTGATAATTAGTGCCCTGCACACTTATTTTGATGATTAATCAGGCACAGTCTCATTATATTTACGCAACAGACATGCATTAAATTCCTACCATGTTCAGGAAATTGTGCTAAGTTTTGTAAGAAGCTGTGGAAATATATGAAATAGTTGCAACCCTTAAAGGTATTTATCTTCTCAGGGACATAAACAAGTAAGAAGGTGATAAGTAACAATGAAAGCCATCAACTAAATATTATAGGTGTACAGATGAAGAAGGAAACATTTTCAGCAGGTCGTGAGTAGGAAGTGTTCGAACTGGTCGTGCTAAGAGAGTCAAGGTAATCCACTGAGGAATACAGTAGTCGGCTGCACTGCCCAAAAGGACAGGGTTGAGGCTGGAGACATCACTTAGAGATCCAAAAGTTTACATTTCATTAAAATGTAAAGCAAGAGGAGTAATCAAGCAATTAATGATTAAAGAAGGTGGAAGACTGTTTTAAACAGATGTATTTGCTACCTATTGCTGTGTAACAAATTATCCCAGAATTTAATGGCTTAAAGCAACAAACTTTCATTTATTATCTCACATGGATTAGGAATCTGGGTGCAGTTTATTTAAAGTCTCTCACTCTAGGTATCTCATCAGATTGCAATCAAGCTGTTGGTTGGAGCTGTAGTCTCACCTGAAAGCTTTCACTTCCACGATTATTCACATGGATATTAGTTAGCCTTGGCCTTTCCATAAGGATACCTATGACAAGGCATCTGGCTTTCTCAGAGTGAGAGATCTGAGAAAGACAGAGAGACAAAGAGAGCAAGTTGACCCAAAGCAGAAAGTCATCATTTATAACAATCTCAGAGTTGACATCATATCAGTTCTGCCACATTCTATTCATTATAATCAATTCACTAAGTCCAGCCCACACTCAAGGTGAGGGGATTACACAAGGGTGTGAATAGCAGGAGGTATCCATGTTAGTGAAGCCATGTTAGTGACTACCTTCCACAGAAAAATGATAATACAGGGAAAGGGCATGGAGCAAAATGCTTCATGGGCATTTAGGAAAGAGCAAGCAGTTCAAGGAGGCTAGAGACATATCAAAGTAATATGGAGAGCTCTGATACCACTGAAGAGGCTGATTTCATGGAGCTACTGAAGAACTCTTGAAAATATTTACAAGGACACAATGATCCATGATTTTTTTTTAGAAAAATTCAACTAATTATATTAAGAAGTATAAATTTGAGGGAGGAACCTGTGAATAAAGGAATACCAATTAAGGTACTTACATAACAGCTCAAACATTAGATCCATTCAACACAAGAAGAAAGAAGAATTTTGAGAAAGCTTTGGTTAATTTTCTCAAAATAACATAAAGTATTTGAGATGGAACTGAAGAGATGCCTTGACATAAAAAGTGAAACATTTTTTTCAAAAGAAGTATCAGTGGGGAAATAATGTAGAACCCAACCCTAGTGAACAAATGCAGAGGAGAAGACTGGAGGAACCCAGGATACACTTTGTTTTCAGGAAGTTTGGTGGTGCTGGAAATAAGGAAAGTAGGATAGTAACCAGGGGAAACTGTGGTTGAAATAAGTGAAGACTTGAGCACATTTTTTTGGCTGAAAGGAAGCAGTTAGTGGAAAGAGGAAGAATTTAAAGACTTGTGAGAGAAGAAAGACTTTATGGTGCTAAGTCTCAGAACAGACAGAAAGGAATGAGGTTTTTTTAAAAAAATGCACAGATGGTGGCATTAATCGTGGAAAGGCATAGGAACAACTCTTCCTTCGAAAGACAGGAGGAAAATGTATGTGATATGTGGGAAAGCATTTTTAATATACACAGTCCCATAACAAAGTCTCTGCTATCAAACTGATCAAAATTATTATGAGGACCATGATATATTCTGACCTGTGGGTCACAAATAGAGATAATCCAAGGGTACAGTTAGTTATATGCAGCAAGGTAATAGAAACTGAATCCACAATAGTCTCTTTTGTCTAATATTTTTGTTTCATTTCATATACCTTTGCCTGATGGGACCCCATGGAAAACCTATACTCCTAAAATAAACAAAGTAGTCATAGAGTTTTATGTTAATACTGGGTCAAGTGACTTAAAAGGAATGTTCTTTTTTCCCTAGATCATCAAGAATTCTATTTAATGAATATCTGAGCTCCTACAATACGAAATGCATGAAGTTAGAAAATGTAGGAGAGACAAATACAAGAACAAAGAGTTCTTGCCTTTGAAGACTCACAATAGAGGAAGGAGGGTGACAAGTACAAAGATTCCTCTGAGACAGAGTAGATGGTATAGGATTGTTAATAACGCATCTATGGGAATTCAAAGAAGGACGTAAAGGTAGCCTCCCGTTACGGTCATCAGGGAGTCTTCATGACAGAGGTTACGATTTACACAGGACTGACAGTTGTATAAGAAATTTAAGAGGAACAATGAAGAGAAAGAACACTCTAGTGGGAGGTAACAACATGGATAAAACATGGAGGTGGGAGATTATAGACAATGTTCAGAGAAAATCAATTATCTCAATTAGCCTCAAGGGCAGGGGCAGGAGGGGAAGAGTTGGAGATAAGCCTGGAATATCTGGAGCTGTAATAGACTGTGTTTTAATCAGTGAGTCAATAGGTGCAGATCTAGGTTTTAAGAACCTCAATCTAGCGATAATATGCTTTGGAGTCAGCAGGAAAAGATACAAAGAATTCAGTTAGGAGCATTTGAAACTCCAGATAAGTTACGGGAACATATATGGAAACAATGTCTGAATGGAAAACACAGGTGGGACACGTGAGGCATTAGAAGGTAAAATCAAAAGGATAAAGCAAATGACTGCATGTGAGGGTGATAAAGGAAAGACAAGAATGACTCCAAAGGTTTTCAGCTTTGTTGCATATGCTGCCAAGAATTCTGAGTGTGGAAAATGGACAGTCTCCAAGAACAGCAATTTAAGGGCAGTACAGAGCAGTCTGTCACACCACAGGGGTACTCTGAACTTGCCTTCACTCTTCTAAAGCACCATGGTCAGTCCCCAAGCCCGGCATCTTTACATCATCATCCAGATTCAAAATCCCACGTTGGAGCATCCAGTTGATGGTACCTCAGACATGTATGCACACTTTCAATCACCGAGAATGGGGAGACACTGGATCGTACAGTGTCTGTAGTGAGAAGTGTGATTCTGCCTGCCAAGACTCACAGAAAGGAGTAATTCAACCCATGGAGATTGGAACTTCCCACGTTGGGCAAACAAAAAACATGGCAATAACCATTATGCATGCTACAAGGAGAATTTCTCTACGCGTTACCTAATTATAACTCTATGTAGTAAGTATATTGATTTTTTTTAATTTGGAGAATGGGATCGAGGGGAATGGACTGAATACTCTTTGTAGAAACTTCATTATCGAATAATGTAAAGATTGATCAATATTTTTCTACCCTATAAAGCCTGGAAGGAGAAAGTATTTCCCTCCATCTTTTATTAACCCTCTCTTTAAAAAGCATCAGTATATTTATTAATAAATGCCATTTTAACACTAAAACTAATGCAACGTGAAGCTACTGCTATGAAGTTACTTTTATGCAAAGCACTGTTCAAAGCGTTTTACATGTATTCACTCATTTATCTGTATTGACTCATTTTATTTAGTGGAGTTTCTAAAGGTTTTTCTGAAGTAAGTTTTGAGAAAATAAGTTCAGGTAAAATTACTAGTTAACTATAGGCCTCCTCAAAGGCTGGCAGAACTACCCAAATATCCCATGTTAAACTTGGTTCTTAAAAATCCATATAATTTTCCAGAAAACTGAAGAAGGGCTGATTCTTATTTCATAACGCACGTTTGTTACCCTAACCCAAACATGATTATAGTGCAACCAAGATAACATAATAAAAGTATAAATGCAATTTTTCTAGACAAAGCCTTCTTAGTAAAATAACAAATGGTAACTGGAAAAAAAATCCAGGCTGGAGAGGTTTAGGATAAGTTGATTCAATAGGCTAAAATTATTAACAACTTTTAAAAGTCACCACCATTATATCAAATAACTATGGACCTTGCATTTTAGTTCACATAGTCTACCATAGAGATAATCCAAATCACATATAGTCCAAAAGCATAGGCCACTGGTTGCCTACACAATACCACAATCTGGTTCTCATTCACCAAGAGAACTCCAAAATATACCCAGCTAGAAGAAAATACTTCCCAGCCTCATAATGAATTACAGGCAGTAATCGTGGGGTGGTGCTCTAGGAACGTTGTTTATAACAGGCTAACTCTCTTTGACCTTGCCCTAGTCCTCCTTTTTTTGGCCCTTCGCCCCTCTTTCTCCTACTCCCTTCCTGGAACACAGAGGTAATGATTAGACCTCTACTAGTCAATTGTAGGCTATAAGGTGACACTGAGGATTGAAGTCATGAGCTAAAGATGGCAGAGCAGAAAGACAGAAGGAGACTGGATCCCTGAAGACAGGATAGAGACACTATAACTATGTTGGACTGCAACCCCTGCTCTTTCTTTTATATAAATTCTATCTTTCCTGAGTCAATCTAATTTGAATTCTCTGTCATGAGGCTAAACACAATCCTAAACTGGTACAACTCCCCTCCTTCTTTGAGCTTGGTATTATAGATGGATATATCACGTACAACATATATGGAGAGTTCTAGTGATTGTGACTTGATACTTGTCTAGCAGCTTACTACTGAAAATGTTTTCCACAGACATTATCTCCTTTTTTTAAGGCAATTAAAGATAAGTGAGGTTAAATCATTTCAAAATGATGAAACATACAATGGAAGCACTAGATATACCAGATTAAGATTATCCAACATCTTTTCTCATCTATTACTGTCTTTCCTCTAATTAAAGCTACACTGATATGGGTTAACTTTCTTTAGTATTTGTTCTTATATGTAGGGGAAAAAAACATTTCAACTTATACATTTAGTTATTTACTACAGTTGCAAAGTAGCTGTTGGAATTAGAAAAGATTCTTTAAACTCCATAAGTTTAGAATCCAATTCAATGCCCTCTAATCTAATATAAAATATTCACTATTTTTTAAGACTCAGTTCACCCATATCTCCCACCCCTCCAGCCCTCACCTCTGCCAACCACCAATCTGTTCTCTGTACCTATGAGCTTGGTAGAGTTTTGGGGGGCTGGGGGTTTTGTTTTGTTTTTTAGATTCTACATATAAGAGAGACCACACAGTGTTTGTCTTTCTCTGACTTATTTCACCTAGCATAATGACCTCAAGGTCCGTAGATGTTGTCACACATGGCAAGATTTTTTTTATAGCTGAGTAACATTCTATTGTTTGTACAGACACATACACACACACACATACACACATACATACACATGCCACATTTTCTTTACCCATTCATCCATCAATGAACACTTAGATTGTTTCCATACCTTGGCTATTGAAACTCTAATAACCTGAGAATTGGTAATGTCAGGTGAAATTATCCCCGTTTTACAGATGGTGAAACAATTTCAGATGTTATCTGATCTGCTTGGAATTATAGAGCAAGTAACTAGAATATCTTTGAGGTAGACTCAGGTCTTCACACTCAGATTTCATCCCTTTCCACTATATCATACTGCTATACCTATGGGGGTTTTGTTTTTCTGGATAATATATTACATTCCTTAAAACAGCCAGATATTCCACCTGTAACAAGTAAATACATTTACTTATTTTTCATATTAACAACTTCAATCCATTGAGAAAACATTGCACTAACAACTCTATGGCTATGGGCCAACGAGAAACACAACAGTTTGAAGGTGATTCACAGGATGTCTCCCAGTCTTTGCCAAATTCATTTTAGAAGACCTCAGTTGTCTGATTCAGGGTCCCCAAATAAGTGAGTCAAAGAGATACAACGTGGGTGGGAGGAATTATTAAATGAGAAGGAAAAAGGAAAGTCTTACAGGCCCATGACTTATTGGAGATGTAAAGGAAAAGAGTTTAATTAGCTAAATATTAAATTCAGTGATTTTAGTGTAAATCATTTATATAACTAACCACATAATCTAAGCTTACCACTTTTTGCTTTCATTTTTCTCTATGTAAAAAAACAAAACAAAACAAAAAAAAACGCTAACAAACACATTGAAGTATGAACTGTGTAGTTTTGCAAGTGTCAACTGATCACATGTTTATCCACCCATTGGTAGTAGGCAAAGGCTCACCACTGTCTGTATTATGTAAGAGAGAGGCAAAGAATGAGCCCCAGATTCAAACTAAAATGACAAAAAAAGAACTGGTGACTGGACTAGCTTAACTAAATTTTTTCTGCATAAGTAAAAATAATTTTAGAAATTAAGAATCATATAAAGTAAAGAATAAAGTTACCCACCAAAGAATCAAATATAGTAAACCAATAAGAGGTTGGACTGTCAGGAAGACCTAGCACAGAGTACTGACTTTGGTACTAACTGGCTCTCTGGCCTTGAACAAATCATACAACCTTGAAGAAAGCCTTGCTTTTTTTCACATATCAAATGAGAATAATGAGAGTGCCTCAAAAGTCATTGTGAGAGTCAAGATTATGTCATTGCACGGTGGCTAGTAAATAGTTAAGTGCTCAAAAAATGTATCATCATTTATTATATGTATCATAATTAACATTTTTTTCCAGTGTCTCAAAACCTCTCATACAAAGAGGGTACAATTTGTTGAAATATATCTCTAAAGAGCACCGCCATTATCAACTTATTGTGTATATACAAATATATAAGTGTATGTACAAGTTTGCCCAAAACATCTTGATCAAAAGCAATCTGGGGTTTGTTTGTTTGTTCTGTTTGGACCAAATGATAGGCCAAATGATAGGCCAAAAGAGACTACATTCTTCTTTATCTGAAATGTACATATTATTGGAGGCAAGAGCACGTAATACCAAGATGGGAATTCTTTATTGAAATCTATCTTGTTGAACTGTCATCTCTCGAAGTACAGAAAGGATGATTTAGTACAATAAATAGTCTGAAAGATAAACAAGAATGAGGTCAAATTCTGAATTCTAAGAGATACTTCATCTTCTATTTATCTTGATTTCAACAGGGCTGGAAAACATCAGATTTGAGTAAGGAAAATGCAGTAAGTACTCTCCCGTTCTTTGACCCACCTCACTAGACAAACGTGAAAGTGTGTATGTACTGAGGACAGGGGCACATGAGGGTGAATAATGGCATATAAAATGCCTTTTGATCCACAGTTTGGATTTCCATTAAGGTTCTGGTGTTGCTTCTTGGAGTCATCCAGACTCCTCAGTTACCTGATTGATACATTATATATCCTGTCAAATTAAAATCTCCTAGTACACAAACTGTTCCCTGAATCCTGTGTGAAGTTCACCACTGAAAGTCCTCACTCCTCAATGCCTAGCTAAATGGTGCCTTTGCAATAAAGAATGATGCAGCTGCTTCTCAGAAGTACCACAGCATGAAATGACTCCACTTTGCCTGCTACATTTTAACCACTGGCTCTGAAGCAGTGGTATTTAAATGAGAACTAAGTTGAAAATTAAAAACTCATTAATTCACAATACACCCTTGCTGAGTATGAGGCAGTTTAGACAAAACAGAAGTCTGCCAAAGAGGAAAAAGTTGACTCTATAAGTTAATACTGCAAACAAGAGGCCAGAGGAAATATTTATTTGAGAATAATTTATACTCAAGCCTTCAGAATAACAGATAGGCTAATTACAAACATTTTTTAATCGATTCATTAAAATCCTTTTAAGGATTTTTTAAATTATATGACTATCCTAGGTTGATATCATCCCATATTCTCAAAAATATTAAAACTGCCTGCCTTTTAAAATCTTATATAATGAAAAGTGTTTTCCCCGGGTTAATCTGAATTTTTATAATTTTTTAAAAGAAACAGGTAAAAAACAATCCTTTATAATAACTAATCAAACATTAAATTTCACATACTTGGAAATATTGTATCCTTTGAAAAATACGCATATATATACACACACAACACATACACATATGCCTATACAGACTTAAGTACACATATACACATGCATAGACACACATATATGCATACATGTGCTGCTTATTTCATTCACTGGATGAAGCGAAAAACACATCAGGGTCACAGAATCCCTTGAAGAACTGAATGCAAATATCAAAGAATATTTTACTGGCAAAAACAAGCAGACAAAAGCTTCATCTAGAATAAACATATATTGTAGCCAACGAAATTTTATAAAATTTTGGTAGGCATCTGTAAAATAAATGCCGGGAAGGTAAGTCCACCCATCTTTACAGAAAACTACAGAGGAGAACCAAATATACGATATGAAAGCAAAGTCCTGGAATCCAGAACTAGATCTGAGGAGGAAGAAAGGATCACAAATCCCAGAGACCCTTTTCCATATATTTTGATGTGTTTCTTTTGTGTACAGTATCGATGAGTGTGCCATGTGCTCACTGAGAAACCAGCCCTCGGTAATTGTCAGGGATCTTCACTCTGAGTGCAGACTCCACTGGAAATTAATTGCTGCGGTGCAATCTGAACCACATCATAAATGTCATGTAGAAGTTGCAGGGAGTGAAGAGGCAGTGACAGCTCAATCCGCACTGTTTCATTTAAAGGTGGGTAAAACACACTGCGACAGAAGTGCTCTTCATCAATAATTTAGTCCGCAGTGTAAAGCCAAGCCGTGCCAAAGATGCCAGGGGGGCCGCAGCCTCCCTGGTTTTAATGACACCAGCAGGGAGGGGTTGAGGGGCCAGCTCAAATCAACATTCACTGCACATCTGGGCATGTCGGCAGATGAAGATATCAAGGACTGAGCTGACAGGACAAAGGGTTGAAAAAAGAAGTGTAACCTAGAAAACCTTTACTTTGAATTCTTTGTATAAATTCAAGGGAGATGACAGTTCCTAAGGTCATCTTATATGATAAAACTTCAGTGATCTACATAGAGAATTTTAACCCTTTCCACCACGTAATCAAAGGAAATGAAAGTTTAGTTTCTAATGTTCACTTTAAGACTCTAAGACATCCCTATTTGTTCCCCCGAAAAGACTTATTCGATGAACCAAATGTTAACATGAATTGCCTGATTTCATCTTTTGAACCCTAATTAGAGCTCCTCATAAGCCCCACTACAAGTGGGGGCCAGCCCAAGTTCCTCTTAACCTACGGGAGTTTAATATCTTGACTATTTCACAATGTTTGCCAGAAACTCAAATTTTAGTATGGGAGCTTCTGTTGTAGTAATATAAAAGAAATAATGTAAAATGGCACGACCATCCCTTCCTTACTGTGCTTACTTCAAAAAAATAGAGGACGATAGTATGTGTGTTTTCACTACCTGAAAAGTGCTATTTCTGGGATTCTAATGCAAAAGTGGATAGGGCTTGAAAAATGAGGATTATGTGAGTTACATGAGTGGAGATCTTGTCCTGATCCTTTGAGGATACCATGCATTCCCAGGTTATGGTATTTTTAGAACCCCAGAGGCCAAATTCAATTATCTCATCCTATGTTTTGTATATTTGGAGGACATCGCAGTCTCACTAGGGACTGACTGGATTCTCACACAAGGAGATTCAGGCCTCACTGAAGGAAATTTACTGAGTTTCCATTTGCCCCCTAATGGCTTTTCACTCTGAAAACTGAAGTTAGTAACATTATTAACGCCAATCAGGGTTAAGGGTTTAAATTATTTCACTACAGAAATGAAGAATAAAAGACAATCATGGGACTTCCCTGGTGGCACAGTGGTTAAGAATCCACCTGCCAATGCAGGGGACACGGGCTTGATCCTTGGTCCAGGAAGATCCCATATGCCGTGGAGCAACTACGCCTGTGCTCCACAACTACTCAGCCTGTGCTATGGAGCCCGTGCGCACAAGAGAAGCTACTGCAATGAGAAGCCCGCACACCGCATCGAAGAGTAGCCCCCGCTCGCTGCAACTAGAGAAAGCCCGCACGCAGCAACGAAGACTCAACGCAGCCAAAAATAAATAAATTTTTAAAAAGACAATCGTTATACGTAATTCACAAAGAAAAAACATGAACATTAAATGAATTTTAAATGTAACATTCTGATAATATTTAACCCCTTTTAGGTGATTAGTATTCAGACAATTATTATCCAAAATTTAGAATGTGTGAGAAAACAGCAGCCACACTAGTTTCAAAGTATGAGTTCCTGGGGAGTATATTTTAAGCTAATAAATCCAAATGTCCAATAATTCCGAGGCATGACTAGTCTATCTTGAAGCCAGGGTAGGATGGAAAATATGTAATACAACTTAAAACACATTTTGAAAATGCCTTTTATGAATCAGTGCATCCATTGATAGCTAAAATCTGGGGAACATGACATATGAAATTTAAACCATTACTGCAGATTATTTCACAGTTTATCCCTCTCTTCCAAATGTCTGTAACTAGGAAAGGTTATAGACCTCACCATTAATCTGTGGATTTCTTCTGTAAACTCAATAAGAAGACTGCTAACAGTCTGAAAGATGGACAGGTAGGTAGGTGATCCTATAGGATTTCGATGTGACAGAATAAAACAACACAACACAACACAACTCAAGCCTGAGGGGTATTCCTCATTGGAGGAAAATCCCATGTGGCCTGTGAAAGGTCTTACTAGAAAGAAAAGTGACTTTGATATCAAACCCACATGGAATGTATGTAATATAGAGTCTGTAAAGTAATTAGTTCAATAATTGTCAAAATTAAAACTCTGTGAGCATATATCAAATTTCCCATTTTATGTGCTAATAAAATAGTTAATCAATAAAAGTCATATTTTTCAGCTAAAAAATTTATCCCACCACATTTGGCTTCTTCATTGCATTACTATAGTTAAAATAGAAAGAACTGCTTGATTCCATTTTTTAAAAACAAAAACATTTTCATGTACCAAGAAAATACAAGAGGGAGGTGGCTACTGTATTAGAAAGTATTAAGTTGAACCCCAGAAATAGCTGATACCCAACTGTTTTTTTACCTACAAAAATGCAGTTCCATATGGCTCAACCTAATAATTCTTTACTTTTTACTAGCTGATTTAAGAAAGAACTTTGATGGGCATTTAAATATTTGTTAAAATTATCCATTCAACAACAGTTAAAATCTTTTTGAAGCTCTCCTCCTATATATCAAACATTGTCTTCAGTCCTAGATTTAAAAAAAAAAAGCACCTAGTGACAAGAATGCTTGCTTTTTAGGGACAAATTGAGAGGAATAGGGACATGTGTGAGTTTAATGCTAAGAATTTTGGAGTTCTGTTAAATGACAATGAGAAATGGGCAAACTGCATCTTTGAAATCTCAGTTTACTGAAAATAAAATATAACAAATTTTTTACTTTTATATTTTTCATTTCCATCAAAGCAATATCATAAAGCCAATCCACAGAAAACTGTCACAACTTGCTGGTGGCAAGAAAGACCTGGGGAGAAGATACTCATGAATAAGCCAAAAATGGAATGGCACGTGTCACAAATACCAAATTAGTGTCCACTTTTACAAACAGAAGATGCTCATCTCTCTCTCCACATTCGCATGTACAAGTCCCTTGAACTCCAGAAATGAATGTTATAATTATCACTGGACTGTTGTAATCTTAAATAGGAATGGAAGATAATCATGCTGGAGTGTCAGATCCAAAGGATGGCTGCTTTTTAAAAGCCCATTAAACAATATCATTCAATTTAAATGGCAGCATTATCAGAAGGGCTTTGATAATGTAGCTGCCAATTGTGCTCTCTTGATTTGTAACTTTCTTTGAGGGCGTGGGGAACGTGAGCTGTTTAAAACACCTTTTAAGAAAGCTCCTAATTTCTTTCTGACTTTGAATATTCTCTTTTTCACCGCAGAGCTGAAGGGAACCTGTAGCTCTGATTAGAATGAACTCAGATTATACAGAAGGCCTGCCCTACAATTATACATATGCCGATACTAAAACTCAGAGACACCGGCAGTCCAAGGTACAAGGCCTAAGCAGGTAATAGAACTTCCATTCAAAACTACAGAAAAAAACAGAATGAATACAACCTTTGTGAGGAGCAGATAAAATATCTCAGAGGAGCAGATTTCTTACAGAGAATTTACCGCAGAAAAGTCATAACCATTCTGACATAACTAGTTATTTTAACAAACCTTGAGAACTCTATATGTATGTATATATGTATATCTCATATAAATGTCTTCCCAAAATATATGACTGCACATTACTGTTGGTAGCAGATATTTTTAAGTTAAATCTTTATTTAGAGCATAATGAAACATGCTAGAACTTCTTCCCAAACACCAGAAAAGGCACTTGTTTCTTGTAACTAGGGTAAGTGACCCTTTCCGGTCAACTATTTGGAGTTAGTCATTAAACCTCAGCCTGCTCTAAGCCTTGGGTGTTGGTATTTAGTTGTGTAATTATGATTGATAACTTCTGCTGATCCCTTAGAACAAAATTCACAACTCATTATATTACTGAAAGAAAAAAAAATACTTAAAAAGCTAAAAATTTTATTTCATATTTATATCATGTAACGTTTCCATGAAATTACAAATGAATTCTAACTTTATATTACTCACAAAAGCTCATAAAGGGCCCCAAACCTAGGGAGACTATATAGTAATATTATGTATCATAGCATATATGTAATATATATTAATTATTGGCCTCTAATTGTTGCTGTTGGTGGGATATATGAGTGGTAGAACACTAAGAAGAGGAACTCCTAGTTTAAAAGGAGTAAACAGCAGGAATAATAGAAGTCATAACTATTTTAAGCCAATAATTTTACGATTCAATATGAATGTCTCAAAGGGATAAATAAGGATTGTTAAAAGAAATCTTTCCCAATGTGTAGTTTTTTAGCTAGTTATTTGAACACTAAAATAATAACCATCTAGGCAATAATGAATGGAGCAAACAATGTCATTCTAAGAAATCAATTTTTTCTTCTTTTAAACCCAATCTCCATGCAGAATCTCAAGACTCATCTTAAGAAAAGACTTGTCCACCAGGCCTGCTAGTGATGAGAGGTAATGCTGCTCTGGTCCCACTAACCAGGCAGCTACCCCACATGCCAGGAGATTTAATTTGCCATCAAGTTAAATACCTCCTACAAGAGGGAACCATTCACCTGGACAGTTCTTCCTTGCCATCTTCCCACCGAGTGAAACTGCAATAACTATTCATGGCCATAAGGAGGTGGGGTAGGGTGGGGAAGAGGACTTGTTCTTAGGAAGGAAAAGAAAAGGTGTAATTAAAATAGGGAAAACATCTAATGTCTCAGCTACCCTGACCAGTCTGTGAGGTCCAGGAGAAAAGAAGGTGCTTTGGAGATCTTGCAAAAAGGTTAGGGGAGGGTATTATGTGGGTAAAGGGGTGGAGGGTCCTTGAAAGGAGTTAGGGAAGCAACATTCCAAATAGGCTTTTTAAAAATTCACTTGGGTTTGCACAATATGTTTCTTGAAAGAGTTTGAGGCCCAGTATATAAAAAGCTGACTATTTATATATTTGATTCCTTAAAAGCAATTAGGAATACAAAGCAGATGGTCCAGCATTGTAGATTTCCCTTTTCATATTGCTTAAACACTAGAGATCAATAAGTCTAATATAAACAGATGATTTCCATAGCAGGGTTTATAATTAGCTGGCACTGAATGTGTCCAAACTCTAAAATAATTAGCAGAAGCATGTGGCACACCATTAAAACCTTGTGGCTTGTCTGCATTTACATTTATAATTATTAAAGTTAATTATGATGCTTGTGGTGTGGTTCCAAGCTCCTTTACAACTTAGATTAAATATTTTTTTTAATCCCATAACTTCCTTTCTAACCTTCCTTGGGCCTCTGGAAAACAAGTGAAATCAGACCAAGTTAGGAAAATGTATAGCTGCCATTTTTTGCTCCAAAGAATAAATTCTGACTTTATCAGGAAAGATACGCTCTTCTTAAAGAGCTGGCAGCTTTCTCGAATGATGACAATATTTCGATCTTGAATTTTAATTTGTTCATAATGGTGAGGATAGGCAGGATAACAATGCTTCCAAGTCTTCAGAGTGAAAGCTGTCATTTTGAGAGAGAAATGAATGGCAAGTCAGTGCCAATACGGTCTCCTCAATTTATTATATAGTAATAGGGAATTTTAATAACATACTTACATTGTTCTTGATTCAAGGTCTAAAGGTACTCTCCGTTCTCTTAGAGTGCAGGTAACATTTCACAGAGCGGAACAAGCAGCTCATCTTTATTTTTAAAGTTCATATCTCCTAAAAATGGCATTTAATAAAGACCCCCTTGTGTTAGGAGCTCTGCATACAATAAGTATAAAACAGACATTGCCTTTTCAGCCAGAACAATGAGAGTCTCAATCTCACCACCAGTCATGCTAAAATCACAAGAGCAGATTTCCTTAAAATTCGCATCAACAAAAATGTTGCGTTTTTGCAGATCTTATACTCCAGTATCATCAATTGTCATTGCAAAAACTGGCCAGTGTTCTCAATATAAATCTCATTAAATCTGAAGATTTTCAACTTCTAGTCAAGAATACTTTGCCAGCATTTGTACTCTCTACCCTGTGCAATGCACCAGGCCAAAGTTAAAGATGTAGTCCTTAACCTACTTACAAGTCAGTAAGTCAGAAAAGAAATATTAAACCCCTTATTTTCCTCATTTGCTCACAGATACCTCTGCTACTATATTCACATTATCTCTACTCAGTCAATGTAACATATGCACTTTCTTTATAAAAGAATACATTGACTTACACAGTTTAAAGTGATTTGTCTTCTAGTGCTTTCCATTTGCTAAAATTTTACATAAATTCCATATACAGTTAGCATTCTCCAAAAACAAAACATTGTTTTCTGCTATTTCACTTTTCAAATAATTTCTATTAGACTTTTATATCAGTTTAAATATACTACTCTTGTCCACCTATAAACTGTAAAACACATCTCTATAAAATATCTAACAACCAGCTTCATTTTTCCCCCACAGCAGAGAGACATTTTTTTAATAGAAACAGACAATTTTTCATCATGAAGAAAAATCCTTTGTTTCATCACTTCTGATGCATCAGTTAGAGGTAAAAATATTAAAATATACTTTATTCAAGCTATTAATATTGGAATGAAAGATATTCATGTTAATTTCATTACTAGTAAAATATGTAGATATAAAGACACTGTAATTTTAATGTAGCAGATGTAATATCAGCAGAGTGATTTTAAAATTACATATTATTTTAATAAAACTTAAATAAGTACATCCAGTGAAATTTTACGGTCATTACTGGCTAAGAGAGAAATAGAAGATGAAGTAAAGAAGGAAGATAGAATGAGATGGATCAAAGTAAGTAAAACCTCAAGACTGGGAAGAAAAAGAAAAGACACAGGAGACCATAGAAGGGGTCAAGGAGAAAATTAAGATTGTGGAATCTACATATTAGAAATAGCTGTCTACTAGAAAAGGTCACAAATATTCCCCCTGCCCACCTTAATATCTCCAAGATCTACCTTCAGTTTTTCAAAATCCAACGTGAACTAAGCTCCCCCAGAGCAAATCTTATTCATACAATACCCCTGGTATCACTACAGTAGAAGCAAGGAATTTAAGAACTCCAGTTTTAATTATCATGTGCTATGTTATAGTTACATGTGTGTGCATTTGACATATATATGATCTGTGCTCCTTGAAAGTTCCTCTGAGGACACAAGTTGTTAGTCATGTATTATTTTTCCTAGAAAAACTTAATTCACATAACAATCTTTCTTTATTGAGATAACCCAGAGAGATAAACAAAAGCAAAAATTTTAAAAAGTTCTTCTAAATAAGACAAGGAGAAGTATGTATATGAAACCTTGTGATATTATTATGTTGCATTCCCTACAATAATACGATGTCATCATTCACACGATCTAGTTATTAAAAACATGAATTATGCCATTCTTCATCAGCATCACCAATACGTTACACTTTCTGGCTGTCTAATGTGTTTAGGGCAGCTTGTTAGATGCTGGGGTCACTAAGATTAATCTCAAGGGACTCACAGCCCAACTGGGGACATGCAAGGTGTCATGAGCAACCATACAAGGCAAAACCTGCTCTGTGAAAAATGCATGGTACAAACCATACTTAATAGATATACAGGAAAGAAAACAGTCACCTATGAAGCCTCACTAAAATAATGAAAACTTGAAATATGTTTTGTAGAAGAATGAGACTTCAAACAGATCCATCTGGGATATTGAGACAGAGTATTCCAGTCCGCCCACACACCCCCCCAAAAAAAGGCATGGGTTAAAGCACAGAATATATTCAGAGAAGAAGGAAATAAGCCAATTTGGAGAAGTAGGTAGATGTCCCCTTGTATGAGGTCTCTACAAAGTTTGTATTTCAATCATCGGGTGATAGAAAACTTTGAAAAAAACATCCTTTTTTGGTGCAGGGCCTGTGTTTGGGTTCTTTCTTGTCACTCTGTAGATTATCTTTAAAAATCAGCACAATTTTCAACTCTATTTTGCCCATGTAAATATATCCTTGGCCTAAAGAGAATAAAACTGAGGTCACATTCCCCCTACAGCCCAAGTGTTTTCATTTCTCAAATCTCCAATAAAAAAAACATACATATACCTCTCTCAGAAAACCCACATTCTTCTCCCAGACTACTTAAATCTACTTCATGTCCATCACACACTTTCTGGCCCACACTTAGGTTTCCTCTGGCTCGGGCCAGACCAGGAGATGTCTGGAATGTGACAAGGTAGTATGAGCCTGCCAGGTCTATTCTGTTAGCAAATTTATTTTCTTCTCTTAGACGGATGATAAAAATGTCACGGTGTGATGCTTTAGCAGGCCCAGGAGCTCCCACCTACAGCTGCGGGGCTTGAGTGGGACCAGAAGCCAAGAACGCCATAAGGAGCACAGACAGATCCTCCGCCATCACTGCTTCTCCTGCATTGCTCATTCTCCTGCTAAATGATGCAATGGGACCCCCTCAGGGATTCTGAGTCTGATCATGTTTTTCTTGCTATTTTTTTACTTCCATCTTCCCTTCACTAAAGCGGTCCAAACTGCTGAATTTTTCATGAAACAGATAATATCATTGTACACAAGATAATGGCATTCAAATACATCCATCTGCTTGTTAGCTCTGACTACATTGATTGCAATTCTACTGAAAGAATATTTACCAAAAAAATGATTTTTTTTCCTGCTTTTGTGGTATTAAAAATGCACATTTTCATAAGGAAACTATGGAGGGACCCGTATATGTACATAAACTAAGAGGGGAAAATGAACTGAGAAATTAAGCGGCGGTCCCTGGGGCTCATCCAAGAACAACAGTTTACTTTTTCTCAAAGATGGATTTGAAATCCAGATGAGTTTTATGACTCAATGATTCTGTTCTTCCATCAGCTCAAGAACGAATGGTGGAAAACTGCTTTTCACCGCTATGATAGACGGAGCCCAGGCGGCTCCTCCAGAGGCTGCAGAGTACAGAGTCCTGCCACTCGCCACATCTGGGATGGCACTGACTGGATGCAGCAGGATGGGAGAGCAAGACTCCTTCCTCCAGCTTCTCCCAGTCTCTATGGGTGCTGGAGTGATAGGAAAGAAGAAGAAAAGATCAGAGTGAAAGAGAGAAAAGGAGATCCCATCTGTCCTTTCATGGCCTGGAATTTAGCCTCTGATCCTAGAATGGGTCATCAGCCATCTGATTCAGACAAGGAGAGTTCACGAACTTTTTGCACATCTTATCTCAAAGGCAGAGTTTCTTCTGTCTATATCAGGAAAGTTAACTTAAGAATTCCTTAACACTATCGACTTCTACCCCCTTATCCATAAATGATGCACTTATTCATGTATTTACTTTGCTAGTCTAATTGCCATTCTCGTCTTCGGAAGTCAAGTGAAAAACTAATTCAGTGTGTTGGTATATCTGTAACCATTATGTCATAAGATGTTGTTTTCTCTGCACTTTTTCTTTGTCCTATTCAACCACAGTCATATCGTATTAACTGGCTTGGATTCTTATTTGAATAATTGCTAAGACATTCTCTAACTGGCATGAGATTTTTAATTGAATGTTCAATTAATTCAATTACCCCTAGCTTCCCTAAATTCTAGACAATTACCTCTAGCATCTTTAAGCTCTAGACAAAGATTTTTTTTATCCAGTATGTAAAGGAAACAGCAAGTTTATCTCAGTCCAAGTTGTCTCCTATCTTCTAGACCAAAGGTGAATGACACACTGCACTTAACCTAAACATTTTCCAACCAAAAAGCTCTATTACTTTTCAATACAAGATTTGTAGATAGAAACTTCCTTTGGACCTTCAGGAAATGTTTTAAAGACTCAGAAATTCTTTCATTAGTAAGAGGTAATTTTAGTGAAAAACTTAAGAAGTGCTTCTACAATAAACACACACATTCGTCTTTTCAATGATATCCAGATTGGGCCAGGGTAGGTACGTATGAGTATTATGAGCACACTTTATGCAGTGTTACTTTCAAGGACCAAGGGATAAATCCAACTTCCTGGAGATCTGGGATGATTTCTTCTATGTGCCCCATGCCATAACTAGAACCTTGTGTAAACCCCACAAAACAATTAAAAATGAAGTAAAAATGTACAGTCTTCCTTTATTATTTCTGGCATGTATTTCAAGTCATTGCTGAATCAGAAACAGCTATGATCGTAAATTCCTTTTCTTCTTAAAACATGTTTTATCATTTGTGAAACAGAGAGGTATATTAATTGTGCCAATGCTTGATATTTTTGAAAATGATAAACAGCTTTGTATATTCTTCCATATTTTCAAAACAAGTTGAAATTCTGTTTAGAAATTACTCCTTAGTCTGAGGTAGTTCTCTTTTTTTTTGCAGCTGAATAAATGTAATAAAAAACATATGGCTCATGGATATACATCCCCTCAACCCATGTGTAACACATAGTTCTCGTTTCATTAATGGGCACACTGAAGAGCAACCAAGAGGAGAGAAGTCTCTGTGATATTGTTTCAAACCTTCTCAATAAGTAAGTCTGTCTCTTGATGTTGGATCTAGTTCAAATAGCTACCACCTTTCCATGCCCATGCTTTAGCTAGTCTTTGCATAGTAAGTTATACTTATTTCTAACAGCTAATTAAGCTATCACAATTTCTAAACCAGAAAGCAAAGGCATTGCAATAGCAATAAAATGACCTTATTTTGAATATCAGTGAGAAGTCAGAACAATAAACTGCATAGATACAACTTATTCAAACATTCTTCTAAGGGTTAAATCACTAAAAACTAAATAACCACAAAGGAAAGTGGGCGAGATGACTGTCTATCTTGGCTCCATCTTATGGGATGAAAGAAAAACACGCACCTTTTGTATTTTTCTAATAAGTTCTGAAGTGCATTGTAGAGAATCAATAAGTATTAGCAACAACAACAAACAGTCCCATTATAAGTCAATGGCTCTCCTTTATACACTACAGTATACAAAATACTCTCTAGTATTTTCACTTTCACTCATGTAATGAGAATTATACATTTTAGTCTGGATTAGAGACAAAAATTTTAGATTTTCAATACAGATCTATCATCTCCCACAACTGTTTCTACAATTCCTTACAACCCAGGGAGGATAACCAATTCACTGCAGTCTACTTCCTGTCTCTATCCTTGTAAATCTGTCCCAACTACAGTGATTTTCCCTAATTAAGCATAACTACTTTTATGTAAGTGCAAAAACACTAGATCCAGGTCCTTTTAGAACATGTGAGACAACTGCTCATATATCCTGCAAGTTCCATATTTCCAAAAGGAAGAGAGAGAGAGGGAGAGAATAATTATTTAGTGTCTACTTCGAACACAAGTGTGTTAGGGATATGGCAAGGAAGAATATATAGTCACTACTCTCAGGGAGCTTATAATTTAAAATAATAAACAAGAACAAATAACAGTATAATATAAATGAAACTGGTATCATAACACAACCTACAATAATGTTTCGGTGCTATGGAGTTCAGAGGAAGAAGTTAATTTGGGCAGGATTGGTTAGGGAAGGCTGAACTCAGTGACCAAAACAAGAAACAACTTAATTTGACAGAAAGTTAAGAGGGAGGGACGGAGGGAGGGAGGGAGGGAGGGAGAAGGGGAGTGAGGGAGAAGGGGAGTGAGGGAGAAGGGGAGGAAGAGAAACCTTAGAAATCACACAGACCAACTTCCTCTTGTTACAGATGAGGACATCGAGAGTCACAGTACTGATGTGACCTTAACTTAGAAAGCTGACAGAGAAGTGATAGAAATGCAAAGGTAATTCAAGTTCCAACTACCATGGTACTACTCTAGCAGATGAAACTAAATATTTCTCCAATTTCCAGAAATCAAACTTATTCAAGAAAAGCAGACAATGGGATCTTAAGATCAATAAACTAGGGATTAGAAAACAAGATGGCGGAGTAGAAGGACATGCTCTCACTCCCTCTTGCGAGAACACCAGGATCACAACTAGCTGCTGGACAATCATCAACACGAAGACAAGGGAACTCACCAAAAAAGATACCCCACATCCAAAGACAAAGGAGAATGAGATGGTAGGAGGGGGGCAATCACAGTAAAATCAACTCCCATAACTGCTGGGTGTGTGACTCACAGACTGGAGAACACTTATACCACAGAAGTTCACCCACTGGAGTGAAGGTTCTGAGCCCCATGTCAGGTTCACAACCTGGAGTCTGACAACGGGAGGAGGAACTCCTAGAGAATCAGACTTTGAAGGCTAGCCAATGATCCAAAACCTATGGGATGCAGCAAAAGCAGTTCTAAGAGGAAAGTTTATAGCTATACAAGCCTACCTCAAGAAACAAGAAAAATCTCAAATAAACAATCCAACCTTACACCTAAAGAAACTACAGAAAGAAGAACAAACAAAACCCAAAGTTAGCAGAAGGAAAGAAATCATCAAGATCAGAGCAGAAATAAATGAAATAGAAACAAAGAAAACAATAGGAAAGATCAATAAAACTAAAAGCTGGTTCCCTGAGAAGATACACAAAATTGATAAAGCATTAGCCACACTCATCAAGAAAAAGAGGGAGAGTACTCAAATCAATAAAATTAGAAAAGAAAAAGGAGAAGTTACAACAGACACTGAAGAAATACAAAGCATCCTAAGAGACTACGACATGCGACTCTTTGCAGGGCAAAAGTTGAGACACAGATGTAAAGAACAAACGTATGGACACCAAGGGGGGAAAGCGGTGGAGGGGAGGTGTGATGAATTGGGCGATTGGGATTGACATGTATACACTGATGTGTATAAAACTGATGACTAATAAGGACCTGCTGTATAAAAAAATAAAATTCAAAAAATTTTTTAAAGTAAATTAAAAAGAAAATAAGATTATTAAAGGTATTTACTTATTTTAGACTTAGCCCATGCAAAAAAATGTGAAATGGATAATTGGCAGAGGTGATGAAGTTGTCCATGACTGAGGATATTAAGACCACAATAGGCTTTCTAAAGTCAAAGAGCAAATCAAAGTATAATTCAACAATAAAAGGTCATATGTCAAAAAAAAAAAGATCAAAAAACTATAGTCTTTGAGAGGGGTTGGCTAGCTAGTACTATCTTAGGCTTTGTGGGCCATGTGATCTCTGTAACAGCTACTCAATTCCGTCTTTGGGTGTAAAAGCAGCCAGAAACAGTATGTGCATAAATAAATGTAACTGAGTTCCAATAAAACTTTATTTGCAAACACAGGAGGCAACCTGGATTTGGTCCGTGAGCTATACTTGACCAGCCCCTGTTTTATGAGTATAAGAAATAAAAAATAGAAATATATTAAAATTAAATTAAATCCAATCCCAATTACACAGTTAGAAAAGATTACATTTAAACCCAGTTCTGTCAAAGTATGGGCTCTTAACTATTCTTTTTTTCTTTTAGAAACTAGGGCAATGGCTTACCTGATCTCTCAAGATTTTTTGTTCATAATAGCTTTCAGAATTAAAGAAATGAGTTAATTACCATTCCACTGTAAAATGGAGGAAATTGTTGGCTCAAAACCCAGATTATTCAATAGTTAATACCTGGTTAAGCATGAAATTGGTACTCCAGAAATTAAGCTGATAAAAATCAAAGTTTGCAGAAGAGTTAAATTCTGAACCTAATTTGCATATCTTATTAAAATATTTGTTTTATCTGTTTTTCATAACCACCCAATTCAGATTAATTTTACCTATTATTTGGGCCCTGCAGACTCCTGAAACTTTTGGTACACATTTCCATCGAAGTCAGAAACCTACTCAGAGAAGCTTTCATTTCCTTAAGGGAATGGACTGTTCTGCCTGCCACCATCAGGGAGGTTGCTAAAAGCATCATATATTAATGACACGACACTGAATTTCAGAAATAGCTTTACACTATAGAAAACTCACAGCGTTGCAAAGGAAAACAGCAATATAATCCCATTAGCAGATCTTAACTCTGTAACTTCTACCTCCCAAGCTCTCTGATAAGTCAAGATTCAGCTTAAATAAATCTGTAGCAAAATTTATTATCTAAAGTTCTACAATTAATCACAGATATGTCTTCTATCACAAAAAATAAATTATACAAATTTGAGCTTTATAATCCTACAATCCTTTCTTCTGAAAGATTTACAAATATTTTGATAGGATAGGAGACGCTCAATGTATGGAAAAGTCCATTGTGCCCAGTTAGCGCTGATCCGTTATCATTTTCTTGGCTTCCTCATTTTCCTCATTAGTTCTATAGGCTGAGCTGGTTGGAATCACTTTGAATAGAGGTTTATCAAGATTATTGTCCAAGTGGCTAAGAGCACAAAGTCCCAAGGCCAAAACTTAGAGGAGTAAGTTCCAGGTTGCTAGACAGTAATTTTCCTCTGAGTGTTTAGATAGCCCTGAGAGCCAAACACAGAGAAACTAAGGAAACTAGGAGACCTGGAACAGGGAGGGACAAAAACCAGGATGGAACAAAACATGTGCATATGACCTCAGCTGCTTTTAAGCGGCTCCTGGGGTGGGAGGGCATCTGGGTTTAGAGAGTATAGGAAACAGCTGTGAAGGACATGTTTCATACACTACACGGAAAGTCTCTCCCTTCAAATGAAATTAAATAACTTTCTAAGGTTCTCTGCAATTCATGCCTTTTGGGAAATTAAATGGGGATACATTTTTTTTTTCTCATGCACGTTTCAGTATAGAATGCAGTCAGAATACAAAAATTTTATTACACTTAATATTTTTAAAAAACTAAAATTAAGAGCAAAAAAAGAATTTTGATGATGGATAAAATATCTAAAACATTCTGAAAATTATAAATTAGGATATTGAACTTAACAATACGTACTGGAATTATATAAATCATAATATGTTACAGATCCAATATATGAACCCAGCGCAGAAAATGTGTATGCGATTTTTTCCTGCCAAGGCAAAGCTGGGTACACTGTCCGTTCCGTGCTCTATAGTAAAAGAAAAAATGTCTATGCTTTTCAAGAGAGCACTGAAACAAGAGTGTGCACTGATCTGGAAAATCCTCGGGCCTACACTGAGGAATCCCTATCGCTCTTTCAAACCCTTGTGATAATCTAGAGAGATATTTTTCTTAATGAGTGAAAATGGCTTCAAATGACTATAAACCTATGTTAAATTAGCACCCTGTTAACTTAATACAAATAGTATCTTAAGCCAGCTGAAATTAAATGATGACTAAGAAAGATTATTTTGAGACTTACCAGTCTTTTACTAAAAAGAATTTTTATTTCAAGGGATCTATAAGTATCATTTAACTTATCTGATGCTCAAACTTCAAGCAATCTGACTTACCTGGAACACTAATTCAGATATTGAATAGAAATTAGTTTTTTTTCAAAAATTCCCTGAATGGCAAACTGCCGTCAAAAAAGAAGAAAATCTTTACACTCATGCTCTGCTCAGGTAACCTGAAGAGCGCCCCCCATAACTGGGATTAAATAAAGCCAGAGAGTAAAACTTTGGGAGAGCAGGAGACGCTGCAGGTGCCATCAGAAGGAAAAGACAGAACTACGCAAAGCAGAGGGAACCATACAAGCGAAATACTTTGAAATTATTTGTGTGGAAATGAAACATCTTTGTTGTAAATCAAAAGTATTTAACTGCTAGCATAAGAAGATGTATTTTAGGAAATAAGAAAGACGGTGGTTCTCAAATTCAGCATGTATCAGAATTACCCAGAGGACTTCTTACAAAACACAGACTGCTGGGCTCACCCCAAGTTTCTGAATCAGTTGTTCAGAGATGAGGTCCAAGAATTTGCATCTCTAACAAGTTTTCACGTCATGCTGAGGCGGCTTTTCTGAGAACTGCCCTTTGAGAACCACTGATCTAGGGTACAAGACTTCATTCTTTAGCGAAGAACCAGAAAGAGAGAGATAAGCAAAGGAACTCATTCAAAGTGAGAAAATGTAAGCCAAAGGTAGTTCCCTAAATCGACCTACATAGAACTTCATCCTAAAGCACTCAGCGATGTTATTCTGTTATTTCAAACCCGATTTTTTTACACATATAACTAGATTCCTGTGGAACATATTTTTCCAAGCATGTAGAACATTCCTAAAATCAGAAATTTACCTGCTGTTTTATAATGCATTGGCATTATTACCGAACTCAATCTAAGATGTGGCCGCAACCTGTAAGTATGTACCTTGCTTTATGAACTTGTAGATAGGAGATGATTTCCTTAAAAGCTATTTATAAAGCAGGTTCTTTGTTTGTGGGATTGTTTTGGGAGGTTTCTTTCTTTTTTCGGTGTGGGGCTGTCCTGTGTTTAGGTTAGTAAATCAAAGCACATTTAAAATGAACAAAGGGACTTCTATTTAAAGGAATCTTATAGAAAACCCTTTTCTAATGTGAATGATTATTGCATACAAATTTCTCTCTCTGATAAGCTGGATTTTCACGCACCAGCTTTGGCAAAAAGCAAACTTGTCAACATGTTGCTCGTAATATTTCAGATTTGGAAAATTGCTTTCACCTTTTTATTTCTCTCTTGAGGTAATTCTCCTACTTCAAGTTAGCCTCATAAGTCAAATCTTCACATGTGTTACTTTTAATTTCTTTTCATCCTTGAGAAAATGGAAGTATCAAGAGATTCTTCCTTTAGAGTGAAGGGCTTGTTTGAAACTCCAACGCTCCAAGCAAGGCCCTAAGTAGGTCAAATTTCCAAGCTGTAATTTCACCAGACAAATTTGTTTGATTCCCCAAGACAATAAAAGAGGACACAATGCAAGACAGTTTCAACTGTCCAATCTTAACCTTCAAGGTCTTTGTGGTCTACCCAACCCATTCCAACCACCCACTGCATGCTACCATTAGCTTTAGCAGGGACATTCCTTCCAAATTCCGAACTATACACATAAATTTCTCCAGTCTGAATGTCTTCTATCCCCCAGTTTATGTTCTTTCCATCCATCTTCAGGTCCAACTCTACAAGAGCTTCTCCAAACACCCCCCCTCTCAATACTCTCGCCATTTTCTACATTCCTCCTAAATTTCCTTTCTATGTGACTCTATCACATACAGATCACATAAGATCATACCCTGTCTGGTGAAGGAATTTAACTATTTCACTGTCTGCTTTTTATCCTTTACTACATAATCAGTTCTTAGATATTAAGAAGTATGTCATCTTACCCAGCACAGTTCTCCATAGTAGTTACTTCACACATAATTCTTCAATATCCTATGAAAAAGTATTATTCTAGTGCCTTAGAATCCTTATACTCCAGAGTCCAGTTAACTCACCAAAGAGATTTGTAAAGTGGTTCATCTGAGAAAATTTTAGATTTCCTTGAGACTGCTTCACCCAGCAAGAAACATTTGGGCCATTTCTTTGCCATGGCAGAAGGAGAATAAAGTACTAACGTGTGGTATAGCTCTGCTCCTGTGACTGTCTTGTCTTCTCTAAAAGGCCACATTCCATCCATGTCTCCACTGAAAACATTTTGTGCTCCAAGTAACTGAAAGTGTCTGTGGTGATACAACAATGGGCTCCAGTATTATAACGTGGGCATTATATCTCTTCATACACAGACCAGTGTTACGCGTGATGTTTAATCTGATCAACTACCCCAACAGAGACAATTCCCCAAAACACAACATTACCTAGCGTGACAGTTAAGAGTCTGCGCTTTAGAAACAGAGATCTGGATTTGAAGAGTTACTGCCTTTTACTGGTGGTTTAACTTCAGACTAGTTACAATTCCTCCTTAGATGCCAAAGGTGAAAAATGGGATCAGAAACACCTCTGCACAGGCTGCTTTAGAGAATCAACTTAGATCATGTCTGCAAAGAACTTAGCAATATCTGATACAAAGTAGTGGTTGTAGTTGGTATTAATGAGATTTTAGCCAAGCAAATTGAGCTCACAAATAGGACTGTGGAGGCAAAAAGAAAGGATGCAAGACAAGTAGCTAAATACAGGTATTAGCCTTGGCCACACCTGGCTGTTAATCACAAGCCACTGAGTTGCCCCATCTTAGAGGCACCCAGAATTCCTGTTGTTGGTTTTTGAAAGACAAAAAAGCCCTATGAGCAAGATGAAGAGAGCGGGTGTATTCTCCAGCAGAGTGGGCTGCTGAGCAAATATGGCATCCATGAATGGCTGAAAGTATCTCCTACAGCACCCACAGACACAGCTTTCATTTTCTTCTGTTTTTCCTTTTAATTCTTTTCCTCGCCTGATTTGCTCTTTCCCCCTCTAACACTAGCCCTGATCAATGCAGCAGGTCAGGTTGAAAGAATGGACAGCCTCAGAGCCACATACATTTAAACCACTTTAATGCAAATATTGATCGTAAGAGCACAGACACAGGCTGGGATGCGTTTTTTTTAATGGGCATGCTTTTTTTCTGGGGCTGTGCTACCCATGATAAAACAGATCACCATAGATCAGAATCCCACCATCTTCTCGCACAGAAATGCCTAAGGAAATTCGCAAGGTGGGCCACCTTCAGTGCTAAGCTTGTCAGCCTCTCAAGCGCATGCTTCAGTAGTCTGTGGGACCAGAGTTTCTTACCCACTTACACTTCCCTCCTCATACTTCCTAGATGAACTATTCTGAGGCACAATATATCAGAATGGGTGTGGCATGTTGTACCACAAGAGTGGCTGTGCAACAATGCCCACTATAGTACGATATTTAATTCCTGTGTACGTGTACGCAAGATTCTCAAAGCACTGTATCAGAAAGCCAGTGTCCAAGGCATATTTAGCAACAGAATCCAAGTCTGAGCTGAAATCCAAACGCAGAGATCAAGGGCAGGAAGGAATTCTAAGGGCCACTTTGAAATTTGATACTAAAAAGATCTGATATTCTATCTGTAGGCATTTTTAGCTTGGACTAGAGGGGGTAAAAAAAGAAATGAAAGAAAGAAAAAGAAAACCTGTTTGTACAAAGAAAGCCAGCTTGGCCTATTGCCAAGAAACTAGGCGTCATAAACTGGGTGGAGTTTGAAAGCAACACAAACCAAGCTAAAACCAAAGAAAGGAGGGGAAAACAACTCAACTTAAAAGCCCCAAATGAACCCCAGTTGCTTCAAAGCAATGCTAGTTGCTTTCAGATGTTTTTTAATTCTACTTTTCCATGGGCCTGTGGTTTCTGTTGTTGCCTGTTATAACTCTAAAGGAAAATAAAAAGCAGCAACATTCTACCACATTTACCAAGATGGCTGTGGACATGGAAAGAGACGACCATCACAACCTTTGCCTCCATATGAAGAAGCTTGTTTGCTTCTTCTCCAGAGCTTGCCTGGCTACCATTTCTTTCTGCAAAGGCAGAAATGTCATCATAAAGAAGGACAAGCAAGATGTGTACTCCCTGTGGACACAATGTTCTCTGTGGGCTTATCAGCCTAAAAGAGCGCGATAACTGGAGGTGAAGGGGACACCGAGTGGTATGCAAAGTGGGAGGGGAGCAAGGCAGAATGAAGCCTTTGACCTTGGAAGAGCTGAGTACTAGTGAAACGGAGGGAGGGAGGGCGAGGGAGAACTGAATGAGAAATTCCTTGCTGTAATATATTCGGTAAAAATGGGGCTGTCATCTTGAGCTACAAGTTAGAAAGTTATTACTTTTAATATGCCACTACCTTAGGCCTATACTGTTATGTAAAAGAAAAATAACCTTGTGTGACAGTTTAACATTGATCGATGTGCCTGCCAAATGCAAAGAGATAAATAAGCAGGTGATGAATAAACAGCACTTCAAGTAAAGACATTACGCTGCATGCATAAAACGGCGCCAGGCACCTACGAGCTGTGGGTGGCCGAAGGTTGGCCATTTCATGCCCACTCAGTAAAGCAGACTTAATCGCTTCCAATATTTTCTGTTAAAAAGCACGCTTAATGAGCCAATTTCACAGGCCCAGAGAAACTGATTATTATCTCTGAGTTCCAACAGAGTTGGTTGTTTTCCAAGAGCCAGGTTGTTTTGTTTTTTTTTTTTTTTTTCTTGATGGGATAAAAACCTTTTTTAAAAAAGAGAGAGAGAGCAAGAGAGAAAGGGAGCGATAGAAAGAGGGGGAGCGACAGAGCCAGCCAGAGGGCACAGGAAGCCTGCTCACAGGGGCGAGGTGGCCACTAGATGGCAGTGTTACCCCGCAGTCAGCGCCCCAGACGAGGCTCGGAACTGGACAGGAGGCTTCGGCTGAAAGATGGCACGGTAAATAAAGCTGAAAGCAGCTGCCTGAAGAGTTCATACCCTACCCTCCGCCCTCCGTGGACCCTTTGTCCACAATTATTCCATCCGCCAGCCCGTACAAGGCGAAGAGACAAAAGGGGCAGTCCCCGAATGGCCTCCCTCGTGCTAACAGCCCAGGTCTCTGATTACTCTTCTCTGCAGCAGCGTTTCACAAAGTACCGAGGTCCTTTACCCGGTTAGGCTTAGTTCTCCCTGGTGTTTTTCGCCGGGAGGGGTTTGCAATCGCTGTACCTCTCACAAGGGGCTTAAATCCCAGGACGACTAGCAATTTAGCTTTTCACCATTTACTTTGGGGCAGATTCCTTTTTTCTTGCCTCTTTTTCTTACACATTCTTTTTTGCCCTTTTAGTAAAAAGTGTGGAGGAAAGGAATTCAGTCTCAAAGACATATAGGGCCTAGAGAAAAGACTGGGAGAAGGGGAGGGGAGAAAACACCCCCCTTAGGAAGCCAGTTGGCCTTCAAACAGCATGATTTCGCGTCTTCCTTCAAGTACACAACAACATGGTAAAAGCCACAGAAGCAAAGGGTTATTTTCACAGACTGCAGTTATTCAGTCACCACTAAGAGGGAAGACCCAGCAACCAGATCTCAGCATATAATTAACTCAGATATTAAAAAAAAAAAAAAGAAAATTTGAAATGAACTGTTGTTAGGTTCTAAATTGAGATGCAAGTTAATTATTTATGAATATTCATAGAAAACTTGAACAATTTCCAAACTTGGCCTTTAATTTCTCATCAGTTAACCAAATAATTGATGGGGATTTTTTTTTTTGGTAGGATAAATTTTTCTAGATGTGCAATGCAGCTATCAAATCCATTAAGCTTTTTGGAATTCATTTTGTCTTTTGACGAATCAAAAGGGAATGGACGTTGGTGATAGAGAAAAAAATCATTTTCATCTCTTATCTTTTCCTTCTAGTCACCTATAAGAGAAGAATGAAATCATACTCAGCAAAGATTGGGCAATCATGAGAAAGAAAATGGGGGTATTTGAGGAACTTTCAGAAGAAGCAGATAAAATTCAACTTTCTGTAGGTGGATGGGAAGTGTTTCGAGATGGGGAGGTGGGCACAGAAATGGAACTAGTTAGAGTAAGAAGGTACCCAACTTCCAAGAACTTATTATAGGTCACTGCTGCCACTATTCTCATTCAGTTACTCTGGACAACAGCAACAAAAACCCTATATGGCCCCAAGTTTCACTTTAACATGCCAGTCCCTGCCTACCCTCCATCACCGAGGCACCCACCCCCCTCTCCACATTTCAACCTCTTCCATCCCACTGCCATGGGGCAAGCTCCCTCTTCCTAAAGAAGCCAGCTACCAACCAGAAAAACTCACCTCTGCTGAAATATTAACCATCAGCTACATGGGATTTTCCCACTGACGGCAGAAAATACAGCCAGTTATTAATTAAAGTACAGCCAGCTGTACTTTAAAGTACAACTAAAGTACAGCCAGCTATTCATTAGGGTCACTCAAAAGAAAAGTCAAAATGGCAAACACATCTGAATACTTCAGTTAAGTCTTCCACTGAACACAAAATGCAGCAAACAAAATTAAAGGGTTAAAAGGAATGCGTGATAACCCATATCAGAAATCTGTCATTTTGGTGATTTAATTCACCCATAAAAATCCTGTCCTGTTCTATGCCAGGCACTGTGCTGGGTGCTAGAGACAGAGGACAAAGGCTGGTGCGTTGCCCTCAAGGAGCTCACTGGCTGGTGGCTCCAGCACAGCGACAGAACAGAGAACCACCGGGTGCCCAGAGGTGGAGCCCTTGCCCAAACTTGGGAGGTCCTGAGGGCTACTACAATTGGGGGTGAGTTGGTAGAGGGTAAATTAGTTTCCTAGGGCTTTCCTAACAAATTACCATAAACTGGTTAGCTTAAAATGACAGTGCTGGAGGCTAGGCAGTCTGAAATCAAGCTGTTGGCAGGGTTGGTTCTTTCTGTAGGCCAAGAGGGAGAAACCATCCCATGCCTCCCTCCTAGCTTCTGGTGTTGCAGCAATCTTTGGCGTTCCCTGCCTTCTAGATGTATCACTCCAATCTCTGCCTCTGTCTTCAGAAGGTCTTCTCCCCTGTGTTTCTCTCTTTTTCTCATAAGGACGTCAGTCATATTGCATTTAGGGGCCCACTCTAATGCAGTATGAATTCACTGTAACTAATTACATCTGCAAAGATCTTATTTCCTAATAAGGTAACATCCTGAGATTCCTGGTGAACACGAATGGGCGGGCGGGGGAGGTGGGGGGAGATACTATTCAACCCAGTACAGAGGACATTTCAGGCAAGGATGCCAGAGGCCACCGAGCATCCTAAAAATTTTAAGTGGTTCCTTGCCGTCACAGAGTAAGATGCAGGGGAAGTGCAGAAAAAGTTAGATTTGAAAAGGGAGGCTGAAATGGATCAAAAAGGATCTCGTGTGATATATTAAAGAGTATGAACACTGCACTGAAAGGTGGTTAAAAAAAACAGGTGGGTTTTAAGTAAGTAAATATTAAAAACACACTCTGGCAGGAGTATAGATATTTAGAAAGAAGCACAGTTAGAAGCAGGGATACTGGCTGGGGTGGTAGTTGCACTAATGCAGGGTGAGACTCTATAATAACACGGTGTCAGGGCGGATGAAGGGAGGGAACACAGGTGACATTTTTTTTTTAAATTAATAAATTGTAATTGACAGAATCTTAAGTCGGTCGAATTAACAAAATATATGTTGTTGCAAAATGAGGGTGTCGGAAGCTGAGAAGGGCCCTAAACTTGACCCAGAATTCTGCCATGAGCAAAGACAGTGACCATCAATTCTTTAAGCAAAGTCAGAAATAGATTTTTAAAAAGAAACAGACTTGAACACGTTGAAAATTGGTTCAATTTTGTGTATGTTGAAAATATACATATATATACACATATATATACAAAAGTTGGTATATGTACAAGAGAGGCTGGGATGGAAATGCAGATTGCGATGAAGAGCCCTCAAATTAGGTTTGATCAGGAGCTCCCTGAGAGGGCAGGAGAAGAGGCACAAGATAAGAGAGAGCTGGAAGAAGGAAGGAACAGTTCTCAGTGCCAAATGCTGAAAAGAATTCACAATAGGACTTCGAGAAATTCAGAGAAGAGAATGGAAGAAAGGATATTTAGACAGTGAGTCCCCCCTTCCTGACACTTGGCTCTAGAGGGGGAAAGGAGAGACAGAGCAGATGGTAATGGCAATACTGGAAAATAAAGGCAGATGTCACTGAAGGACGGGTTGATGTTTTATTTGCTTGCTTAAAGAGTTAAGCAGTTTTATATATAGATATGAAAGTCCTGTAGAAAGGAAGAGGATAAAAAGACAAGTGTAACAAGGAATAATCAAGAATGTAAGACAAACCCATCAGACCTGGGTTATCTATCTCACAGAGTTGTTGAGAGGATAACATGAGATAATGATGGGAAATCACTTTGAAAAATCAAGTTGGAATGGTGCAAATTCAGTTACTATTTTAATAATGGTGTTTTCAGTGATGAAGTCTTAAATGCGTGATAGTTTTTGTTTTTATTAAGTTGGCATAATCTGCAGAAGCTAGAACTGTCAACACAAACCCCCACTCTCCCCTGTTCAGGCCCGATACAGACACTCTGAGGCTCTCCTTGTCTAAACGCCATCCCATGCAGCGAGGTTTCACTGCAGAGAAAGAGAGAGCATTTGGAGATTTGGCACGATTCAATATTCTTCCTTTTTCCAACATAGAAACCATGGTATATGATACCAAAACTGTACTTTCCAAAACTCATCATAGACATATATTTCCTAGATTTATATCAATTAGACTAAGGTTTCACAAGTCTATAAAGAAGCGCACTGCAAAGCTTTCCCTCCCTGTGGCATAGTAGTGGATTTCTACTCTGACACACTCACGGAAAACACCATTACAATACTTAGTTGATAACTAAGGTGAGGCTTTCACCCTTTTCCAAGATCTCTAAATAATGAAGATACAGCTACAGACAGCAACTTGACCCACTAAAGAGATTATGAAGAGGGAGACAAAGAGCAGGAATTCCACTCTAGACAGAACACTTCATTAAAAACAATCCTCAATAAATATTGAAACAAAGGTACTTCTCTCTCATTTATCACCAACCCACTCACCTTTTACTCATTGATATGTTCAATGACCAGTGTGTTTGCAGTACTTATAAGTCCTCATGTTCTATCTTAAGTGGTCAGAAAAATGATCGTAAAACAAGATCCTCAATTGCAATAAATAGAACACTACACATTTAATACATGCCAGCAAAATGGGCTGCAATATTAAGTCAAATAAGACCAGAATTCAATTCAATTCAGAAAAAAAAAAAACCCTGAAGCACCAAGCTAATCGTCAGCTCTGATTTTTTTCCCCAGTGTATGAAATGTATATGCTCATAATTAATGTGACATACGAGGAGAGTTTGTATGGAAATACCAAAGGAAAGTTAATGCAATGCACGTGATTCTTATCAACCCTAATATAGCAGAAGCTCCTATCCGTTTCATCAAGGTTCAAAACATTTTAAAACATAGTCAGAGTAGTTCAAATCAATTCTCTGCTTTCTGTGTAAATTCAGAAAAAAAAGTGTTATTTCTGAGATCTAAGATTTAAGCTAAGAAACAAACACATGAAGGTCACAGAACTGCCAAAAGTGCAGATATAGCAATGGCTCTAATTATGCATTAATCTTACATATTCTATACATGAGTACAGAAAAACTCAATTGCTGCTGTATTTAGAAAACTAAAATAATGCATGCAATTAGAAAAGGAAAGTAACTTAAGAGTGGACACAAAACATAATTTTCAGAAAATGCAAAAACATACAATAGATTCGCTACTTGAGTTTCTCAAATGGAGACTTCTACTTGAAGTCCTGAATTACGAGAGATATAAATTTCTCCATAATATTAAGAACAATTACCCATGATTTTTTTTAATCTATAAAGTGAGGAGATGCCATTTTCACATTATTTTTATAGAATTATTAGGATAGGAATAAGTAAACTGATTGGTCAAGAGATTATCCTTATATTGAGATAAAGACTATAATTAAAGAGAGATCTCTGTGAAGGGTCATAATAATCAAGATAATATCTTGGTTAATACACTTTAGAAGCAAAACTAACAAGCACTGCCAGTATGCTATTACACTCTCCTACATAAATACTGTGATTCTGTCTGTGAAGCACATTGGTATGAAGTGCCAAGATTTCCATATTTAATGTATTCCCAAAAAGTCCAGATTAAAATATATTAATATTTTATAGGAATATATACATGTAATATATATAAAATGTGTGTGCAGGTACATGTATCCCTCCCCCCACCAGGGATTGGGAGGAAAAGCTGTGGCTTTTTTTGTTCTGAATAGATTACCTGTGCCTGTGTTTTCATTTCTTACTCTCTTTTAATTCACAGATGAGTACGCACTAGTCCATTAAAAGTATGTAAGGGCCCAGTGCACCAATAACTAATCTTGACTGAATTTAACACTATATCTATATCCACGTAAAATGTTTTAAAGTCTATCATATTTGAAAATACTCAAAGATGTACTCCGAGACTGTTTATCCAGGTGATAGCCTGGAACATAGCAGGTGCTCAACAAAGGCTTGTAGAGAGAGAAGAAGAATGTGACAACAGGGAGACGTCACCATCCCCATGTTAGGTACTGCACTCTTCCTTTCTGAACCCTCCCTTTGACAGCCAGTTAAAAACAACCAGTTAACTTCTCATCAGTTAGCAGATTCCACTCCGTATACCTTACTACAGGCACCTTAATGGGTATCCCTTTAAAAAGTGAAAACAAAAACAAAAACAACCCTACTTGATAAGAGTGTCTTAAATGGTGACATCAAAGAATCTGCGGTATTACATGGATAAGAGTATAGAGCTAGGTGAGCCTTAGCCCCTTCAAATGTCCTGTGCGCACCTGACTTCACTCAGAGATACACCTATCCTGGAAATTCAAGCGGAAAGGGATGGGATCACGTTATTTATCAGGCAACACTGTGGATTTAGCTATTTCTTACCACTTCAATTTTTTCTAAACCAAAGAAATGTTCAGTTTCAAACTTTACTTTAATCCCTTTGATAAGAATATCTTGGAAACTGGAATAATAAGTATCAAAAGAATAGATTGTAATTATACCCCAATAAAGATGTTTTTAAAAAAAAAAAGAATAGATTGTATGATTTTTTTTCTTTTTTTTTAGCTTTCGTAACATGGAATACCAAAACGCCATTAAATTTTGAGCCTGAGGAAATATACATCCTAACAAAAGGGTCAGATTTCCACACCACTAGGCAGGTCTATTGGAAGCTGTGTTCACTCCCAGCGCAGGAAGTTACAAATTTTAACTCTCTGTTTCCTCACCTAAAAAACACATAGAAGTAAACCTCAAAAGTTTGTATTGAGGATTGCAAGAATGATTTTTATAGATTAATCCAGGTATTCTATATATGTTAGACTTTCTCCTTGACCTTTTCTCATTAAAAAGAAAAAAAATTCTATACTTCACTGCTTTCTTAAACAAGATAAAAGTAACAAAACTAATTTTCCTTGACTTTTCCCAGCCAAGTGATAGGAATACATTATTTTATAATATAACCATAAAATAGTGCTTGGCTTACATTTTTAAAAACTTACACAAAATTTCTGTTTTCATCATTTATGGAGAATAGTTTTCCAAAGTATATTTTTTCCCTCGTTTTTAATAAAATTACAAACCTGATAACTAAAATATGCATATTACAGTAATTTTAAAAATACATTAAAAAAGCACAAAGAAGAAAATTAAAATCACCCATAATCCTCTTACGCAGAGATGGTTATTGTTAATTTGGGGATCTTTATTTCCACTCTAGTAATTTGAATGGGATAATTCTCTGCATGTCGCTCTGTAACCTTTCTACATTTCTTAACATTTTATGGACATTTTGAAGGCCTGAATATTCTTAAACATTCTACATAATATACACTATGAAGATCATTTTTATGGCTGCCTATTATTTTATTTCCTGGATATACCATAAATTATTTAATTGAAGCCATACTGTTAAACATTTAGGGTTGTTGTTGTTTTTAAGCAAGGTTGATATATTGAACCACCGTGTACCCATGACCCAGCTTCAACCATTATCAGCTCATGCGTCAGTATTATTTCTTCTATACCCTCACCCATTCCCCACTTTACCTTTAAAAGATAAAAACTTTTTAAAAAACATAACCACAATACCATTATCACACCTCAAAAAATTAACAGTAATTCTTTCATATCATCAAACACCCAAGCAATGCTCAAAAACCCTTGATATTCCCTCCTTCCCTCTTTCTCCCCCTACTGCCTCTCTTAATTGCTCAAATCAACATCCAAATAAGGTCCACACATGGCAAATGATCAATAAACCTCTTTTAATCAATAGATTCTTTTCCATCTGTTTTTTTAAATTCCCTTGCAACTTATTTGTTGGAGGGAAAGAAGAAAAATTGGTCAGTGGATCTAGAGTATTGCTTGTGTCTTGGAGTTTGCTGACTGCGACATCATCGGGTCATTTAACATGCACCTCTATCAACTATATTTCCTAGATATAGGAACTTAGAATTCTGCTCAGATTCAGGTTCCATGTTTTGGTAATACTATTTCATAGGTGGCATGGTGAGCTGCCATCAGGTGGTACATAATATTGGACTGCCTGTCTTTCAACTGATGTCAGTAGCCATTGATAATCAATACCTAAGGTCTGTTAATCACTATTAGAGTGGTAATATTCTAATTAAAATAGTTTTGCTAATATAAATAATATACAATAGGGACTTCCCTGGTGGTTGGGAGTCCGCCTGCCAATGCAGGGGACACGGGTTCGAGCCCTGGTCCGGGAGGATCCCACATGCCACGGAGCAACTGGGCCCATGCGCCACAACTGCTGAGCCTGTGCTCTAAAGCCCACAAGGCACAGCTGCTGAGCCTGCACGCCTAGAGCCCACGCTCCGCAACAAGAGAAGTCACCACAGTGAGAAGCCCACACACTGCAAGGAAGAGTCGCCCCCGCTCGCTGCAACTGGAGAAAGTCCGCGCGCAGCGGCGAGGACCCAACGCAGCCATAAATAAATAAATTAATTAAAAAAAACTTTTTTAAGTTAAAAAAAATAATAATATACAATAGTTAAAATCTTACAGTTAAATATTTGTTCACATCTATGTGTGCATGTTTATATTTAAGAAAAATTCCTAAAAAATTAAATATCTGAATTAAAATAAATTTACATTTGAAAATTTACATTACTATACATACTGCCCAACTTACTGCCCTCCAGGAAAGTTATAACTAAAGTGAATCCCAGTGTTGGGTTACTACTGTTTTAAACGTTTCTGTTAATTTATCAAAACTGTGGTACTCATTGTGGTTTACTTTGCAATATTTTGCTTACCAATAGGACTAAGCATCCTTTCCTTAAATTTAAAGTTGTATTTCTTCTTTTGTGAATTGTCAGCTCTTGTTCTTTGATAAGTTTTTTCGTTGGGTGTCCGTGTTTTTTCTTTTTTTCCCCCTGGTTTCTTAAATATATTTACTGAAGTGTTATGGAAACATGATCTGTGATGAGTAGTGGTACTATAATATATAAAGACTCCATGTACCTGTAACATCCAATTGTTCTCCATGCTGTGTTTGCCCAGCCTAACATTTTATTCAAGATCCTGGTCAAAAATGGCAAAGCAGACACCTGCAAAACACGCTGAACATGACAAACGATTTCAGGGAACAGCATTTTAATTCATCACAATGAAGGACTGAGGTAACCGGCCTGGTCTACCATTATGCTCAGCAAATGATTTTCATTCCAAATCTGTTTTCCTCTTATAATTTAAACATTATGCCAATTTATTTCTCAATAGTATTATGCTTAAAGAACACAGAACATTATATACACTAAATTGAGTATGGCTTAAAAAAAAAATCCCTGTACCACCATGTAAAAATGATAGTTTCATTTACCTCTTTGCTTTGCAAATATTCTTTTCCCCCACAAAGAATGATAAGCAATAAGTATTTTTATTATGATGTACTTAAAAGGTAATAAGGAGGATTTCACAGTTGAATCACTACAGATACAGAGGTTTACTACTGTCATTTAAAAGCCCTGTACAGATCACATGCCTTAGAACAGGCTCTAATTCTGGAATAAATAACCACAGAAGCAGTCATGCACATTCAGTCCAACTTTCCAAATACACCTTTCTGAAAAGAGGAGTTAAAAGTAATTGAAAGTCTAGGAATGACACATTAGACTTATATAAGCCCAAATCTAAAATTAGAAACAGTAATAATATTTAGTAGAAGTAGAAGGTTAAACCTACATAGGTGGGGAAAATACTTAGAACTGAATGAAGTAGCTAAAAAATACAATTAAGTCTTTGCCACATCAGTATTCACATTTGTGCATTAGGACCATGCAAATAAAATTAATTAGTGCTCAAGTCATTTAGTTACAATGGTTTCCCCATTTCAAGCATACATAATGCATAATGGAGACAATACAGTCTCTTATAAAGAATAGAAAAGCAAGGAAAGAGGGAGAGAAGGAAAGAAGGAAGTGAAGAATAGAGGGAGAAAGGGAGAAAAGAAGGGAGGAAAACTTGCTGAGAAAATATTTTTCATTTCAGAGAAAACCATCTTTCAATTATATAATAATTAAATAATCACATGATCATTTCATTATAATCATCCCCATAACGGTCTTTAGTTAAAATCAAAGAAAAGTCCACCTTGGAATTTTAAGATAATCCTCATGTAATATTTAAATAAACCCAAATATTTCACACTAATTTCCTTAATAGATTACAGATTGGCACAATTGAAAATGTAGTCAAAATTCTAAACTATTTCAAAAATAAAAATAAATCCTCACCTCCTTGGAAATGGAAAAATGGTCCTCAAGAACAGTTATTTGAATCATGTCCTATCAAATAGGGTGAGAAAGGCCTAACCATGTGAGCCTAACCACTGTTTAAGCTTGCACAACTCTGTATGAGAGGGAGTAGGTAACAAGTGCACCTCCCTCTTAGAGCTACTTTAAAGATTCAATAAAATAATGCATGTAAATACCTTCATACAGTGATTGACATAGATGTGCTCAGTGAACATTATTGCTGTTATCAGAGTGGTGATCATCGCCATTATATCATCCAAAGTGTCTGGAAAGTTTTACATCAAAAGAGTTTTCCATAAAAATACCTGACCTATAGAAAATTTCTGCTCATCTGCCTTATTACATAGTATATCTGTTTTAAACTAAGTGTTTTAATGGTAGCCATAAAGTAAAATCAGTAGTTCTCAACAGGGGTGGGGGGATTATTTTGCCCCCCAGGGGACATTTGTCAATGTCTGGAGACGTTTTTGTTTGTCAAAAAGCAGTGGTTGGCCGCTGAGGAGGTGTTGCTACTGATATCTAGTGGGTAGAGGCCAAGAACCTACAGAGCACAGCCGCCAACGACAGAGAACTATGGTGCCCAAATGTTACCAGTGCTGAGGGTGAGAAACCATGCAGTGAAGTCAACACATCTAAAAAGAAATATTCAGGCCTTCCCCAAAACAAGTATTTTTTGAAATCTCCAATGTACTTTCCTAATTTATATTTAACTGCAATTGGATTCAGACACAATTTACACAAATTCACTTGACGAAATAGGACTGACAAGACGTACTGTCTCACAAAGCATAGTTTCATAATCAGAGTTAAATAATTGCCCATTTCAATATCCATGAATTTATCATTCTTTTCTTAAGTAATCTAGTAGCTTATTTATACCTTTCGGGGAAATTCTTAAGAGGCAGTAGTAATTTCTTACATTTGATGGTTAATATTTAGAATGTATATTTTTTGTTCTAATGATTTCAGTAGGAGAAACAGTATACTGTGAATACATATTAGCCATATGGAAAAGACAATGAGGTTTAGTAATTAAAACTGAAAAGGTAAAGAACTATGCAGTAATTAGAACACTGATTAATCAGCTGATAATTTTATCTTGATTAATGCTGCTGGTTTCTCTTCTTATTGACCTAGGAAAGGTAGGTTTAGACCAATTAAATATAAATTATTCTCCTTTTTTCACATTCTGGGAAGCTTCCAGTATTCTAAGTCACACTACATTTATAAGAAGTACTATTGAAATGCTCTTACTAAATTGGGCAGCTCAACAAAAGATAGAATTAGGTTCATGTTCCAAACATGTGATGCTTTTATCTAAGGCTAAATTATACTGGTTTATTTCAATATTATCCAGGGAGTATTAAAATTAGAATAAATTGCTATTTTTAAAAATCCTCTGATAACATTCAAACAGTTAATAAACAACTAGACACCTTATTCGCCTTACCATGTCTAACATGAGAAATTGAGAGAACTGAAGTTGAAGAATAAAAGTAGTTTTTATATTCAGGGTCTCACTTCATGGAACCTATGCTGGTTAATGGGGAAAAAATTGTTCTAGTATTAAGGAGATACATTCATTAATTCTTAGCCAATCAGTTTTCTATTTTTTTTCTTTTGCACTCTTACAGGCTTTATTGAGATAGAGTCAACATATAACATTGTGTAAATTTAAGGTGTACAATGTGATGATCTATGTGTATAATGCAAAATGATTACCACAGAAGGATCATTAACACATCCACCACCTCATATAGTTACCAATTTTTGCCTGTTTGCATGGTGAGAACTTTTAAGGTCTACTCTCTTAGCAACTTTCAAGTACGCAATATTGTTAACCATAGTCATCATGCTTGACATGAGATGCCCAGAACCAACACTCACCATTTATTATATGTTTAATATATGCTGTGCTTTAAGTAGATTGTATCACTTAATTCTCATTGCTCTATGGAGTAGGCACCATTATTCCCATTTACTGTTAAAGAAACTGGACTCTGGGGTGACCAGTTTGCCTGCAGGTACACAGCTGGAATGGGGTAATTTGCAAGCTTCTATGGGGCACAGGAAAGTGAATAAGACAAACCAAGTACTCAATGACTATATGTCGCATAGGGTAAAGCCGATATGCAATAACTGTATTTATTTATTGTATCTAGCCAGAACTAGATATTAAAGTTACCATTTGAGATAAGCATTTTAAAAATTGTTATATCTACTTCGGTTAAATTTAGTTGTTTGTATTCTTTTAAGACTTTTAAGAATACGTGGCTTTATAGTATTATAAAGAGATCAAACTTATACATATATATATATATATATATATATATAGACACATACACACCACCAATGTTTCTTTGAGGCCTTAGAAGTCATATGAAGGTGATGTTATAATAAAAACAGCAACCACAGAAAAACAGCATTACCTAACTATCATTATTTGAGCATTTTCTCTGAGCGAGGCACTTTGACAAATGTTGATATTTATTGCATGATTAATCCTCAGTCTAGTGAGCTAGGGTCTATTTTAGCCTCGTTTCATAAATGGGGAGCCAAAGAAGGGTGAAAAAGAAGGCAGGATATGTTGGGATTGAACTCAGGAAGACTGACCCCACTGTATCTGTTGAAGGTAACTAAAGCATAGGGTCAGTGAGGAGGGTGTGTGGGACCACATGCTGAAGGATCTGTGGGCACTGTGCAATGAATATATACTTAATTGCGTTGCCTATGTCGAACTATTAAAGGTTGAAAACAGGAGAAGTGAATTTTTTATAATATGAACAATACTGTAGTAAATTACCACTATCAGCAGTATGAAAGAGGAACTGGCAAGCTACAGCCCTACAATTTGCTTATCTCCTTTCAGCCTCATGGTGTGTGTGTGTATGTGAAGAACAGATAAGTCACTATGGGGAGGGGTGAGATAGGGGTAGGGGATTAAGAGACACAAACTACTGTGTATAAAATAAATAAGCAACAAGGATATATTGTACAGCACAGGGAAATATAGCCATTATTTTGTAATAACTTTAAATGGAGTATAATCTATAAAAATATTGAATCGTGATGTTGTATACCTGAAACTAATACAATACTGTAAATCAACTATACTGTAATTTTTAAAGTCAATATGGCTGGAGGCGAGAATAACTGGAAGGCAAACATAGGAAGAGGAGACTGGAAAGGTAGATTAGGTCAAGATCCTGTAGGACCTTGATCGCTAATAATTTAACCTTTATTTTGTAGGCAGGCTTTATCGTATTTACGATCAAATATTGTTATATGCTCAATTATGTTTCCCTTAGTATCTAGCATTGGATTGTACACGTGGTAGACAAACAGTAAATGATTTTATTAATCTATTAATAATTGTTACTTTATTAATTAAGCATTAATTTATTATTTTACCTGTAGAGGACTTGATCTAATCAAAACCAACAGAAACATGGATTTCTATGAAAATATAACCTATGTCTAGAAAATAATAACCTTCATGTTCTACAAAATCAGACAGTAAAACTGACAGATTTTAAGATTATAACCCATGAAACTTATAACTAGAGCACATCAATTTAAAAAATCCTAATTTTTAAAATACGTGCACAGTTTAAAAGACATTAAATACCTAACAAATAAGGAAATACTATGACAAATATGGGACTTTACTTTTAAATAATTATGGGTAAAGGTAACTTGATGGGAGCATAAGGAAAGCTTCAGACTGCTGAATGATGTGAAAAGGAACAAAATGTACACAGGAAAATTGTTCAATTAGCTCATCCAAGACAGAGTACACGGGCAAGTGAGCCAGACAAAGAACTTGCAGTCAGTGGACATCATGGACAGTACTCTTCTCCTCCACGCCTTACATGCTCAGCTGTGTTAGTGTACTTCGAGTCTAAATGTTGTTACTTGCTGGTGCAAAATACGAATTGCACATGAACCCACATAATTTCCATTCTAAGTAGATCTCATTCCCATATTTACAAATTGTGTAACAGCTAATTAATGTTACAGAGGCACACATATAGCAGGATAGACTATAACTGGAAGTACTGAATATTCAAATACTAAGCAGAGATTTTTTTTTCCTTTTTTAAATTAAACATACACTGAAGAATAGTTATAACATGTGAATACATATGAATGAAAAAGAGCTATACAACAGGCAGCCATACGTGGGTCACCACCCAGCTTCAAAATAACATTATTGGTGTTTTGGATGCCATCTCCCTGATCACATCTCCATCAGTGGCCCACACTCAGAGGTAACCACCATCCTGAGTTTAGTCCGTATCGTTCCCTTACCTAATTTGTAGTTTATTCTAATTACCATCTTGTTTGATTTTGCATATTATGTTTTGTTTTATAAGTGAAATCATATTGGATGTAATTTTTGCCTTCGCTTGTCCATTAAATATTATGCTTTTTAGATTTAATTGTGATAATGCATGTAGTTGTAGCATATTCATTTGCACTGCTGTATCATATTGCATTTCATAAAAATACCAAAATTCATTTATCCCTTCCACTATCAATGGACATCTGGGATATTTTCTACTTTCTTGCTATTATATACAAGGTGTCTATGCATTATTTTACCTGTCTCCAGGTGCACAGGTACAGCATTTCTTTGGGGTACATACTGCTCCACTGTAGGGAATTTGCATGTTCCACTTTATTACATAATACAGATTGATTTCTAAGGTGGTTTTAAGTATTTTCTTTCCCAAATACATTGTATGAGAGTTCCCATTGCTCCACATTGCTACCAAAACAAGATATTGTAGTTTTTTTTTTTTAACTTTTACCGATCTGGTAACTGTAAATGCTATCTCATTGCCATTTCAATTTGTATTTTCATGACTGCTAGTAAAGTCAAACATCTGCTGTTTACTTGCAAGTCATGGATCCTTTAATGTGAAGTGCACATCCAAATAATTTGTCCATCTTTTCTTTGGCATTATTTGGCTTTTAAATACAAATTTGTAGAATATCTTTGTATATTACAGATTCTAATCCCTTGCCACTGCACATATATGTTGTTAGTACATTCTTCCTGGTTTTGGTCTATTTTCACTTTTGTAACATCTATTGATAAATATTTGTAAATTTTTGTGAAATAAAATTTGCCTTTGTAGTTTCCTAATTTTTTTTTCATTAAGAAATCTTTCCTAAGCCAAGGGCACAAATATATTCTCCATTATCTTCCAAAAGATCAGAAATTGCCTTTCACATTTAATTTTTTTTTTTTTTTTTAGAGACTGGTGAGTGTTTTTTTTTTTTTTTTTTTTTTTTGGTACGTGGGCCTCTCACCGTTGGGGCCTCTCCTGTTGCGGAGCACAGGCCCTGAACGCGCAGGCTCAGCGGCCATGGCTCACGGGCCCAGCCGCTCCGCGGCACGCAGGGCCCTCCCGGACCGGGGCACGAACCCGCAGCCCCCTCACCGGCAGGCGGACTCTCAACCACTGCGCCACCAGGAGAGCCCCACATTTAATATTTTTAATGCACGGACCTGATCTTTGTATATAGTATGAGAGGTAAGGAAAAGATTTCTTCTTTCCCATGCGGACCAAGAGTTGGCTCAGCACAATTCACACAACCAATACTTTCCCCCACTGATCTACAGTGCCAGTACTGTCTTAAACAAAGTGTGGGTCTGTTTCTGGACTCTCCTGGTTCACTGGCCTATTTGGCTAAACCCATTAAAACAACAAATATCTTAATTAACCTAACTTTATAATAAGAATTAATATCTGGTAGGACATGTCCCTCAACCTCGTCCTTCCTCTGCAGAAATATCTTGGCTTTTCTTGCCCTTGCTTTTCATACACATTTTAAAATCACATTATCCAGTTCCATACACCCACCAACAAATTATGATAAAGCTTTCAATATTTCACCATTAAATATGGTGCTTTTTTTTTTGTCAGCAACTCTCTAGCTGGTTAAGAAAGTTTCTTTTTCACCTTCTCTTTTAAGAAATTTTATCATTATTTATTATTGAACCGTATCAAGTAAGTTTTTGGATCTATATGATGATCCCATTGTTTTCTGATGCTGTGCCAATGTTACATTCCTATTAAGATAAATTTTGCTTACCATATAATACTGATACACCGATTCACTGCTAATACTTCAAGTTTTGAAATCTAAGTTCTTGGTGAAATCAGACTGTGATGGTCCTTTTTTAAAAAAAAAAATACTGTCTTTGTCTCAAAAATATAAGTTGAGTAGTAGACTCCTTTTTTCTCTCATCTGAATGAATTTTATAAGATTGGAATTTTCCATTCCTTGAAGCTTTAGTAAAATAGTTCAATAAAGTGATGGGGTAATGGTGATTTTTGAGGACATTAACTACTGATACAATTTTTTAATGGATATAGAGCATTTGTATGCTCTATTTTTTTTTCCTGTTTTGGTAATTTATGCTAGAAATTTGCCATTTTCATGTTTGTCTCAAGTTTGGCAGCAAAGAGGTGTCACTAATGTCCTATTATTATCTTTCTAAAAAAGGACGAATTTTTCATTCTCTAATCATCTGTCTTCCAAATGAGTTTAATCCATTTTGGCTTTTAACTGAAAGGTTTAGTTCATCCGTATTATGATTACATATACATTTTCTTAGTTGGTGTTTCCTTTTTATCCCTTTTTTCCTGTTCTTTTTTTTTTACCTATTTGACTTCTTTTTTTAATAGATCTTTATTGGAGTATATTTACTTCACAATACTGTGTTAGTTTCTGTTGTACAACGAGGTGAGTCAGCCATATGCATACATATGTCCCCATATCCCTTCCCTCTTAAGCCTCCCTATCCCTATCCCACCTCCCTATCCCACCCCTCTAGGTCATCACGCAAAGCATCGAGCCAATCTCCCTGCGCTATGCTGCTGCTTCCCACTAGCTATTTTACATTCGGGAGTGTATATATGTCGATGCGACTCTCACTTCGCCCCAGCTCTCCCCTCCCCGCCCCCGCCCCGTGTCCTCAAGTCCATTCTCTATGTCTACATCTTTATTCCTGCCCTGCCGCTAGGTTCATCAGTACCATTTTTGTTTTTTTTAGATTCCATATATATGTGTTAGCATACGGTATTTGTTGTTCTCTTTCTGACTTATTTCACTCTGTATGACAGACTCTGGTCCATCCACCTCACTAAAAATAACTCAATTTTGTTTCTTCTTATGGCTGAGTAATATTTCATTGTATATATGTGCCGCATCTTCTTTATCCATTCATCTGTCGATGGACATTTAGGTTGGTTCCACGTCCTAGTTATTGTAAATAGTGCTGCAATGAACATTGTGGTACATGTATCTTTTTGAATTATGGTTTTCTCAGGGTATATGCCCAGTAGTGGAATTGCTGGGTCATATGGTAGTTCTATTTTTAGTTTTTTAAAGGAACCTCCATACTGTTCTCCATAGTGGCTGTATCAATTTACATTCCCACCAACAGTGCAAGAGGGTTCCTTTTTCACCACACCGTTTCCAGCATTTACTGTTTCTAGATTTTTTGATAATGGCCACTCTGACTAGTGTGAAGTGATACCTCATTGTAGTGTTGAAATGCATTTTTCTAATAATTAGTGATGTTCAGCATCTTTTCATGTGCCTCTTGGCATATGTATGTCTCCTTTCGACCAGGGCTCACGGGCCCAGCTGCTCCGCGGCATGTGGGATCTTCCCGGACCAGGGCACGAACCCGTGTTCCCTGCATCGGCAGGCAGACTCTCAACCACTGCGCCATCAGGGAAGCCCCTTCTGCCCATTTTTTAATTGAATTGTATTTTTGATACTGAGCTCCACGAGCTATTTTTATATTTTGGAGATTAATCCTTCCTTTGTCCGTTGTTTCATTTGCAAATATTTTCTCCCAAAAGGGTTGTCTTTTCGTCTTGTTTATGGTTTCCTTTGCTGTGCAAAAGCTTTTAAATTTCATTAGGTCCCACTTGTTTATTTTTGGTTTTATTTCCATTACTCTAGGAGGTGGATCAAAAAAGACCTTGCCATGGTTTATGTCAAAGAGTGTTTTTCCTATGTTATCCCCTAAGAGTTTTATAGTCTTACATTTAGGTCTTTAATCCATTTGGAGTTTATTTTGTGTATGGTGGTAAGTAGTGTTCTAATTTCATTCTTTTACATGTAGCTGCCCAGTCTTCCCAGCACCACTTACTGAAGAGGCTGTCTTTTCTCCATTGTACGTTCTTGCCTCCTTTGTTGTAAATTAGGTGACTATATGTGCATGAGTTTATCTCTGGGTTTTCTATCCTGTACCATTGATCTATATTTCTGTTTTTGTACCAGTACAATTGGTATTGATATTTCCCACATCGTAATGTTCCATATACTAATTTGAGAGCTATACATTTTATCTTTTTGCGGCTGCCTTATTAACTTTAAGAAGCATACTTAATTTAAAACCTGAAGATAACCCATCTTTTTAAATTCCCCCCAAACTTTATAAGAAACTTGGAACACTTTAACTTCAATCACCTTCTCCAGACAAATACTATTTTGATGATAATATTTTGTTTAATTAGTCCTTCAAATTGGACTTACATTATATAGTCTATGCTTGTTTAGATTTTTCCACATAGAATCTCCCTCTCCCTCCCCTCCTCTCTCTCTCTTTTTTAATCTTACACTTCAAACGGGATTGATCTCCTCCCTAAAGGACCTATTTTAGAATTCCCTTTGGGAAGGGACTATTGGTGATAAACCCTCTCAGTTCATATTTCTCTGAAACTTTCTTCACGTTGCCGCTTTCGTGGACCAAGTTTTCTAGATGTATAATTCTAGATAGACAGTTATTTTCTGTATGCACTTTAAAGATACAATTCCATACTTTTTTTCACCTTCCATCATGAAATGCAATGTCAGCTCAGTCTAATCACCTTTTCTTTGTGTGCGAACTGCTTTCACTTGCTGAGTGGTTTTTTTTATACATTTTCTGTGTCAGTATTCTGCAGGTTTGGATTTAAGTTTATTTATCCTTTGAGACTTTCAAATCTGAAAATTAAGTGTCTTCCATCAATTCTGGAAACTCCTGACCATCATTTCTCTAAGCCATACTGCTTTCCATTCAATTTTTCCCTCTGGGAATCCAGTTAGATATATGTGGTGCTTTTTCCCTTATTACACATCATCTTCCATATTTTTTATCCTTTTGTCTTTCTGTGCTGTATTCTGGGTAATTTCCTCAGACATTTCATTTCCCTAATATGTTTTTTAACCTCTGTATAGTTTGCTATTTAACTCATCTTTTGAAATTTTTTAAAAATTGTGAATATTATATTGTTAGATGTTTCAAATCTGACTGATCACTGTGTAGTTTTTATTCATATTTTCCTACCCATCTTTTAATTTTAAACACATTCGTATTTTATACTTGTATAATATTTTTATTTTATTTGTATAAATTATCTGAAGCCTTTTCAGATTTAATATTGCTATGCCTTGTTTCTGTTGGCTCTCTTTCATGGTGATTTATTTCCTTGTGTGTATGTATGAGTTTTAATTTTTGATTATGCACTTTTCTCCCTTGTAACTTTATCTTTTGGAATTCTTTGAGGCTTGATTTGAGACTAATTTCCTTTAAAGTGGACTTCTGTTTACCTCCATGAAGTCCCAGACCATTAAATGAGGTCCTATTTTAAAATAAATTCTTTGCATGAGGTTTTCCTATTTGTTTGTTTTGTTTTTTGTTTTTCCACAGAGGATACATTAATTCACCAAACAAGGTCCAAACAAGGCCAGCTTGTGCTACAAAGTCTCAGAGATGCCCTGCCACCTATCACCAAAGTTTGTATAGAAAATTCCTCCTGTTTATGAAAGTTTATTCCTAATTCACTCTTAAACTGAAAGTGTAGCACTTTAGGTTACAAGAGTCATGTAACAGGCTCCCAAAGGCCCTCCTGCCTTATGTCGGCAGTAGATTTGTTTCAAGTCCCGTGCACCTTGCAGAGACATCCAAACCAAAGGTCAAGATCACTAGTGGTGCAAAGGCCTCCTAGGCAAAGATCAGTGTTAGTATTAGTGTGTCTTTCTGGATTCCCACCATCACATTATTTTTGGATTCTGAGGAGACTGAATTGTCTTGCTAGCTTGCAATATAATTTTAAAGTTTTATTTTACCTCTAAATTTAAATGTTTTCACCTGAAGTGTGGTTCAGGGTACCTCGTCAGCATATTAGCAGAAGGGCAGTCAAGATTCTCTTCTCCTTCCATTAGCTCATATAATGAATCCCCCAAATATTTGCTGGATGAATACTGGTTGAATAGGTGAAGGAGTGGATGGCCCAATAATAGGTCCTCTACACCATCCTTCGGTAGCAGAAGTGGGTATTTTAGGCTTTACAGTCCATGTGGTCTCTAGCTCAACTACCAAACTCTGCCTTTTTAGTTCAGAAGCAGCCACAGACAATAAATGAATGAGGATCGCTGTGTTCCAATAAAAGAAAGAAAGAAAGAAAGAAATCTGTGCATTATCTAAGTAAGTATGGTGAACTCCCACTGGCACAGGAAAAACTCCATTTATCTAAGCATAGGAGTAATGTCTTGAGAAATGAAAGATGTATTATGAACATTTCTCTGAAGTAGACAGGCATGGTGAATCTCCACCCTACACACCCACTTCCTAGGAAACCAAAGGAACTAAGAAGGCGCATCCATCTTTCCAGCTGCCCTCTGAGAGCTCACATTCCAAAAATCTCTCCAGTAATCCCTCATCAGTGGTAAGGTTTGCACTGGGAGCTGTATATCATCAGCTATATTGTGTAAAATTTTTTCGAAGAAAATAACAGACACTCTAGTATTAGAAAAAGAGTGTAAATTATGTTACATGGGATTGAATATAATGTACGCCCTTGAACTGGGCAACACTTAAGTGATTCTCAGATAGCAAAATTGAGATTAGAAAGGTTTCTCACTTGAAAATGACCCTTTTGGTGTTTCACAAAAGAGAAACTTATAAATTTAGCACTAAATATCTTTGTAAGAAGCCAGGCATCCCGTGGAGTCATGCTTTAACAGTTTGATCATTAAGCTAATCTGGGACTTTCACAAATTTTAGTTATAAATTATAAAACATAAGAAAAGCTTCAAGGTTTATAAAATAGTGTTTTCCTTTAACATCAATGATCATAAATAACAGCAACAATTCATTTTCATGGACAGCCAAAAAAATCCAAACATGACAAAAATATCCAGGATTATATTACCTTTGCAGCTAATATTCTAGGAGAATAAATGTTCAAAGTAATGGTTAGGAACATCTGTTCTTTTTAGACATGTTGGTCAACTTCTGTCTGGATTCCATATGATATTTTCTAGTTTAAGGAAAGAAAAATATGAACCACTATTCTAACGCAATACTACTCAAGTAGAGTTTAACATTTTATATCAACTACATACCTGTGTCTGAGTCCCCAGACTGGGCAGAAATGTGGTCAGGCTTATTGAAATCTGGGCTAGCAGGTAAACACTGCCCTAAGTGGTGTTTCCCCACTTCTCCCCAAACAGACTTTGGCAGAAGATGAAACACAAAAACCTGAAGCCCTGTGCTTCTCTCTCTACATCTGGACAACTCACAGTTATCATATACTTCATTAACTTCACTTCTTGAAGGGTCCTACATTTCATAACATTTAAGACCTTAAATTCTCACCCCCCAAAAAAGAGAATAATTTTTTTAAAAACCACAACGATAGATAGATGTAGTGGTAAAGGTGATATATTCTTATGCAATATTGTTAGTATATTATATGATATGATTTATAATAGGCTTTTAAAAAAATTTTCTAGCATTTCCACATTTTCTACATGGAACATGATTTACTGTTATAATCAAGGGAAAACACACACACATTCACACACCATGAATGAGGTCAGTGTTTAAGGTCCAAATTTGCCTTCAGTTTACCCCATGCAGCTTTGGGGTGGCTCTCACCTTTGTGGGCCTTGTCCATCTGTTGGGGAATCCACTCCCCCACCCCAGCTCTGGCTCCTGGCATCCTTCTGCTTACCCCTTGTCTTGCAACATAAATCCTGACCTGACTCGCCAGGTTCTCCTCAATGTGTTGCATTGCCAACCCCATGACAACAGTTCCAGAAAAGCTCAGTGCTAACTTTATACTCCTTTCCTTCTCAAAGAGGAAACTGACAAAAGGGGTTCTTAGAGATGCACAGTCCTGTTTCTTGCTAACTCCAACCAGGGGAAGGGGATCAGTAGGAAAAATGAGGAAAAAAGTGCAGAGTTCCATATGATTGATAGTGGCTCAGTATGTTTACTTATTAATGATGGTTATCAATTACTTAATACTGAATGCTGGGGATTTACAACCATGTAAGCCTCAAGAAGCGGTTATGTGCATCTTATGTAAACTGTATCTCAGTAAGGTTGAAAGGAAAAAAGAAAAAGACCTTATTACTAGAGGAGGGGGATAAGAACAAGCTGCACTATATCTGTCCCATCCCACCTGTTTCCCCTGGAACCAGCTCCCATAACCCAATCTACAAGATATTATCATGATCTTTTAAAGTCCAGACAGTGGACTTCACTTGATCCTCAGAAAGTGTTTAACCATTTTACTGTACTGTAATTTAACTATTTCATGGGTTTCATCTGTTACTTTATTTATGGAGAACTAGAGGTGTCAATACAAGATTTCTCAAATTTTGCTACTCAAACAGGAGACTTAACCAGCACACCGATTTCACCTGGGGACTTGATGAAAATGCAGAAACTCAGGTCCCAGACAAAATCTACTGAATCAAAATCTGCACTTTGAAAAGGATCCAGGTGATTAAAATGCACTGTTTCAGTGCACTGATATACTCTTTTAAACGCAAACACACAGGAGATTAATAATATCAGTAAAATAGAGTTGAGAGAGGTGTGTAGTTTAGAAAAAGCCAATTCAGGCATGCCTCCCCACCAGCCTATTATTATAACTTTGCATTGTAAGTTCCCTAATAACAGGAGTCACCTTTTGTGATTTGTAATAAATGTATATTTGGTCTTCATCCCTTTTCTGAGCTCCTAAAACTCTTAGTATGTTTTAAGTGAGGAGGGTGAGAAAGGTATCTTGTTATGTTAATGGGGTGACTTTTGGAATGTTGACAGATCACCTAAAGATGGGGGCTGATTACCAGAGGAAACAACCATGTGATTAAAAGCTTGGAACTTTCAGTCTCATCCCCTTGACCTCCCAAGGGAAGAAGGGCTGGAGGTTGAATCCATCACCAAAGGCCAATGATTTAAACAATCATGGCTACATAATGAAGCCTCAAAAAAATCCCAAAAGGTGGGGTTCAAAGAGCTTCTGAGGGGCTTCCCTGGTGGCACAGTGGTTGGGAGTCCGCCTGCTGATGCAGGGGACACGGGTTTGTGCCCCGGTCTGGGAAGATCCCGTATGCCGCGGAGCGGCTGGGCCCGTGAGCCATGGCCACTGAGCCTGTGCGTCCGGAGCCTGTGCTCCACAATGGGAGAGGCCACAACAGTGAGAGGCCCGCGTACCACAAAAGAAAAAAAAAAAAAAAAAAAGAGGTTCTGAGTTGGGATCTGGGGAGAATGGCAAGCCTGGAGAGGGCATGGAAGCTCCGTTCCCTTTCCCCAACCCTTGCCCTATGCTTCCTTTCCATCTAACTGTTCTTGGGTTATAACCTTTTATAAATAAACCAGTGATCTAGTAAGTAAAATGTTTCTCTGAGTTCTGTGAGCCACTCTAGCAAATTAATTGAACCCAGGGAGGAGTTCTATGGGAACCTCTGATTTATAGCCAGTGGGTTAGAAGTATAGGTAGCAGCCTGGACTTGTGATTGGCATCCTGATTGGAGAGGATCACCGGAATCTCCAATTTATAGGCAATGGGTCAGAAGCACAGGCAACAGCATGAGCTTGCCGCTGGCATCTGAAGTGGGGGGGAGGGGGCGGGGCACAGGGCAAAGTCTTGTAGGACTGAGCCCTCAACCTGTGGAATCTAACTCTATATCTGGGTGGAGGGTCAGAATTAATTTGAATTCTCAGGCACCATACTGGGGTTTGAGAATTGCTAAGTGTTGTGTGGGAACTACCCCCCCCCCACCAACACACACACACTGGAATTGGGTCCAGAAACCCATATAAGACCTTTCAATTCACAGCAGTTATCATATGCCTTCATACTTATCTAGTAACTGTTGCACAGCTCCCCTTTCTTCCTTCAGCTCCTGAGATTTTCTCATCTAATCAATGTAGATCTGATCCTCTAAAATTAAAGCAGTATCTTCTAGATTAATTTGACCTTCTAAATATAAATGTTCAGGAACAAAATTTCCTCCCAAAACAAAAACTCAGAGGAGTTGCTAACAGAGTATATTGATACTTATTCAAATCAGAATAATTTAATCTCTGTATACAAAAACATTAACATTAAAAATAATTATGTCTAACTTCCATAAAATTGTAACACAATTCAGTCCTTCTGATGAGCCCAACTTTTAGTACTAAGAAGGAAGTCACTGTCACTGGAAAGTCACAATCACAATATAATCCTTTCATAGAATTCGTTTTAATTAAAAACCAGGTGGTCCTGAGTTTTTCTCTAAGGGGCTACACTAAAAAATTCCATTGATCATACTTTCCATAATGAAAAATTCAACTGTAAACCTGGAGGAAAATGGAATAGATGAACCAAAATATTCTCTCATTTTTGTTAATATAATCCTGGTATCTGGTAGGAGTGTTCATAATCATGACACTGAAAGTGGAAACCATACGAGAAAAAACTGGCTAATTAAAAATTTTTAAATTTATCCATATTAAAAATCCTACATAATCCCAAGGTATATTTATCCTAAATATAACTTTTAAAAATCAATATTGAGAAGATGAATATGTCAATAGAAAATGAGATTAGGAAATTCACAAAAGAGTGGCCATAAAACACAGAAAAAAGGTTTATCACTTTAGTAATCAAAAAGTGCAAAGTAAAAGAATAATATTACCAATCTTTTTAACTGACATAAAATGTTAACTATATTAGCCAGTGCTTGCAGTAATTCAAGAATAATTACTTTTGATACACTGCTGGTGGAAAGGTAAAAGCTGTCTTTCTGAGGAACAGTTTAGCAACATGCAACAAAAGCCTGAAATATTTGCACACAGCAAATCTTTCAAAATTTGTCCTTAGAAAATAATCTGAGCTGTGCAATAACGTTCAGCGTGTCACTGTTGGAAAACAGTTAACAACCTAAATGCCCAGTAAGAAGGCTTCGTTAAATAAGCCATGGTACAGCCACACACTGTAATATTATGCAAAGTTTTAATATGTTGTAGAAGAAGAATATATAGTAACATGGGAAGAAATTTAAAATATATTAAATGGAAAAAACTAAAAGCAATATGTGCACTATGATCCCTTCTAGAAAAAAAATATAACCACAATATGTCACATTTATGTATGAGTGAATGGATGGCTAAATGGATAGAGAGTTATATATAAAGGTAAGTATATGGATGAATAAGTGAACAGGTCAGTAAACATATGAAGGTATGATAGATCACAAAAATTGCAAAAATATTCACCAAATACTCGTCAAAATACCAGAAACGTTGGCTAATTCTAAGTGGTGTGTTTATGGGTATGTATCTTTGATTTCAAATTAAGCTGAACTTTTTTTAATATGTTATAAAAAATCTTCTTTTGTGACTCACCTAAAACCTGTACTTGGTCCACTTTTTTTTAGTATTTTATATATTAACTTCTATGAGTTCTTTGACCATAAGATACAAAATTTTTGAAATAACTGCTGCTAGTAGATTTTTCAGATTTTTGTTGTTGTCATTTTGTTGTTGTCAGAAATTATTAAATTTTTATATAGTCAAATCTATGGATTTTCCCTTTGTGATTTTTTCCCATTATTTTATATGCTTAAACTATTCATGATTACTAAATCAGATAGCCAACTCTATTTTTTACAGTTACCAGAGATCTCATTTTTATTTAACGTTTCTTTTCACCCCATCTGGAGTTTATATTGGTATACGATGAGGTAAAACTAGATCTGACTTTTTTTCCGAACATGTTAAATAACTCTCCCTGGGCCACATCTTAAATAGTCCATTTCCATTGATTTATGACACCAACTCAATAAAGTCTTATGTATTTGAATCTGTCTTGGTTTTCCTTCTTTTCTATTGTTTTTTTGTCAAAATGACACTGTCTCGAGTATTGTAGCTTTATAACTTATAAGACAATTGTTCTTTTTGGCCCTGTTCATTCTGAGAAATGAACACTAGATTTACAGTGGCAAATTTTAAAAACAGAAAAACTGTAATTTTTGGTTAAATGATATTAATTCTATGAATTAATACAGGAAGAATAAATATCTTCTAATATATTTTCAACTTCATTTGATAAAATTGTCTCTTAGGGCTCAGCAAACTTTTACCATTTTCATTATATAGTTCCCAAAGGTTTTCTTCTTGCTAATGTTACATCAAGACCTTTTGCATTTTCATTGTAACTTACATGGGACTTTCTCTTACATATTTTTCTAACTTCTTAGAAAGCATGAAAGCAATTAACTCAAAGAAATTATTCTAAAAACTTATTTTAAAATCAATTCTGACACACATAATTTGGAAGCAATAAATAAGCTATAAACTTTTCACAAGGACAATGATGAAGTAATCCAGAGTAGAACATGGCAAATAACTAAGCAAAATATCTGCTTATCTGCATTCAGTAAAAGAAGTAAATTAAGATTCTCTCATCGACTTCCTTTCCTTAAAATAAGAGATAATCTCAAAATAAGTTTCAAAAATCATCAGACAGCACATCTATTAAAATTCCCACAGAAAGACTTATATTTAAAATTGGATGATACCATAATGTTCTAGTTTACAAGAATCACATTTAAAAAGCACAGTGTATTAAAATAGTTAATCACTTTTCTGGATTACACACTATTAATAATAGCTCTCCAGGCCAGGCAATGGGGTTGGGGTTAGGGAGAAGGCAAGAATGCCCTCCCTCTGTGTAGCATGAATGAGAGCAACAGCCCTAAGTGGAGCGCTTAATTCCCTTGAATTCAACTCTACTATACAACAGATGTGGGGTTCCTGTGATGCAAATTGCCAGGGAGGATTTAGGCTGGACTAAGAAGATATCTACTATAGAAGAGTAAGATACAAGAATTCTTCGGGGATTTGAGGGCACTTAAATACTCAGAATTACCCCTGGTTGCTGAGATTGTGACACCAGAAAAAGCTACAACGCATGGTCCTTAGAAAACACAGTCTTACTTTCTGGAAAACTAAAAATAAAACCAGTGTAAAGATACGCATATTTGGTCATTTGTTAGAAACACTAAGAACAGGTACTAGGAATAATTTCAATCAACCCCAAACCAGAACACAAAGGAGCTAAAGGAATAAATAAATCTCAGGTTTCAGGAAATGTTTAAGTCAATATTTAAGCCAACTAGTTCCCCCACAAAACCCAGATGTTTGCAGAATATAGAACACTAAGAAACGACCACTGAATTTTCATACTAACACTTAAAAAAAATCTTTGTAAAGTGTGTTCCTTTATCTTCGATCTTCATAATTGTCGAATACCAAGCATAATTCTATTGTTACTACAGTGAACTCTGTAAAAGTAATTTTGAATTGTTTCTGATATTAACTTGTTTTATCATTCAACTTTTTTCTTCTAAATATCAGAAAAGATTCTAGCCTCTGTACTTTAACAGTATTTCTAAGGTAAAATTTAACAGTCTGGGTCAATATTATTAACTGAACATAGAAACGGGAAAATGAGACTGATTTCAAATCTGTTGGTAAAAGATTACCAAAAATATACAGAATTCTCTAGCTTCATTATTCAATCGATTATCTGCAAATAACCTCAAAGTTTTTATTCACTAAAATAATACCAGATTTAAAATCAAAGGTACCAAATATATGTTTTTATGAGAAGACATGACATGAAAAAATAACTCCAATTCAAAAGAAAATCCTTCAATGAACTAAAAGTGAATTTCCCAAGAAGTTGGATTAATTCATGATTTCAGTATCAACTACATTTCACTCTGTAGTATCATATTGTTTATATTTACGATCTAACGAAACTGAGAAGTTTGTATAGAAATGTGATTTGTCTTCAAGCACAGAACTCAACAAAATCATTCACAAGACAATGAATACACATTAACCAAAGTTTAAAGCGCATCTTATAACCATTTTCTGAAATAAGGGTTGACTCATAAGGTATGGTTCTTTGTTAAAAGAGAACTTAAAGCTATGCAACTCATTAGCATTCAGTTTTGATTATATATAACTCTTTGGTGAAAAAATCTTACTTAGCCAAGTAATTATTCTGAAGTAGTAACTGAGCCTTAGTGAGAAAAATCAGCGTCCCAGCATATATTGAAATGAAACACTCTCAGATGGAAAAGAATAGGGCAAAAGAGATGATGATGATTCTCATTTACACTGGATTTTTAAAGAAGGATTTTAACAAAGTGACGACATGTCTTTTTAACAACCAGGGAACAAAGCCAGAGATCTGAGAACAGTTAGTGTTACAAAAAAAAAAAAAAAAAAAAAAAAAAAAAAAAGAAAAGAAAAAATAGGTTAAAAAAAAATCACCGATTCTGACAAATGTAAGTAGGTACTAGGTAAAATAAAAGTGGCTTCTAAAATGGACAATGGTACACTGTTCTCTAAGCTATCTAATGAGGCAAAGAATAAAAACAGAGTCATTTTAGGAAACGACAGGGCTGATTTTTATTGTGATCCTTCAGTTGTTGAAGGTATGTGAAAATTTACTTAAAAATCTAGTTGCTAAAAAATCAGGTTGTCATTATTTTTGAACTATGCTATCCTATTTGTAATTTCTATGATAGTAAATGGACACCAATAAAACTAAGTCAGATGTAACCTTCAAATATTATATTTCTAGTTCTCAGAAAATAAAGGCAAAATCAACTATCAACGTGCTCACTCAAGACTGTGGTCTACATATATGTTCGTATTTGAATTTTAGTTCCCTTTATCAAGCACTAAAAGAAAGCAAGAAATGAAAACATGTTTATTGCATTCAAAAGAACAAGGTTATAAAGATCATAACATGTGAAAACATAAAAGGATAATACAATAGATGTAGTAATAAAGTTGGTAAAACAGAAGTGAATTATTGCAATAGAAAAAATGTTGAAAAGAAATATATACTCATTCACCACAACGGCTAAAACTAAAATGGCTAACAACACCAAGTGTTGGTAAGGACGACACATAGCTGGAACTCTCATATATTGCTGGTGGGAATGCAAAATACCAAAGCAACTCTGGAAAACAGTCTAATAGCTTTTTATAAAATTGAACATATGTGTACCATGTGACCATGCAATCCCACTACTAGATATTTATCCAAGAGAAATTAAAACTTAGGTTCACACAAAAAGCCTGTAGGCAAATGTTTCCAGCAACTTTATTCATAATCACAAAATTGGAAAGAACAAAAAAATCATCAAAAGTTAAATGGATTATATTATATTATGGTATATCTACACAGTGGAATACTATTCAGCAATAACATGGAAAAACCTACTGATTCACACAGTAACATGAATGCAATTTAAAAGCACTGTGCTAACTGAAAGAAGACAGACACAAAAGAGCACACACTGTATGATTTCACTGACACAAAATTCTAAAAAAAGGCAAAATTCTAGTGAAAGAAAGATCAGTGGTTGCTGGGGGCCAGGACCACAGGATGAATGCAAGAAACTGACTCCCAAAGAGTAGGAGAGACATTTTGGGGGTGATGGATATGTCCAATATCATGACTGTGGTGGTGGATACACAGCTACATATATTCATCAAAACTCACTGAGTTATGTATTCAAAACTGGTAAATTTCACTGTATGTAAATAAAACCTCAATAAAGCTGATTTTACAAAGTAATACAAAAGGAAAATTAAAATTTTATGTATAAAATTTTTATCTGTATTTGCCTTAAAAAGAGGATAATTAATGGAACAAAGAAAAGAAAAATCAACAATGTGAGGTCATAATAAATCTCGTAACTATTAATAAGTCAAACCAATAAACCTATATGGTGTTGTAGATAAATGGCTAAACAACACTGACCTGGCTCTAAATGGAGATATTATTATTAAGAGTTGCAAAAAATGGGATCATGTTGCTGTGTAATGGAAAAAGCTGTTTCAACTTGGATCTCACTCAGGAAGTTATTCATTATTTCTCCACCACAGGAAGCGAATTATAAACTTCATCATGGTAGAGTGGAAGAGAACACTGACAAAGGCAGAAAAAATTGATACAGGATGGAACACTCAAGTTAGAGGAAGATACAGAGTCAACAAAGAAATATCATTATTTGGTTTAACAGCCTATATTTTGTGGAGCTTCTTGACAGAAGCATATTTGAATGGAAATCGAGTAAAAAGAAAAGTTATCTGAAATTAATTTTAATTAAATAAAACGAAAACAGCAAAAATAAAAAACTATGTGAAAAAAATCACAACAAAGATTCTAAAAATAAGAAGCAAACTAGTAAGGAACACAAACTAGTAAGGAAAAAGAGTGACGTGGAACATGGAGCCAGACTGATTAAACTTTTCCAGAAGTTCTTTACTGTGTAAGATAGATCCATTTTCAACATTAATCCCTCTTCTTTGAATATTCTTACACAAATGTACAATAAAATGCATGTAGTTCTCATTAAAGCATATGTGTCCACTTATGCTCAAGCCAATTCTTTTGTCTCCAAATGCAGATTACTGGACTGTATAGACTATATAAAGGTGAAAAGTAGGGAAATTCTCTTTAAAAATTCTCTCTAAGCTTAAAAAAGCAGTAATATGGATCAAATGAGTATTACAGAAGTTGAGGCATGAGAAAAAATCTGAACTGATCAGACAGATTTTATAATAAAAATAATCAAGTATATATACATGCACAGCATGTGTACCCCTGCACACGTGTGTGTGTGTGTTGTGTGTGTGTGTATTGTCCTTGTTCCTTGAGTTCTGTGAAGTTTTTAACAACGTTCTGAAAACATTACATCTAAAAATAGTCAAATACCCTGAGCCACTAATTTTATATTGTACTTTCCATGTTGCTTAGTTTTGAATGTCTTGTAACTTATAAAATGACTTGTTATAATAGGTTAATTATTAGAACATTAGACCGGTGATATGCAAGAACTTAGCTCTCAATGAATGATGTCAATAGGGCCCATATGAAGTTTAAAGTAAAATTTGGTAAAATAATAACACTGTAAAATAAATGATTAGCCAATAGAATGGAAAAGACAAATGGATTCAAAGGAATACAATTAAAGAAGCTAATAATAAAAAGTTGGAGTAGAAAATGCATATATACAATACAACAGAAAATACTTAGCAAATTTCTATTCCTACAAAATTAGGAATGTTGAACTAAAGAAGGGAAATCCTTAAAAACGATTACTTGTGGGCTTCCCTGGTGGCGCAGTGGTTGAGAGTCCGCCTGCAGATGCAGGGGACATGGGTTCATGCCCTGGTCTGGGAAGATCCCACATGCCACGGAGCAGCTAGGCCCGTGAGCCACGGCCACTGAGCCTGCACATCCGGAGCCTGTGCTCCGCAACGGGAGAGGCCACAGCAGTGAGAGGCCCGTGTACCGCAAAAACAAAAACAAAAAACAATTACTTGTAAGAAAACAGAGTCCAAGATCATCTGTTCTATGAAGAAATGTGAAATGTTTTCATTATTCAGAAGTGTACAAGACACACCTTACTCTTAATTAAACAGGTAAAGCACACATTTAAATTATTTATTAGACTAAAACTCAGGTCTGTATAAATTAAAGGAAATAACTCAATTTTAATTATATGTATTTAATATATAGCTTTTTCTGTGAACTGAAGGAATTGTAGATTTTTGCCAAAATGAATGAAATACTGAACAAAACACCTCAATCCTGGGTAGATATACAATCCAAATATGGCTGAAAAACAGATGCATATCTTATAGAATTTGTGTTCTACACAATAAAAAAAATTGGTGGTACAGATATAAGTAAATAGGTTAGGTCTCAACAAATAGCCAATATCAAGAAACCATTACTTAATTTTCAAGAGAATGATCATTAGCAGAGGGCAACATGCTACTTCCAAGGGAAAAAAAACTGATGGCAAGCTCATCAAAGTGGCTTTCTAACCTGCACCAACTCTCAGAGGAGAACCATAGACACCGGTAGAGCATGTCTTACTTCATCAACTCTGCATGCAAGTACATGATGTTGCTCCAGGCTGGGAATTACGTGAAAAATTATTTGTTTCTCATCCAGTCCATTTTGGGTTTGACAACGCATGGCTCCTTCCAAATTTTTCTCCATATTTTTCACTTCCACACCTAGGGTTCTACCAAACAAGGTGTTTCCCAAACCACAATCTACAGCTATAAGATAACCATCTGTTTTCTTTCCTTTCCCAGCACCAGCAATACTCATCCCCTTCTCTCACATTGTCAAAGTAGATGCTCTCTATATAAAACGCCATTCGCCTCTACAGTAGTGTCCAAAGGGTCAATAATGACATCCACCTTTCTCTCTAGTTCTTACAGAAATTGGAGGAAAAAAATCATAGTTAGAAATCAGAAAATGCTTTGCTCCTGGAAAGCTGCAAATTTAATTCCTATACCTATGCATCCCCAACTACCTCTGCATCCCCAACTATGCATCCCCTATGCATCTCCAACTACTTCACATACATTTGTTCTACCTCTACACTCATCAATCTTGCAAATGCAACAGCAGGCATACATGGCCTTCTTCTAAAAGCAACAAGGAGACTGCCCTTTTTCAAAATTATTCTGTACTGTTCTGTGGCCACAGTAGCACTTTTCACAGTTGGGATTATTCTCCACATTGTTGCATCCAGTCAAAGCCACTCAAGAATTCCTATGGTCCCAGCAGCACTAAAAATACATAACAGCCTCTTTACAATAATGGCTGTGAATCACAGCATTCCTCGGCTGACATAAGTAGTTAAAATAGTTGGAAAAAAAAAGTTAAATAAAACTTTTTTAAAAGTTCAAGTGAAAAAAAATGAAAAGGGGGTTGAAAAGGACTCCCCTACCGTCTAACAATATTAAAGTCTGTCTCAAATTTACAAACGTCCTCAGCAACATCAAATGCCGCAGCTTCAAACACACGCGCCAGCTTCAAGCCCGACAGCTTCAAATGCCGCAGCTTCAAACACGCGCGGCTGCTTCAAACGCGCCAGCTTCAAACAGCCTTGGGGCAGCCATCTTGCACACGCTCCAAGGAGCACAACCTCTGGGCCCTTAGGCGGCCACCCCATCCCAGAGGCCACACAGAGGCTTTGTTGGGGGAAAAATGGGAAGAAGAGGGGAAAAAAAAAAGAAGAAGAAGACAAAATATAATTTGCAGACGTTAAATTTGCCCGTAGAGGGAGCTCACAGAGCCCCGTAATTTCACAGTAATTGGAATCTCCTGTAATTTAAAATGTAGCCCCATCGTTCGTTAGAGAGAGCCTCCAGAGGTCAAAGAGAGCGTGTCTTACTTCATACCGATCTCTGCAGGCCTATAAAATGCAATTCCATTTAGACCCCCCCTTGACCGTGTGTTTTGTTATCGTAACAAAAAGATGATGATTCTTGGCTACATGTTCTCCAAAACCAGCCCAGAAATTAAAGTGACTCGTCTGTGTGTGCTGTTAGGGCGAATCCAACTGAATAAAGACCATAATAAGAATAAAGTTCCAACAATTAGAATTGTCATGGCAATAACCTAAATGTCCTCCATTCACGGCGTTCAGTTTAGAAAGCTACGTGCACTCTTTCAACCTTGACTAGAGATACTCTTATGGCTATCCATTTCTCTCGCTGTCTAGTGTCCTTAAACCAGGCATGCTGCAATGTGCCTTCAGACAAAAGGATAAAACCGGAAAACGAAATGATATAATGGCAGCGAGCCTTTTCAATAAAACATGAGAGGAACAAAATTCCAAAATTCTGTGGAAAGAAATACTGAGGAGAAGGTATACTCAAAAATAAAACAGCTAACTGTGTAGTTGAAAGTGGAAATCTATTATCTGCTCCAATGAAACAAATTTTGAAAGGAAACAATGGTCTACATTTATGTAATTCCTAAATATTTAGAAACTTTATATAAAACTGAAATGGCTTCTGAAAACATTTAACCTTTGAAATAAAGTTGTTTCTATCTTAGAGTAAATACAAAGCAAGAATGTGAAGGAAGCTAAAAATGTAGGGCTTAATCAAGAATTTAACATATGTGGATTTTATTCTATTTGGGATAATCAATTAGGTGTTAAGGAAAACATATCTACTTCGTTTAAATTATTAACTGGCATGATGTATGTTTTGTTACTGTTTCTCTGTAATATACCTGCTTGTTTGGGAGGTTATGATTACATAACCTGCACTGTTTCCTGCAATCTGTAGTTTAAAAATATATCATATAATCTGAGGATTTGAGTGATGTTTTAATATTACAGATACTATATCACAACTGTAAAAGGCAAACTATATACACACACACACACACACACACACACACACACACACACACACGGAATCATTTACCTGAAGGTGTGAGGCAGAGCTCAGTTTCAAACCTATGATAATCACATCTAGCCAAGATTCCACATGAGGAATAAAAAGTATCTGAATTTTATCTGAATTTGCCTCCCAACTCAATAATCTCTGCATTTTTATGTCTTTTATGTATTTCCTGTCTTAGAAATGCCTGACTTTTCTGATATGGCTGACAGCCAGGTCCCTGATTTCCATCTCTCATTTCAGACTCAACCAAAACAAAGTCAAAAACCCTGTAAATGTGATTCATCAATAACACCACCATACAAACTGAGATTTTCCTGGGCATTTACAGCAAGATAGACTTGGGGATGCTCACTAGGTTTGGCAAGCCTTTGGGCTACCAGGAAACTCACACTGAACATGATTGGGTTAAGGGGAGACTCAAAAGGAGAATGCTTAAGTGTTAAGATCTCAAAACCATGTGTAGTATTACAAATTGTGAAATCATTCACTAGTAATGGCATATACTTGCCATGGAACTATACAGACTTGCCGACTAGGCATCTGTTAAGTTCATGAAAGCTAGGGAATGACTTCATCAAATACAAGCATCCATATTCATGTATTTAAAGCTATGCATTATAGAAGGCAATAAGTGATGAATTGTCCTAAAGTTACTAATGATCATGAGTAGGAACAAAGAAAGTAATCCTTGTTTGTTGCTACAAGAAATAGATACCTGGGTGGTTTGTTACTTGGCAATGAGAAAGTTAGCAATCAAGGGTCTTCTTCCAATGAAAAAACAAAAGAAAAAGTGAGTGTAGCCCTCTTCATTTCTAACTTCTTGACTTAAAAAAATGTCAAGAGTTCTAATATAATACGATTACTTTATTGTAAGCCTGAATATCACCTGACACATATTCTAAAACTAAAAAATGTCACATGGGAAGCAGAATAAATAAGCATATTAAAAGATGGTAGTCCACCTTCTCATCCACCCTAACACTGATAAAGGATACAATCAAACTGTAGAAATTTAAAAAGGTAACCCATAGGTTTCATTCTGAATTCTGACCAAGTTTGGTATCAGATGGTAGAAGATACACATAGTAAACATGGTTATTGACTTTTACTCCAAAAGAATAAATAAGACACTATTTCCAATATTTTTATAATAATAATAGAAAATAAAAAGTAAAACTACAATTATTTGGAATGATTTCAGATTTGGATGATTTGTTTACATTTTTACATTTTTAAGGTTAATCAATAACTCTTTTTGATGGCTTAGTTTCCTTGCTTAAAATATTTTTAAAAATATGACTGTCCCTATTACCTACAGAGTTTCTGAACATGTTAACTGAGGGTCTTTTAGCATCCTAAGATCATAAATATGATTATGATTATACAAAAGTACGCCACATGTAGATGAATAAAAGACTGGGCTGAATGTGTCTGGCTCCATAAAACTTACTTTCTCATGAACCTTTGTGCTTCTTTTTATTTTTTTAATCTCAAGTTCAAAAGCACTCATATTTGAGAGTTCTCGGTTATTCATGTGTATTCAAGACATACACTCTGAGAAAGACTGTAAGAACTTTGTGATATACCTCCTATGTGCCATCTGGTTTGATGTCTAATCAGCTTTCTAATCATCCAATTTCCAGAAAAGAGAAACTAAAGGTCAAAATTTTTAATATAAAACAGAAAATAAAGCCCAAAACAGACTTATTTATCTGCAAATCTGACCTAAGAAGAGCATACCTTTCTCTAAAGTAAGAATTCAATAACTGATGATACATGGAAATTAATACAAAGATCATTGGCTGGTTACTGTAAAACTTTTGACAGCATTCCACAGGAATAACATCCTCAAATACATTTAGTTGGCATATCAAAAATATTTTCTGTAAGTTGTTTATATTTGTAGACATTTATAGGCAAATAAATGTAAATTTTTGCAGGATAAACCATTAAAATACATTAACATAAAGAGCTTTCCTTACTCTGCCATAGGAAAATACTGAGACAAGTTGTGTGGGATTCATTGATTAAATTATAAAAGACAGTAATTTTTTTCTATAATTGCCAAGATAAAATACTCTGAACATACTTCTAACCAAAATAGAAATGATATACTTCAAACCAAGGAGTATGGGAAAACCGTTTGATAACAAAGGGAATGCTTTTACTTGGTGGGGGGTACAGTACATGAATATGTAATATTAGACCAATTTTTCTTCCTTCCAAATTTTATGAATCTTAGCCTTTTAAATCTAGTGTGGCCATATAATTTATCATCCAAAGCTGTACTTTTTGAGAGCATAAGAGAACACTAGTAGTAATTAACACTGGCCTGGGCAAACCAGACTGCATGGTTGCCCCAGTCATACCAGGACAATTTGAAATAGCTGTTATTTAAGAGGAGACAGATATGGCTAACACTGGATATATCTTAGAAAATCAGTTATTTGGGGACTTCTCTGAAAAATAAAACCTGGAGCCAATTTAATAAGCATGAGTTATAACAGATTCTCAAGTTGAGGACCTGAACTTCTTCAGATCTACAGGAGCTGCTAGGCTTCATGAGTATCTAAACATCTTTCATCTTCTGTCAGCTCCACTGTAATAAATTACTAAAGATAAATGAAAAATCAAACATTCAGGCAAAGTATGTGACTTTATAACTTCTCACTCATAAAGCAAGAAAGTACCGCACTGGCCTAAAAAGATGCTTATGTGTATGTGTGTCAGTGTTATGAAACTACACACACACACACACATATATGTGTGTGTGTGTTTATATATATATATTTTTTAAACCAACTGATAGGATGTATTTTGTTACAAGTTACTCATGAGTTGAAACACGCTTTTTTGATTTAACCATTTCAGAACATCTGTGAAATGTAAGTACAAATGGAAATTGCTTAACAAACTATGCAGTAAGATAGGTACAATTTTGTTTTCCCTTTGTGAAGGGAAAATAAAATAAATTTTCCATCAGTCACAATGAGAGCTAGAGGGAATGATTATTCAAAATACAGTAGCACCTACATTTCTCCAAATACTCCCCAAGACACAGCATTTGTGCTGACTCAAGCTGTACACCTGAAAAATATATGTCTCAAGTCTGGTGTTCATAATCTGGTAGACAACCACATGTGTTCACAGCCCATATCTCTGAAACAATTATTCTCTTGGGTATGCAAATGTACTAGGCTTGCAACATGTTTATTCAAAAGAGTGGGAAGAATGTTTCTTATGTGAGCATCTGCAGGTTTCCACTGGAAATCTGCATATAACAATACATTTCCCCATGAATTCATTTCTTTTTTAAATGACAGTTGTATATCGTTTTAAGGTTTTACCTACAGTTAACAAAACTCAATTTAGTAATAGTTTTTTTTTAATCAAGGAAAGCACATGAAAGAAACAAAATTAAAGTATATATGCTAGGACATAGTAGCTGGTTTATTGCTTAGATTTTTGCATGACCTAAAGACACAAAAATCCAAATATCCTGGTGTTCCTAACCTAATCTTTTTCATTATACCCTAGCCACATGCTATCCCACTGCTGATTCTGTCTTTAGCCTTACAACTATTCATCTGTTTTCTCTTTTCATCATCAACCTGCTCACCTATCCCTGGACATAGATAAATTCAAAACTATTTAAAAATATTTAAAGATTTTTTTTTAAAACACTCAAAAGATCCATCACCACAGTAAAATATGTTAACATACATGTATTGGAAATGTTTACATAAAGTACACTGCAAAGAAGAAATATATATACTATTCAAGAGACAATAATATTAAATGCTATAAACATATAAAAACTAAAGTTTATTAATTTAGTGTGATGGATATATAAATAACTAAAATGATATACACAAACAAAAACATTCAATAAATTCCCAAAATTCATATAATAAAGGAGTATTTTCTTTTCCCAATACATTAAAAGCAAAAAGATAGGGAACTTCTATTTCCAATAATGATGAATAACTTTATTTAGACCAAATATTCCAATGATCAAAATTAAAATGCTAGATAAAGATATTTCAAAATCCCTTTAAAGTCATTTAAGCGCTAACACGTAGATCACAAACTGAAGGCACAAACCTCAGGGAGGGGAAAAAGGAAACACAGAGATATAAATTGTACACATGAGCACCAAGTTGCTTTTACCTTGAGGCCATGTGTCAAATTTGCCCACGTATGGTATGGACAGAGGTGGGAAGAAAGTCAAAGCCTAGGACCTGCCCATAGCAGGGAATCTGAGAAGACACTCCCCCACATTGATTTGGGACACAAAGGGTTGAGCACCTAATGTAAAGTGATTCATAAGCTATGCCTTGTAGATTCTAGAAGAAAAATTATGAGAAAAGCAAGAAAAAGTAAAAAATATTCTATGAATAAATGTTGTCCCTGGTCAGCCATCCAGTAGATTTGCTCTCTGGAGGTTTCTAAGAACTTCACATCTTATGTTGGGTTAAGAGTGCCTTCCACTGGTCACATCCACATGTAATAGACACAAATGTAAATCTTCTCGAGTAGATCCTGGCCTCAACAAATGTACTTTTTCAAGGACAAATTCAATACACAGGTCAAAGTAATTAACAATGCACACATAGAAATGGGGCACTGTGAGGAAGAACCAACAGAAAGAGCAGAGAGTAGAAAAAGGTGCACATCAGGTTCTGAAATAATCAGACACAGTTTATGAAACAGCTAACTATGTTTAAAGAAATAAAAGACATATTTGAAAATGCCTACAGGGAATAGAAAACTAAAATATGTAAAGCACAAGTTAGAGTTTGTCCACTAATAATGTATGACATTGCTTCAGACCAATCTTCTCACTGAAAACAACTACACAGTCTGGACCAATATATTTTTAAAATATTGGTTTGAAGTCATTTGAGAGATACCAAGGTTCTAAGGAAAGAAGGAAAGCCCGTCAAGGTGAGTCCTGTATCTGGGACTGCTGCCATCAAGGTAATGTCAAATTACATGCAGTGTGAGAGATATATTAACAGATGTACAAATCTGAAAAGACAAAATTTAGAGTTCAGGAGGAGCTGCCCGGGTATGAACCTAGAGAGAAAGACTGACCATTATCTTTTTGATAGAAATTATGAAAGCCAAAAAATATTAAAGTAAAATAGAATAGTGTCTTGAGAATTCTGACAAAAAAAAAAACTACCAACCTAGGATTCTATATCCAGTGAAAATATAAACAAAATAAAGGTATTTTCAGAAAAATAAAAACAGAGAATTTACTGACAGTAAGCTCATACTTAAATTTTGTTTTATTTTTTATTTATTTTTTGCCTGCATCACATGGCTTGCAGGATCTTAGTTCCCCAACAATGGATTAAACCCAGGCCACAACAGTGAACGTGCCAAGTCCTAACCACTGGACCACCAGGGAACTCCCTAAAGTTTGAAGCAGGTTCTGGGATCAGAAAAATATATTCATAAAAGATGTCAGATGGGACTCAGAGAAGCAAGAAGCTGTTTACAGCAATCAATAGCACAAATACTTGGATAAATCTAATTGAGCATTGTCTGGATGAATGACAATAATGCTATTTGAGGAGGTTAAAACTATCTATACAATTAAATACGTTACAACAGTAAATGTCAGGAGAAAAACTGTATGTTGTACATCAGTGGAATCAATGAAGGACAGGGCTAACAAAGTTAATGTGGGGAAATTTATTTAAATAATAATAAAAACTTAAATCAAAAAGAAGGCAAAGAGGGGCTTCCCTGGTGGCACAGTGGTTGAGAGTCCGCCTGCCGATGCAGGGGACACGGGTTCGTGCCCCAGTCCGGGAAGATCCCACATGCCGCGGAGCAGCTGGGCCCGTGAGCCATGGCCGCTGAGCCTGCGCGTCCAGAGCCTGTGCTCCACAACGGGAGAGGCCACAGCAGTGAGAGGCCCGTGTACCGCAAAAAAAAAAAAAGGCAAAGAGATAGTGAAAAGAAATATAGCAGAAAAATTAAAAAGAAAGTAGAAAACTGGTAAATATAAACTCAAATATATCCAATATTACATTAAATAAAAACTGATACTGTCATATTAAATATAAAAGTATAATCCAAAATATTTTTCGATTAAGAGTAATACTATAAATATAAGGATATAAGATTTGAAAGTAAAAGAATGGGAAAGCGATCCCATGTAAATAAGCACTAAAGAAACCTAGTGTAGCTATATTAATAACAGCCAAAACACACTTTAAGATCAGTGTTTTAGGTAACACTTCCATCACATCATATAATTATCATTTCTTTTTTGTGGTGAGAACATTTAAAAACAAGCCTCTTAGCAACTTTCAAGTATATAATACAGTGCTGTTATATAGTGTTGTTGATTCAATACAATCCCTATCAAAATTCCAATGGCATTTTTCATAGAAATAGAAAAAAAAATTCTAAAATGTGTATGGAAACACAAAAATCCCCCCAAATAGCCAAAGCAATCCTGAGAAATAAAAATAAAACTGGAATCATCACACCTCCTGATTTCAAACTATACTACAAAGCTACAGTAATCAAAACAGTATGGTTCTGGCATAAAAACAGACACATAGACCAATGGAACAGAATAGACAGCATTTGTCAAATATCAGTTGACTATATGTAGGTTTATTTCAGTAACAACAATATCGAATTTTAAAATGGGCAGATAAACTGAATAGACATTTTTCCAAAGAAGACAAACAAATGGCCAACAGAAATATGAAAAGGTGCTCAACATCACTGATCATCAGGGAAATACAAATCAAAACCACAATGACACATCATCTTACCCATCAGGATGGCTATCCTCAAAATGATAAGAGATAACAAGTACTGCCAAGGATTTAAAGGGAACCCTTGTGCACTGTTTGTGGGAATGAAAACTAGTACAGACACTATGGAAAACAGTATGAAGGTGCCTCAAAAACTTAAAAATAGGATTACCATAATATTCAGCAATCTTCCTTCTGGGTATATAGCCAAAGAAAATAAAAACAGGATATCAAAAAAATAACTGCACTCTCATGTTTATTGCAGCATTATTCACAATAGCCAAGATATGGAAACAACCTAGTTGTCTGTCAATGGAGGAATGGGTAAATAACTGTATTTTTTAAATTCCAAATTTTTTTTTCAGTCATTAGGAAGATAAGCCCAGTTAGAAAGCCAGAGATGCAAGTAGGAATGAAAGAAGAAAATGACAAATGACAAATATAAATAAACATTATGAACACTGAGTTCATTTTTTTCTTAAAAAAAGATAATAATGATTGTGTACGTGTGTAGTTTTTAGGTTACAAGACAACAATAATAAATCATTTGGGAAGCAGGCAAATGAAGCTGAAGTATTTCAAAAGCCATGCATTTGGGAGGAGAAAGGTAAAGTATTAACATTCGACTTTGATAAATAAGGAGTACATGCTGTAATGATAGGATAACTACAAAAATAACTGTTTAAAGTTTTATATCTTCTAAACCAATAGAGAGAAAATAGAATGGTAAGAAACCATCTGTCAGTCCAAAAAAAATCAAGAGAAAGAAAAAAACTAAATAAATCTGTAAGGGCAAATGAAAATCACATAACTTTAAACAAAAGCATACTTATTTCAATAGATATCACTGCACTGCATAATTCAGTTAAAAGATTAAAAAATCAAACTGGATTTACAACTAAATACATAGACTAGTATTAATTTATTATATTAAATACATATAAAAATACAGAAAAATTATAAAAGGATATGAAAATATGGCATGGGAAAATCTTCTGTAGGTATATTAATAAAAAATATAAACTTTAAAGGAAAAAGTATTTCTACAGATGAAGGTTATATCATAAATAAAAGGTCAGATTCAATCAGAAAACGAAAAAAATCTAAATTACTATGCACTGAACACTGCTACAAAATATATAAAGAAAAATTGACAGAAGAAATAGGCAAACAATCATAGTGGGGGAGTTTTTAAAAACTTCTCTCACTATACAATAGAACAAGCAGGAAAAAAAACATTAAGGATATAAGAAGATACAAAGAAACAAAATTAGCAAATTTGACACTATGGACATATATAGAGCAACTAGAGAATACACCTTCTTTTTGAAGACATAGAGATTTCTAAAAATTGACTATGTACTAAGTACGTACTAGCAACTCACAAAAAATTTCAAATATTTGAAACCACAGAGTATATTTTTTCTAAATAAAATGTACTTGTGCTGGAAATCAACAAGATAACTAGAATATCACACACATTTGTAACTTAAGAAATATAATTCTAAATAATTTACGGATAAAATAATCAAACACAAAGAAGACTATAAAATATTTTAAACTGAATAAAATACTACATAGAAAAATCTGAGAGATGTAGCCAAAGCAATATCTAGAGGAATATTTATAATCTTGAAAGCCTGTATTAGTAAAATAAAATTGCTGAAAATTATTACGATTACATCCATCCCAAGAAGATAAGGAGAAACAACAAATTCAAAGGAAGCTGAAGGAAGAAAAAAGCAAAGATAAGAGTAAATATTGAGAGAATCTACAAAAACAAATGTGTTTCTTTAAAAAGAGTAAGAATTGGATAATCCACTAATACAAATGATCAAGACAGACAAAGTATAATAAAGTGATATCAGGAATGAAAAAAGGAATTTAACAAAAGATCCAAAAGACATTAAAAAGATAGCAAGCGTTGCTATAGGCAATTATGAGTTAAATTAAAAGAAAAAAATCAGTTTTCAGGCACTGGCAGCAAAGAATACATTACTTCAATCATTGAGAGAAGAGACAGACCCAGTTAAGCCCCACACTTACCCTGTTTTTCTCCCTGGGCATAATTTCTAATCTGCTGTTCATGAAAGTGGAGTGCAACCAGTCTTACAGGGCAGAGGAAACAGAGCTGCTAAACTGACTGAAATTTGGTAAGCAGGGAACTAGAATGGAGAAAGCAATAGACCAGGAGAAAAAAAATATCTTTGGGCCCTTGGCAGATCTGAGGCTTCACATGCATAGGGCAAGATTTCTAGCAGAGAACATTTACGGAGGGGCTGAGATCTGAACAGAGATTTCAGATGTTGCACAAAATGGGGGAGATGCTAGCATTCCACCCCCAGCCAAAGGGAAAAATCCTTGGTGAATATCCAGGAGATTTTTTGGAGATCCCAGAAATGCCATGCCCTAGAAGGCCTGTACTGCAGAATGAAGGCCAACACCAAATAGACTTAAAGCTTAAAATCAAACCTCCACATGATCTAGATTACCAGCCAGAAATGAAATTACTTCTCAAAACAAAACTCAATTCCCATCAGTGAAAGATAAAATTATTAAGATTCTATAATATAATTCACAATGTCAAAAATACATTTAAAAATTGCTAAATGAGCAAGGAAGCATGAGAAAATGGCTGACGATCAAAAAGTAACAATTATTAGAAGTTATCCAGAGATGATTCACATATTGAAGTTAGCAGACAAGGACTTTAAAATAACTGTGACAGATATGATAAATGAAATTGAGAAAAAATATTTAAAAGTAGATGGAAATAAGATGTATTTTAACAGAGAATCACAATCTATAAAAAAAACTGAATGTGCACCCTAGAACTACAAGACACATCAGAGATTAAGAACTCAATGAATTAGTTTAACTGCAGACTATGCACAGCATAAGACAACGTAAGTGAGCTAGAAGGCTGGCCAGAAGAAACCAGAACAGGAATCTAAGAGGAATTTGGGACACAATAAACATGCACATGCTTTGTCTATCTCAGATGAACAGGAGAAAACAAGAGGGGTAATATTTGAAGAAATAATGAATAAAAATCAGAATTTCCTGATATGATGAAAGACATCAACCCACATATTCAAGAAGCTCAGTGAACCACAGTAGGATAAGTAAAAGGAAAATCATATGAGGGCATATTATAGTGAAGCTGCTGAAAGCCAAAAACAAAAAGAATCTCAAAAGCAGTCAGAGTATGAGGTGGGGTCAGGAGGGTGGCGTAGTATTGTTGTTCAGAGGATGACAATAAAACTGGGAGTCTACTTCTCAACATTGGCCATAAAAAACACAATACAATGTAATGACATTGTACTCATTTCCAAAAGTAAAATGCCAATCTAAAATTCTATACTCAGCAAAAATTTCTTCCACAAACCAAAAGGAAAATAAAGACATTCTCAGAAAAATGTATTGTCAATGTGCACACACTACAAGCAAAACAAAAGGAATTTCTTAAGACTGAAGGAAAATGATCCCAGATAAAAGAACAGATGCAGAAGATTTGAAAACCATGATTAATGAAACTCTTCTAATATACACATATAGAAAATTATATTTAACACTACAGAATGTGCAATTTTCTCAAGTGCACAGAGAATTTTTAACACATAGAACATATTCTGGACCATAAAGCAAGTCTCAACACACTTCAATGATTGAAGTTATAAATTATATAACCTTTGATGACCTTAAAATTAAATTAGAATCCAGTATCTAAATGTTTAGAAATTAAGCAACATAATCCTACAAAACTCATAACCATAGGTCCTATAAATCCTCATCCTACAGACTTATATCTGTAAAACCTATAAAACCATGTTTAATAAAACTTTACCAAGAGTAAAGAGAAAACTTGAGAAATCACATAACTCTTAGAGACTTTACAGCCATAACTGAATACCTATCCACCAAAAAATTCTAAGTCCAGATGTTTTTCCTCAGAGTTTAATTAACCATTATAAAGAATAACACTAAGACAACACAAATTATTTCAAGGAAGGGGAAAAAATGACTATTTCACTCTGGATGTTTTTTTAATTATATGAAATTTATAAGAAACAAACCACAGATTTAAAAAAAATGAAAAAGTTGAAGCTGCAAGATAAGAAGAAATAAAAAGATATGCCTAAGAATACTAATTAAAATAAAACTGGGGGGCTTCCCTGGTGGCGCGGTGGGTAAGAATCCATCTGCCAATGCACGGGACACGGGTTCGAGCCCTGGTCCGGGAAGATGCCACATGCTGCGCAACAACTAAGCCCGTGCACCACAACTACTGAGCCTGCACTCTAGAGTCTGCAAGCCACAACTACTGAGTCCACGTGCCACAACTACTGAAGCCCATGCACCTAGAGCCCCTGCACCACAACAAGAGAAGCCACCACAATGAGAAGTCTGTGCACCGCAACGAAGAGTAGACCCCTCTCACTGCAACCAGAGAAAGCCCGCACACAGTAACAAAGATCCAGTGCAGCCAAAAATAAAATAAAATAAATTTATAAAAGTAAAATAAAACTGGTATAGCTATAATATCAGACAAAGTCGATTTTAAGATTAATGTATTTATAGAGATTAAGGATATTTTTCAATAAAAAGTCAATCCACAAAGAATTTTTAAAATAATTCTAAATGTGTATCTGAAAAATAACACAGTTTCCAAATACAGTATACAAACCAAAATTGACTGGACTCAAATAAGAAATAGAAAAACCTACAGTCATGATAGGAGACTTTACCACACTTCCCACAGTAACTGATAGAACTATCAGGAAAAGAATCAATAGGAATATGGAGTATTTTAACAACATGATGATTACCCTGCCTGACCAAATGGACATTCATAGAAAAATGTACCAAAAATACAAGTACATGAAACATTTATCAAAATTGATGATATGATGACCGATTCAGCTGATTTTAAAAGGTGGTTTATCAAGGATTAAAATTATACTTTGACTTCAGGAAAATTAAGCTAAAATCAATAACAAAAAGATAAATTGAAATATTTCCAAATGTTTGGAAACTAAGAAAACTCTCCTAAATAATGATTAAAACAATCTAAATATATTTCACTGAGCCATAAATTAACATGCTACATACTGAACTTTGTGTGATGAAGCTAAAGCAATACTACATGGATGTTAAGACCTTCCATGAAGACCATGCACATACTAGAAAATTTTTAAAACTTCAAATCAGTTATCTAATTATCTATCAAAAGAGGTTGGGGGGGAAAAAAGCAAGTAAAACCAGAAGAATATAAAACTAACAAAACAATAAAAAATAAGGGCAGAAATTAATAACATGTACAACAACTTGCAATAGAAAAAAAAATCATCAAATCTGTGGTGGGCTGAATAATGGCCTCTAAAGATAAAATATCTGGGTCTTAATCCCTGCAACCTTTGGATGTTACCTCATGTGGCAAAAGGGACTGTCTATGTGACTAAATTAAGGATGTTGGGAATGGCAGATTATTCCGAATTATCTGGGTAAACCCTGTATGTAATCACAAGTGTTTCAAAAGAGGAAGGAAGAGAAATATTTGATTACAGAGACAGAAGGTAATGTGACAAGTGAAACAAGATGCCATGCTTTGGGCTATGAAGACAATGGAAAGGCCACAAACCAAGGAAGGCAAGAAACACAACTCTAGAAGCTGGAAAAGGCAAGGTAATGGATTATCCTCTACAACCTCCAGAGGGAGTGCAGTCCTGCTGACACCATGACTTTGGCCCAGTGAAACTGATTCTGGATTTCTGGCTTACAGAACTGTAAGAGAATACTGCTGTGTTGTCTTAAGCCACCAAGCTTGTAGTAGTAATCTGTTACACAGCAATAGGAAACCAATACAAAAGCCAAAGTTTGGCTTTGAGAAAAAAAATAATAAAACTGGTAAACCCTGAACAAGGCATTTAAAAGAATATTGAGAGTAAAGAAGAACATTACTATAGATTGTACAGATACTAAAAATATAAGAGCTTATGACCAAAATTTGCCAAAATATTTGAAATGTTAGCTGAAATGGAAAATTGCTTGTAAAGCACAACTTAAAAATGAACACAAGAATAAATAGCATGCTTCTGTATTACTAAATCTATTAAAGAAATTGAATACATTTTTAAAACCCTTTCTACAGATAAATCTCCAGCTCAGACAGCTTCACTGCTAAGTCTTTTACACTTTTAAGAAATAGCACCAATCTTACACCAATCCTTCCAGAAAAAAAGAGAAGAGAACAGTTTTTGAAAGCAGCTTAATCTTGATGCCAAAACCTGACGACTATGTTGTGGTCACATGGGTGTTTCCTTTTGTAAGAATTCATTGAGCCATTAATGATTTGTACACTGTATACATTCTACTTTGAAAAACATTTACCTTAAGCAAAAGAAAAGTAATATTTCTTCAAGATCTCCGATTTGGAAAATGTTAATTCTCATGATGTACACTATTTTGAATTTAGTAATCCATTTATTCATTCAATACATATTTATACAGCAACTGAAAATCATATTGTTAGAATTTTCCCCTTGTTACTAAATATTCTCTGAAACTTATTTTTAATGACTGCATAATATATCAAAATATGTATGATTTTATAGTATATTTACTCTTTTTTTAAACTACTGAGCATTTGCATGGTTTATAATTTTACACTATTATAAATAGCACTAAGATGAATATCTTTGTACGTTAATTTCTGACGGTCCACAAAAATATACATTAGCTGGGCCTAAGGGGCATGAGCATTTGTTTCCATATTGTTGTATAGAAAATGTGTACTGCTTTTCAGTCCCACAGACTTTCAATAGTTTTTCCATAGAGGTTACAAAACAGTGTTCACAGTGTGGAATGCATTTTCTAAATACCTTCATATAGGGATCCTAGAAAAGGGTAGCTATTGTTCTTCATTGTATGAAATTGAAATTAGCCCAGATTTCCAATTCTCATCCTTGGGCTGTAAAAACATTTTAATTTATATATTTTGCATCAAGGGACAGTCATGGTACAAGTGACCCATTCTGTAGAAAGCACATGGATTGTAAGGAAAGCTAGAGCTACTTTAATCCCAGCCTTGCCACTTGCTACCCATTTGAGTTGGTAAGTGATTTCAGCTCTCTGTGCCTTAATTTCCACCTCTGTAAAAGAAGATAACCATAACTACTACGTAGGATTGCTGTGAACACTAGGTGATATATACAAAGAGCCTAGCATTGTGTCTGGGACAGTTATTACTCAGTAAGTGGGGTTTTTTTCCTCTTCTCAATTATGGTATCCTTTCAATTATCCATAGTAATGGGTCAAATGGCATAGATAATTCTAAAATTTTATATCACACCAGACTTTTTACTACTGATGATAAAATATAAATGAGCTGATTTATTTCAGCTTCTCCACCTATTCCTGCCCTCCTAGCCAAAGTAAGGAAACTGGATAACACAGATGGCCGAATCAATCTATAAATAATTAAGAGCTGGTCTTGGGTCTTATTTTATGATTAAAAATCTGAATCATTATGAAATTAAAAGCCCCTTTGCAAGTTGTGTTTCCATTTGGCCTTTAATAAGTAACTTTCAAATGTCTTGCTTTTTTTTTTAAAGGGCCTTTAAAAATCATATCAGAGGTTAGAAAAGTGTTCCACTGAGCAACATTTTCTTCCATGTGAGCACTGTCGTTAAGACAATTATCACTGATCACCTTTTAATGATATATCAAAACCACCTGAATATTTTTAAAAGGGTCACACAAAGCTACATAATTTATAAAGCTGAACAGCACAAACAGGACTTTTGCATTTGTTCAGACATGTACCAGGTTTCAGTTCCTACAGGCTCACAGACGGTTTTCTCCTTAGCAGTTTGCCAAATGTATTTTAGAATGTCCAAAATTTAAAATGTTGATGTATGTGAACCAACTACATAATGAAAGAATCCATGCACCATTAAAATGATAATGTGAATCACTCTTCAGTTCCCTCAAATATGCTAAGTGCAAATAACTACATCACATGGAGGGGATCAGAAAGGTAAACAGGTATTATTTTGAGTGAAAAAGGTAAACTTGCCCAGTCAACACTGACTTGTTTTTGTTGGTTTTTTATTTGAAAGAGGATTCTTCTTTTCCTTTTTGTTCCAAATATCAAATTATGACCATGGAATATGTATAACAAGCTACAATGCAATTCCTGATTATTCTGAGCCTAATCACAGTTTGTGTTTTACCCCAGCCATTTGCTTCTACTTTTCCTGCCTGCTGCCTGCCTTTTGCCATTTCACTGCTTGTTAGTCTTTGGCCAGAGTATCCCAGAAAAAAAAGGCAAATTTAAAAAAAAAAAAAAAAGAGGTGGGGGGAGGCAGTCCAAACCATTTGAACTTCTTCCAGTTTTGTCTAAAGTTCCTGGAGGAAGAGGGAGGGTGTGCAGGTTCATAAAAGATTCTTAGATTATCTTCAACTCTCCTTACATTTTCCCAACCCTCCAGACCCACATCACTACTTCTATTAATACTGTAGAGAGATTCATTTTATGGACTTCCTGCCCTTCAGAAGGGAAGATAGCTATTTGTTTTAAGAAAAAGAAAAAGAGTCTATCATATTTTGATTTTGTGCATAAAAAGCCAGAATACTTTGTGTTCAGACTTAGTGTTCTGGTCACCAACTCCTGTGTGTGTGTGTGTGTGTGTGTGTGTGTGTGTGTGTGTGTGTGTGTGTGTGTGTGTGTGTGTGTGTGGAGGGCGTGCTTTTCCCAACACCAGAAGGGTGTCCTAGAATTCAATTCAATTCTAACACTATCTCCTGTGAGCTTCCATGTCCTCTCCAGGCTTGTCATTCTCCCCAAATCTCCAAGTGTTCACCAACCCAGAATTTCTTCAAACCCTGTCCTTAGGGGTTTCCATGGAGGCTTCATGACATTGGTATGATTAATTAAATCATTGGCCACTGATGACTGATTTAGCCCCTCTCCCCTTCCCTGAGGTCAGGACGTATGAGACTAAAATCACAGAGTTGGGGCTTCCCTGGTGGCGCAGTGGTTGAGAGTCCGCCTGCCGATGCAGGGAACACAGGTTCGTGCCCCGGTCCAGGAAGATCCCACACACCGCGGAGCGGCTGGGCCCGTGAGCCATGGCCGCTAAGCCTGCGCGTCTGGAGCCTGTTCTCCGCAACGGGAGAGGCCACAGCAGTAAGAGGCCTGCGCACCGCAAAAAATAAATTAAAAAAATCACAGAGTTGGTTCCTCTGGTGACCAGCCCCCATCCTTAGGTGATCTAGGCACATTTCAAAAGTCACCACATTAACATAACAAGACACACATTTATCACTCTCATTACTTAAGAAATTCCAAGGGTTTTAGGAGCTCTGTGCCAGAAACTGGATGAAGACCAAATATATGTTGCATATTATAAATCGCAATCACAGTGCCCTAGAAGCAAATGGTCACTGTTAGTTCTGGCACAGTCACTGAAACACACTGCATATTTCTTTTTAAAATTTTTTCATTTATTTGGCATTGGGTCTTAGTTGCGGCATGCAGGATCTTCTCATTGCGCTGCACGGGCTCTTTGTTACGGCACGCGGGCTTCTCTAGTTGCGGCACGCGGGCTTCTCTCTAGTTGTGGCGCACGGGCTCCAGAGGGAATAGGTCATTAGTTGCGGCACACAGGCTCTCTAGTTGTGGTGTGCAGGCTCCGGAACACGTGGGCTCAGTAGTTGTGGCGCGCGGGCTTAGTTCCCCCGCGGCATGTGGGATCTTAGTTCCCTGACCATGGAACAAACCTGCATCCCTTGCACTGGAAGGTGGATTTTTAACCACTGGACCACCACAGAAGGCCCAACACACACTGCATATTTCTTAGTTACTTCAGGATTCATCTTCCTTATACGGAAAAATAATTATTATTAACTACCCTATCCACCTCTCAAGAGTCATTCACAATGCCTGGCTAAGTTAACAGAAGTAAACCTTTGAAAAAGTAACGTAAAGACCCCATGTATCTGAGTAAGTGTGAACAAACAAAAATTGTTCTTATGATATGATACAATGAGAACGGCACATGATTTTTGCAGTATCCTTGCCCAAAATGGATAGCTTTAATATAATTATTATAAAACATCAATCACAAATTGAGGAGTATTCTACAAAATAACTGACCAGTACTCTTCAAGAGTGTAAAGGTCACAGAGACAAGGAAAGACTGAGGAACTGCCACATACTGAAGGAGACTAAGACATTACAACTACCTGTGTTATTGGATCCTGAATTGGATCCTGGAAAAAAACAGAAGGAAAAGAATTTTAATAAAAAACGAATGAAATATGAAGTCTGTAGTTTAGTCAATAGGATTACACCAATGTTAATTTCTTAGTTTTAATCCTTATACTACGGTTATGTGAGACACTAGCATTTAGGAAAGCTGAGTGAAGGGTATATAAAGGAATTCTGTACCATTTTTGCAACTTTTCTTTAAGTCTAAAATTATTTCAAACTAAAAACTTTAAAAATTATTTTGAGTAATCAGGAAGTGCATCATCCCATTAATTGAGAAAAGCTGAACATCATTTTCAACTACTGAACAGTTATTTTGGTATACGACATACACTAGGAAGAAATGACTTTTAAAGGATAATGCTGTCTTGTTCTTGTGCTACCTGACATTAAAGATCTTTGGCAATCTTATTTGGGTATTTCTAGCAAATGCTAAGATTTCACTCCGACGACTACAAATCAGTGTCCTAATGCTGCTTGGCCAAGGGAACAGTATTAATTTAGTCTAGTTGTTCTTTTGGATATGAAGGACAGGAATGAATTACAGCTCTGAAATCAAACCCAATATGTTCATTTACCTCGACTTAAAATGAAGAAAATATCTACTATTCAAGAATTTTTTAAAAAGTATTTATCCAAATGGATGGATATTCTCGGCAATAAATTTTTAAAAATAAAAGTCAGTGCTACAACATTCCTGAATATGATAAGACCAGCTTCACTTTTTTTTTTTTTTAAATCAATACATTCTCACACACAGTCATTGCAGAGCTTATCTCATTGTCAAGATGTGGGGAACAATACAGCTGCTATATTTTGTCGACTCGGTTCTTTCCCATACTTGATCTCTTAAGTATGATTTTTTTAAAGATAACATTTGTGGGTTCTGTAAAATAGAACACTGAAGAAGACATACAAAAGACATGTGACCTCAACAGCTCCATCTATTGTATGGAAGTGTACATTTTTCACAAAAGTTTTAAGGGTAAGACTTTTTTCCTTATTTTTTAACCAAGTTTTATACTTGCATCATAAGTGCATTTCCCCCCTTGACTCAAACTCCACATGAAATTTAATTTGATGGTCCCTGTAAAATATACAGCTTTATAATAACTTTACCAATTTCAGTCTTCTCACTAGATAGAAACCAAGGAATAATATCTCTACCATTACCAACTAGAGGGATTTTTGGATGGACATAATTAAGAGTATAAGATCTCTATCATCTATCCACATATAGATTTCTAAAGAAAAATATGTGATTTGTTGAGTTTATCAGGATATCTAAAACAAGCTATGTCTTCTGAATTTTACAAGCATTTCACAAGTTTTTCCATTTTGAATCAATGGTTGCACATAGACACTTGCAAGTAGACAACCTCACTTCCCTTCTTTCGTTATGGAAATAGAGCCATTGTTCTTTTGCTGGCATGCTCTGAGTTAGACATAAATCAGAATTTGTTAGTAGCAATGAATCTCTGATACTCTAATAACCGATACTGCAGCCATGATCAAACTGCATTCAAATCCCTTATATGAAGAAGTTCATATAAGACAGCACAAGTACAGAGAGTAGGAGTTACAAGAAATGCCTAGAATTTCTCAGCAAGGTATGTTCTGTAGTCAGCACACCAGGTAAAACACCCTTTATCAAATATTTACTATTCCATATTAAGCTAAAAGTGCCACATGTAAAGCACAAAGTTATTAAATGCCAGTAATGAACTATATAAATCAACAAAGAACTTATTTAAATCCACTTATTAAAAAGCTAAAATTTTCTATAGCTTAAATCTGTCCTATGGAATATAACTGTAGCATTCACTGAGTTGAATGACAAAGGCAATCATGAAAATGTAAGATTAAAAAATAATGTATCAATGGTAAGAGCACCATTATGTATTAAGTGAATACTACATATCAGTGGCTACTCTGTCAGGTTCTTTAAGATTCCTGAAACTTCACAATAACTTAGGCAAGTTCAGTATTACCTCCATTTTACAAATGAAGAAAATGAGACTCTGAAATTAAGTGATTTGCCCAAATCCACAAAACTAGTGATTATCTGGCTTCCCAATCATTATGCTTGTACTTTCACAAGATCAGTCTCCCAAAAGCTTCTACTATTCTTGAGAACTCATGGAAAAAACATCCTAGGTTCCTACCAAGGCACGTCTAAACTGATGGCCTGCAATACCTCCAGTTGCAAAACTTTAGTTCAGCATCCACATTCTGAGGAAGTAAAAGATTACATCAGATGGGAATTTCTATAGGATGCTCCTTTTACTTTTTTCCAACTGTCAAACATCTTTGCTGATCATCTTAATTACCCTAGGCCTCCCCAGGTTTGGAGTACAAATTATGCCATATTTACAGAAATGCTTAAATATTGGTGGCTTATTGTACTTTGCAGCTCCCTTAAAGACAAACCTAAAACTTTCTTGGTTTTCTCAGGCTCACAAGTGCTCAAAGGTACATTCATGCCCCACTTCCACCCATGCTGTGCTGTCTGTGTCCTACATCAGAGTGCTGTCCTGCTAGGCATGGTCAGGCTCCATTCTCAGTTAGTAGTCAATCAATGTTGCCATGATGCCAGAAAAACACTTTAGTGTGAAAAAGAATTAGAGGGTTGGGGCTGGGGGAGGATGATTTTATTCTGCTCTGTGATATACTCTGTAATTTCATCTCTAAATTAGCGGGTTTATTCCTAGAATCTCAAAACTGGCCTTATGAACACCGTACCTTTAGGTTCCGGTTCTTAACTCCTCCTTTTCCAAACCTTAAATCTGTGCAGAGGGTTAAGATGGAACATTCTTCCCCATTTTCCCCCATTTCTGTACTCAGCACCTCCTCACAGTGCTGAAGATTCCCCCCACTTTTTGACCTGAACACACACAAGCACGCGCACACACACACAATCTTACACAAAAACTCATTCAAATAATTTCCTAGAATGTAAACCAGCACATCAGTTCTATAATTAGACAAATTTTAAATTGAGGTTGGAGATCCTCATTGAATAGCCTGCTATCTTTCTCAAACCGGACAGCCCCTACTTCTCTTTCAAAACCACTGTGAACTCTTTCCTGATATCCGCCAAGTATAGCTGATCAGTCCTGTGTCCTTTGACACTGTCTATATATTCTATATCATCTTTTATTTGAATAATATACTTAAGTATCTGTTTCCTTTTATAGATTCTGAGCTCCTTGAGGTTATAGACCATTTCTTACTCAACTAGCACAGTGCTAGCATCCCTACCACAGTCCCTGGCTTAATAAAATGAATAAATGAAATAATTCATTACAGAAGCCACTCAAGGAAATTGGTCTTGATATTCCATTTTAAAATCATGGGCTTTGTTCCTAGAGTAGTTAAAAGAAAGACTGCAGTCTTGGTGCTGACCCACTCACCAAGACCTAAAAGTGGCCTCTAGTTTAATATAACCCAAATGAGTTCAATTCTATTCAGAAACACTTACCGAGTGACAACATGACAGAGAATATTAGTATAAGATTCAGAAACAAAAATATTAACACAAGGGCTAAGATGACTTATGGTGTAACAAAGATTAAAACATGCTATGGAAATACAGAGAAAGGAGTGACAATTTTTGATTCAAGAAGACTTCTCAGCAAAGGAAGATCTTGAGCTATGTTTCTGAAGTGGGGAAGAAGGACATACCAAGGGAGGTAAAAACTGGAGCAAAAGCCCGAAGACTGATGAGTATGTAGAGTAACCAAGAAACAACAAAAGAGACCAAAATAGCTGCTATTTAGGGTATGCGGCTTGGGTGTGGAGAAAGGAGATGGCCTAGAAAGTGATGACAGAAATACGGGAAAAGACAATGGTGGAAAGCACTGATTAAATCATTTCTATTATTTACATACTGAGGAAGGCAAAAGGTTTCTGAGGAGAACGATCCATTATTTCAGCAAGGTAACACTGCAGTACATAGCTCTCAACCAGGATATATATTCTGATAATAAATGTAATGCTAGTGACTCTTTCTTTGAGGCATGTTCATCATCTATTCACCACCCCCAAGGCAGCTAATTTCAAAAAGGAGTCTCTGAGTCTCTCCTTCTCCCAAGATCCACTTGGAAAAGTTGCTTACTTATTCATTCCTGGCCCAACTGCTTTATCCAGCTCTGGAAGACAAAGTTTAACAAATCACATAGATAGATCTTATTCGATTCTAAATCAAATCATTGAGATTTACCTCTTCATCCTCGGAAAAGGAGAAATGATCAACAATGTTCTTCAAAAACCGTTATCATCCCAAGTTTAGTACGTGCTCTCCTTTCTTTATCTCCAAGAGGAGATGGCCATAAAAAGAACTATAAGAAAGATGAATACAGGGATTAGTCTAAGAATCTAGGTCAAAATTAATAAGGTATGGGATAAGTCACTAGGAGAGAAAAGAAAGAAAAATACAGTGAAACTTTAGATGTGTAGATTACAACTAGAGAGACTGGTCAAGATTAATACTGTCTAGGAAAGCCAGCTGAATCTAAAATGTCTGGATAAAACTGCCAAAAGCAGAGAGAGATAAGTGTGTGAATATATTTCTACACCAGAAGATCCAGAAGAGAATGGAGGAACTGCTGGATAATATTATAAAAAGGAGATGTAAGAGAGACGAAACAAACCAGGGAACTAGCAGGAGTTTCGCAAAGCGGGTAATAAATAACATCGCATGTTACAGAAAGATCCTCCAAAGTAAGCATTAAGAAGAGAAGTACCTGCTTTGCCCAGAACCATGATGCTGTGTGTGACTCACGGTCAGCGGACGGTCACGCCACAACAGCCATCATTGCTTCCTGTGGTCAACCACTACTTACCTGCTTTCTAAACTCATCCTTAACAGTCAACTCCAAAATCATAAGCCATGTCCTTACTAGGACATGTCTAGCACCACGATTATTATCATGCTAAGTGTCCCTGTGAAAATTAAATACCAGCTTCTATTGTGTTATTCTCTTTCTTAATGACTTTTTAAAAAAAAAAATAGGGTATAGCTTCAAGATGGTGGAGAAGGAAGACGCGGAGATCACCTTCCTCCCCACAAATACATCAGAAATACATCTACATGTGGAACAGCTCCTACAGAACACCTACTGAACGCTGGCAGAAGACCTCAAACCTCCCAAAAAGCAAGAAACTCCCCACGTTCCTGGGTAGGGCAAAAGAAAAAAGAAAAAACAGAGACAAAAGAATAGGGATGGGACCGGCACCAGTGGGAGGGAGCTGTGAAGGAGGAAAGGTTTCCAAACACTAGGAAGCCCCTTCGTGGGCGGAGACTGCCGGTGGTGGAGGGGGAAAGCTTCGGCACCGTGGAGGAGAGCGCGGTAACAGGGGTGTGGAGGGCAAAGCGGGAAGATTCCCGCACAGAGGATCGGTGCCGACCCGCACTCACCAGCCCGAGAGGCTTGTCTGCTCACCCGCTGGGGCGGGAGGGGCTTGGAGCTGAGGCTCGGGTTTCAGTCGGAACCCAGGGAGAGGACTGGGGTTGGCGGCGCGAACACAGCCTGCAGGGGGTTAGTGCGCCACGGCCAGCCAGGAGGGAGTCTGGGGAAAAGTCTGCACAGGCCGAAGAGGCAAGAGACTTTTTCTTGCCTCTTTGTTTCCTGCCCTGCGAGGAGAGGGATATAAGAGCGCCGCTTAAAGGAGTTCCAGAGACGGGCGCGAGCCGCGGCTACCAGCATGAACCCGAGAGACGGGCGAGAGACGCTAAGGCTGCTGCTGCAGCCACCAAGAAGCCTGTGTGCAAGCACAGGTCACTCTCCACACGTCCCCTCACGGGAGACTGTGCAGCCCGCCACTGCCAGGGTCCCATGATGCAGGGACAACTTCCCCGGGAAAACGCACGGCGCTCCTCAGGCTGGTGCAACGTCACACCGGCCTCTGCCACCACAGGCTCGCCCCGCATCCGTACCCCTCCCTCCCCCCACGGCCTGAGTGAGCCAGAGCCCCCTAATCAGCTGCTCCTTTAACCCCATCCTGTCTGAGTGAAAAATAGATGCCCTCAGGCGACATACAGGCAGAGGCAGGGTCAAATCCAAAGTTGAATCCCAAGAGCTGTGCCAACAAAGAAGAGAAAGGGAAATCTCTCCCAGCAGCCTCAGGAGCAGCAGATTAAATCTCCACAATCACCCTGATGTATGAGAACGAGAAGAATCGAGGACAGTCTCAGAGACCTCTGGGATAATATTAAACTCACCAACATTCGAATCATAGGGGTCCCAGAAGAAGAAGAGAAAAAGAAAGGGACTGAGAAAATATTTGAAGACATTATAGTTGAAAACTTCCCTAATACGGGAAAGGAAATAGCTAATCAAGCAGTGGAAACACAGAGAGTCCCACACAGGATAAAATCAAGGAGAAACATGCCAAGACACATATTAGTCAAACTATCAAAAAGTAAACACAAAGAAAACATATTAAAACCAGCAAGGGAAAAACAACAAATAAGGGAATCCCCATAAGGTTAACAGCTGACCTTTCAGCAGAAACTCTGCAAGCCAGAAGACAGCGGCAGGACGTATTTAAAGTGATGAAAGGGAAAAACCTACAACCAAGATTACTCTATCCAGCAAGGATTTCATTCACATTTGACGGAGAAATTAAAACCTTTACAGACAATCAAAACCTAAGAGAAATCAGCACTTAACTAAACCAGCTTTACAACAAATGCTAAAGGAACTTCTCTAGGCAGAAAACACAAGAGAAGGAAAAGACCTACAATAACATACCCAAAACAAACAAAATGGTAATAGGAACATACATATCGATAATTACCTTAAATGTAAATGGATTAAATGCTCCAACCAAAAGACATAGACTGGCTGAATGGATACAAAACAAGACCCATATATATGCTGTCTACAAGGACCCATTTCAGACCTAGGGACACATACAGACTAAAAGTGAGGGGGTGGAACGTGATATTCCATGCAAATGGAAATCAAAAGTAAGCTGGAGTAGCAATTCTCATATCAGACAAAATAGACTTTAAAACAAAGACTATTAGAAAAGACAAAGAAGGACACTACATAATGATCAAGGGATCGATCCAAGAAGAAGATATAACAATTGTAAATATTTATGCACCCAACATAGGAGCACCTCAATACATAAGGCAAATGCTAACAGCTATAAAAGTGGAAATCAACAGTAACACAATCACAGGAGGGGACTTCAACACCCCACTTTCACCAATGTAGAGATCATCCAAAATGAAAATATATAAGGAAACACAAGCTTTAAATGATACATTAAACAAGATGGACTTAATTGATATTTATAGGACATTCCATCCAAAAAAAACAGAATACACTTTCTTCTCAAGTGCTCATGGAACATTCTCCAGGATAGATCATATCTTGGGTCACAAATCAAGCCTTGGTAAATTTAAGAAAATGTAAATCATTTCAAGTATCTTTTCTGACCACGACACTATGAGACTAGATATCAATTAAAGGAAAAATCTGTAAAAAATACAAACACTTGGAGGCTAAACAATACACTACTTAATAACCAATAAATCACTGAAGAAATCAAAGAGGAAATCAAAAAATACCTAGAAACAAATGACAATGAGAACACAATAACCCAACCAAAACCTATGGGATGCAGCAAAAGCAGTTCTAAGAGGGAAGTTTATAGCAATACAATCCTACCTTAACAAACAAGAAGCATCTCAAATAAACAAACTGACCATATACCTAAAGCAATGAGAAAGAAGAACCAAAAAACCCCAAAGTTAGCAGAAGGAAAGAAATCATAAAGATCAGATCAGAAATAAATGGAAAAGAAATGAAGGAAACAAAAGCAAAGATCAATAAAAGTAAAAGCTGGTTCTTTGAGAAGATAAACAAAATTGATAAACCATTAGCCAGACTCATCAAGAAAAAAAGGGAGAGGACTCAAATCAATAAAATTAGAAATGAAAAACGGGAAGTAACAACTGACACTGCAGAAATACAAAAGATCATGAGAAATTACTACAAGCAACGATATGCCAATAAAATGGACAACCTGGAAGAAATGGACAAATTCTTAAAAATGCACAACCATCCGAGACTGAACCAGGAAGAAACAGAAAATACGAACTGACCAATCACAAGCACTGAAATTGAAACTGTGATTAAAAATCTTCCAACAAACAAAAGCCCAAGACCAGATGGCTTCACTGGTGAATTCTGTCAAACATTTACAGAAGACCTAACACCTATCCTGCTCAAATTCTTCCAATAGCAGAGGGAGGAACACTCCCAAGCTCATTCTATGAGGCCACCATCACCCTGATACCAAAACCCGACAAAGATGTCACAAAAAAAGAAAACTACAGGCCAATATCACTGATGAACATAGATGCAAAAATCCTCAACAAAATACTAGCAAACAGAATCCAACAGCACATTAAAAGGATCATCCACCATGATCAATTGGGGTTTATCCCAGGAATGCAAGGATTCTTCAATATATGCAAACCAATCAATGTGATACACCATATTAACAAATTGAAGGATAAAAACTATATGAACATCTCAATAGATGCAAAGAAAGCTTTCAACAAAATGCAACACCCATTTATGATAAAAACCCTCCAAAAGTAGGCATAGAGGAAACTTACCTCAACATAATAAAGGCCATATATGACAAACCCACAGCCAACATCGTCCTCAATGGTGCAAAACTGAAACCATTTCCACTAAGATCAGGAACAAGACAAGGTTCCCCACTCTCACCACTATTATTCAACATAGTTTTGGAAGTTTTAGCCACAGCAATCAGAGAAGAAAAAGAAATAAAAGGAATCCTAATTGGACAAGAAGAAGTAAAGCTGTCACTGTTTGCAGATGACATACTATACATAGGGAATCCTAAAGATGCTACCAGAAAACTACTAGAGCTAATCAATGAATTTGGTAAAGTAGCAGGATACAAAATTAATGCACAGAAACCCATTGCATTCCTATACACTAATGATGAAAAACCTGAAAGTGAAATTAAGAAAACACTCACATTTACCATTGCAACAAAAAGAATAAAATACCTAGGATTAAACTTAGCTAAGGAGACAAAAGACCTCTATGCAGAAAATTATAAGACACTGATGAAAGAAATTAAAGATGATACAAATAGATGGAGAGATATACCACGTTCTTGGATTGAAAGAATCAACATCGTGAAAATGACTAATACTACCCAAAGCAATCTACAGATTCAATGCAATCCCTATCAAACTACCACTGGCATTTTTCACAGAACTAGAACAAAAAATTTCACAATTAGTATGGAAACACCAAGGACCCCAAACTCAACCCTCAGAATGGGAGAAAGTATTTGCAAACGAAGCAACTCACCAAGGATTCATCTCCAAAATATACAAGCAGCTCATGCAGCTCAATATCAAAAAAACAAACAACCCAATCCAAAAATGGGCAGAACACCTAAATAGACATTTCTCCAAAGAAAATATACAGATTGCCAACAAACACATGAAAGGATGCTCAACATCACTAATCATTAGAGAAATGCAAATCAATACTACAATGAGGTATCACCGCACAACGGTCAGAATGGCCATCAAAAAAATCTATAAATGGTTCTGAAGAACCTAGGGGCAGGGCAGGAATAAAGATGCAGGTAATAAAGTCTCCCTGGACTTGAGAACACAGGGAGTGGAAGTGTAAGCTGAGATGAAGTGAGAGAGTGGCATCGACATATATACACTACTAAATGTAAAACTGATAGCTAGTGGGAAGCAGCCGCATAGCACAGGGAGATCAGTTCGGTGCTTTGTGTCCACCTAGAGGGCTGGGATTGGGAGGGTGGGAGGGAAATGCACAAGGGAGGAGGTATGGGAATATATGTTTATGTATAGCTGATTCACTTTGTTGTACAGCAGAAACTAACACACCATTGTAAAGCAATCATACTCCAATAAAGATGTTTATAAAAGTAAATAAACATTAAAAAAAAAAGATATGGAGGGGCAAGAAGATATGTCTCTTATAAATGTTCTATCACATATGTGTAAGTATTCTTAATAGTCTTTGGTGGAGAAGAGGCAGACGCCAGAAAAAAAGTCTCTATCTGGGCACTATTTTTTCATAAGTGACTCTACTCACAATTCACCCATTTCTCCCCTTCTTCCCCTTAGTCCCATGTGGCTCAAGTGTTCCCAGGTATCATTGGAAATCACAACACAAGTGAAAAGAGAAGTAATTCTTGTATTAGTAGGAGTATAGAGCAGAGTTAGATGCTTGGTGTGACTGTTCAGTTTGGGTTAGCAAGGTCACAGAGAAAGACTAGGTCTTGCTTGGGTTGGCATCAGCTGAGTAGGCAAGCAACATAAACTATGGGTGAGAGTAGGTAAGTGTTGTGCTGAGTCCCAGAGGACAGGTGGCCGGATGGCTCTGACATGCCAGATGACCAGTCATGGACATAACTCTAAATAGGGAATTGTGTTTGTCAGCCTTCACCAGAGATACTGAAATTAATGTTCCATGGACAAGCCCACTGATCTGTCAGTAAAGCAGATGGAAGCCAGAGTTCCCATACTCTCCAGCCTTCAGTTAAAGTTATTCTTTGGGTCAGTTAGACCTGAAACTCTGAACTATCCACATTTCCTGCCCAAGTCCATCTGATTTCCATGGGGAAAAAATTCTCAAAAGTAAATTAAATTAGAACCATTAGACGAATTTAAATAGAATTTCTGTGGTCTTCTTCTCCATACATATATGTACCCCTCAGAATCTCCATTTCTTCCAGCACCCCCAATGCTTATTCATTATTTTCCTGGATGTGATTAGTTGGTTTAATCTTAATAATTCATTTGTCTAGGATGGAGTAAAGTTGGAATATCCTTTTCTGAATTTCAGTGCTAAAGTAAGAACATCTCTCATTTGACTGGAAGGAACTGTGCCTATACCCCACGTGATGAAACTGATGAGACCCTCATACTCTGAAATATAGACTTGTCTTCCTGTAACCAGATATGATCTTTCAGGACATACCAACTCTGTAGCTAGAGATCACAGGAGACCCACTAATGCTGAGGACTCTACTGTTAAGCTGCATATTTTTAGATTCTTTGCCATCTCTCCTAAGACACTGCTAAGAAATTATCTCATTGTTTTTGTTAATCTACAGTCATCAATACCAATAAGATATTCTTTAAGGTGTTTGTTGAAATTTTCAGTTTTGTAAGTATACTTTTTAGACCTTAGGAAAGCAAATAAAGGAATGAGTACCTTTTAGGGGGACATGAGTAGGTAAATAGCTTCTGATTGAGGAATAACTCCAGAAATTTCAAAAATAGAGCATCACATAGGAATGTTACCATGAAAAAATAATACCCAGAATTTCACACAAAGTTTTTAGATGCTCTGGCTTGACCCAAGGAAATAATTTGGAATTCCTAGAGGAGGTCTGTCAGATGGATTGTTAGACCTTTTAGTAAGCTACTCTTCTAGACTGCTCTAAAACCATTTCCAACATCTTTCCTTAATCCTTCCTCACTCATACTTTCAACCCTTTCCCAGTATTCTAAATAGTTCAAACCACTAACATGCTAAAATGATTTAAATATACGTTGATAGAAATAAGATATGATATATTGTGTTGACTCATAAGAAATAGCCAGTTTACAGGTCAAAAAGTTTGAATATTGACAATCTCATATGAGTCAACTGAATATATTCATTAATATATATCTATAGATAGGTGGTCAAAACAGTCATTTGGTAGATGCAAGTTGGTAAATATCAAGCAAGTTTATATGTTTCAATTATATGTACATATCTTCAAACCTAAAAGACTGAAGGTTTATTTAATATTAGTATAATTATTACTTGAAATTCATGCTTAATTATTTATCCTTCAATAAATATAATAGCATGCATTATAGCAAGGTCAATTATTTTTGGTTGTGATATGTTACTACAGTTATAAAAGATGTTAATTACCATTAGAAAAGACTGGATGAAAGGTGCATGGAACCTCCTTGTACTTTTTTCTTTCAATTACCTGTGAATCTATAATGATTTAAAATTTTTTTTAATGTATTATATTTTCTATTTCACACGTATATTTTAAGTAAAATTTAAAGCAACTTTTCTTTTTAAGAATTCTTATCCTTGCCTTTCCAAAGTACAGAAATGCATTTTCACACAGGTATTTTAGATTAAAATACATGTACATTTGTGTGTCTACCCACGTGTAGAAAGAAACCTAGCAATGTGCTCCTTATAGTTGCTATTTATTAGCATGGAAGTCATCAAGTGTTACTTTGAATGACCTATACTTTGAAAGATAAGGAGACATTTGCAGTTCAAATAAATACATGAGTTTATATTCCATAAAACAATAATAAAAACAATCATCATCATCATGACCATCATCATAGGAAAGTAGCTACATCTAGTCAAGGATTAGCCCATTAAGAAAACCAAAAACTTTAAAGTTCAATTTGGAATTTAAAATTCCCCAATTAGCAGACAAAATGCCCTCTGCTCTACAGATGCCTAGAATAAAATTTTACATTATATAAAATATTTTTCCTCAGTATTCAGACTATCTCATGAAATATTATATAATAATCAGTCCAAAAGAAATGATTGTAGTGTGTTTCATGTTAAAAGGAAACTAAGTCTTGAAAACTTGGGGAACTCATCTCAACCTCAATGAAATCAGGCCATTTGCAAAGAATCAAAAATTTGGCATCAAAATTATGTTTAATAAAAATTCTTAAAACTTAAGACAAGAGAGACCTTAAATTTCAGCCATCGTAACTCCCAGTTATACACCTGTCTTTCCTAGTCAGTATTACCAATGGTTTTCTTGTGTGATCCAGTGGTTATTTAGATGTCTGAGGAGAGTAATTAAAAATGCTGAAGATTTCTGGTTTTTATTGTCATGTTTCTGATTATTCACAGAGGGTAAAGAATGTTCAGAATAGAAAAGTCATTTGTAATTTATTATATGGCAATAAATAAGCAGTAAAATTTACCAGCATATGACATTCAATTTCTTCAAGGACCACATTGAAAAGTTAGGGGTAGACTGCTAGGCTATTATCCACTTAGCATAAACACTTTGGCAAATTGGAATAGAATCTGCTTATATTGCTCTAATCTTGTATACTCAGCCTTCACTTGGAGGTCACTGGGAGCTCCAAATAAGGAGGAGGACAGGGAAAATCCCAGAGCAGAGTCCTCTAAGAGTGTGACTATACACATTACTGCCCTACAAGGTAAACTCTCAATTTGGTTGCAGTTCTAGTAAAAAAATGTTCCAATGGAAACATTCATGAATTCAAGCTTCTAACAACTTTAATGACAACTACTTAATGAATATGAGGTCATGGGAATTTCAACTATTAAGATGTATCCCCCCCGCAAAGTATTAAAATATTCGCCAAATGCCCAAACGGAATTTGGTGCTTTTTTTCTGATAAGACTTTCTCTAAGAAGTTTCTTTCCCAGCAAATTAAAAAATATTTTGAACCTGGAGATGTTTGTATTTTTTCCCACTGATTGTTAACTTTGCTTGTATTTTGAAATTCACTAAATTAAAGGCAATTTGCTAAAAAATAAAAACCAATATACAAAGCAAATTAATTTTTATAACAGAGCAGTTAAACATTTTTTTTTCCCTATGAGAAAAATGAATCCTAGAGTCATTAAATCATTAACCCCAAGTTAAGCATAACAACAAAAAGTAGAATTTAGGTCTTCCAAATCCTAGTCCAATGCTCTTCCAATGTTCATTAAAAGCATGCCTAAGTGATTCCAGCCAAACGAGATATCACATTTTAAAATCAAATCCAAGTTATGATATATATTTGAAATTTTTAAAAAGCAACTTAAAGATACTGTGTAATTCAGATGTTTCACTCTAAAAAAAACTATTCATATGCTACTGGGTTTCACAAATATAATAAAATAGCAATAAAATAAAAATAGAAAAATCAAGATCAGGGAAAATATAAAACCAGGGAAAATAGCAACATGAAATCCAAACTATTGTCTCAAATCTTTTATGGAACAAGGAGGTAAAGCTAAACAAACATAAAAACAAATAAGGAGAACACAACTGCAATAGATGATGGTCAAATTTGTCTCAGAGCTTACCAGAATTCAAGGTTAAAAGGGAAACATTACCAATTAGCAGGAAGGCAGAGCCTAGCCTCAGGGAAAATGAAGCTTTTCTTAACAGTGTATTCTAAAAGACGTAACAACAACAGTAATAATAGATATTTATCCCTTATTGATATACAGGGTCACTAAGTAGAAAATATCTTCAACAATGTCTTTAATACAAATGCAACAATGTCATGAATTTTATACTGGACTTTGATAAAAAGCTTAGGACTCCTATTAAAAAAAGAAATAAGCAAGTGTGATTCTATAAGAGACTAAGCAAGTTACTATTTATATAGCTCTCTGATGGCCTGGCTTGACCCAAGGAAATAATTTGGAGTTCCTAAAGGAGGAATGGTAATGAGGTTTCATGTCCATGGACAACTCTGACCACTCTGTCATCCTGCAAAAAAAAAACTGTACTCAATTAGTCATGTCTGCCATAGTTGCAGGAAGGGGGAAAATAACACAAATGTCATATATTTGTCATCTCTAACTAGAGCAATGTATGGTCCACCTATCTTATATGGTGTTCTGAAAATGGTATTTACCTCATTGTGATCTGGGTTGGAGTACCAGTAATCCCATATTTTATTTTCCAGTGAAGACCTACAGTGATGTGGTTCTCTACAGCTTGTTGAAGGTGGATCCAAAAGTTTTCGAGATCCAGACAAGGGAGTGGTAAGTCTGAAATCTCAAAGTACAACTTAGGGCATCTAACTTGGAGTCACTTTTACTTGTAACTGTATTCTTTTCTCATTATACAGAAAATATTTTCTTTGTTCAAAATTTTAAAAATGCAGGGAAGAAGGAAGGAAGGGAGAGATAGAAGGAGGGCAGAAGGGAGGAAGGGAGGGAGGGGGGAAGGAAGGAAGGATCCATCTGTAATTTCAATTCTCAGAGTAACTACTTCCGAAGTTCTGGCGATTTTTCTTTCAGAAACATGCCTTTAGGCATAATCACATACATATGCACACACATAATCTTACAAAAATATGATTTATTATACAATTGACCCTTGAACAGCATGAAAGCAAGGGGCTCTGACCCCATCCATATATAACTTTATAGTCAGCCCTCCATATCTGTGGTTCCAAATCTGCAGATTCAACCAATGGCAAATCATGTAGTACTGTAGTACGTATTTATTGAAAAACATCAGTGCAGAAGTGAACCCAAGCCATTCAAACCCGTGTTATTCAAGGGTTAACTGCATATGCCATTTTAGCATATGTACTGTTATTTCCCTACATTCTTTTTTTCCTAACTGTTTATCTCCCTCTATTTCCTCAACCATCAAATAAAAAATGTTGAGAGACTGCTGTGCATATTTTTTCACTTGTTTAACATTTTTATTTATTTATTTAGGCTGCATTGGGTCTTGCTGCTGCATGGAGGTGCAAGGGCTTCTCGTTGCGGTGGCTTCTCTTGTGGAGCACAGGCTCTTGGCGTGCTTCAGTAGCTGCAGCACGCAGGCTAAGCAGTTTTGGCACATGGGCCCTAGAGCACACAGGCTTCAGTAGTTGCAGCATGCGGGCTCAGCAGTTGTGGCACGTGGGCCCTAGAGCAAGCAAGCTTCAGTGGTTGCAGCACATGGGCTCAGTAGTTGCAGTGTGTGGGCTCTAGGGTGTGCAGGCCTCATGAGTTGTGGCACATGGGCTCAGTAGTTGCAGCTCGTGGGCTCTAGAGCACAGGTTCAGTAGCTGTGGGGCACAGGCTTAGTTGCTCCATGGCATGTGGGATCTTCCCAGACGAGGGATCAAACCCATGTCCCCTGCACTGGCAGGTGGATTCTTAACCACTGCACCAGCAGGGAAGTCCCAACATTTTTATTTTTAATAGACTTTACTTTTTAGAACAATTACAGATTTACAGAAATACTCAGAAGACAGTACAGAGAATGCTCATATACCACACACTCAGCTTCCCCATGAACATCTTAATTAGCACAATATACTGTTATGAGTAATGAACCAATATTGATATGTTATTATTAATTAAAGCCCATAGGTTATTTAAATTTCCTTAGTTTTTACCTAAAGCCCCTTTCCTCTTCCAGGATCCCGTTCAGGATACCACATTACACTTAGTTGTCAGGTCTGATCTCTTAGGCTCCTCTCGGCTATAGCAGTTTCTCAGATTTTGTTTTTGATGACCTTAAGAATTCTGAGTACTGGTCATGTATTATTTAGGATGCTGTATTAATCAGGGTGCTTCAGAGAAACAGAGTGCAGAAAGAGATTTATTTTAAGAAAATGGCTTTCATCATTATGAAGATTGACAAGTCCAAAATTTGCAGGGTGGGCTGGCAGACTGGAGACCTGTGGCAGGAGCCAACACTGCCGCTCAAGCTGAAAAGCCAGTGTTGCAAATGACGTTTGAAGGTGGTCTGCTAGGGAATTTCCTCTTGCTCGAGAGGTCAGCCTTTCATTCAATTCAGGCCTTCAACTGATTGGATGAGGCCCACTACATTATGGAGGGTAATCTGCTTTCCTCAAAGTCTACTGATTTAAATGTAAATCTCACTGAGTCACGACCAATAATGCCATGAAATAAAATAAATTAGGAGAGGCGTGAGTTGTTTCCTGAAACTTTTGTTTCATTTACGTAATATAAATACACATATTCATGCACTTTGTTTTGTGATATAAACTGTCCTTATTTCTTCCTGTGATCCTACTCAGAAATTAAACTAATTGAACTGCCAAATAAATAAGTGTAAATCTCATCCAAAAACACCTTCAGAGAAACATCCAGAAGAGGCCCAGTCAGGCTGACACACATGATTAAGAATCAAAGATGCCTAAAAACTGAAATGTTTGTTTTTCTCCTGATAAGACTGGGAGTATGAGTTATTGAGAGGACCACCACACAGGTAAAGTGCCATTTTCACCATATCATATCAAGCATATATACTATCAACATGATTTATGAGTGTTGCTGCTGGCCTTGATCACCTGACTGAGGTAGTGCGTGTCAGATTTCTCCACTGTGACATTACTCATTTTTTCCCCCTTTCCATACTATACTCCTGTGTTTCTCTGACTTACCCTCACCAACGTTTTGTTTTTCGTTTTTGTCTGGAGTACTTCCTTACTTTCTGGCACTACAAGATGCTCCAGACTCATCATCTCAGGTATATTTCCTACCTTGGTCCTAGAATCAGACATTTCTCCAAGGAGCCTTAGTTCCTTTTATTGAAAAATGGTGTAAGAAACCAAGATCTGGGCAGTAGGCATACTCATGGCTACTGGGGTGATATTTCTTATAAGCTTTCTCAGCTGACAGAGCAAACAATATAGACATCTATATAAACCTGTACACATACACAAAGCTTTAAGTACTTCAGTATCTAACTATCTACCTCTACGTCAAGCTAAACATGAGTTCATACTCATATCTTCAACTCTAATCCATTACCGTGGGTTATTCTAGCCTCCTCCTCTTGCTTATCTGTAAATTCCCACTCCAGCAGTAAGAAACCAGGCTTGCACCATCTGCCATCCATTTAGTTAATTGTTCCATTCCAGTATGCATGCGGAGCAATAGCAGAATTGTTAACCCATATTCCCATGGGACACAACTTTATCAACTAAAGTACTTAGGTGCAGTCTCATTTGCCTTTAGACTTAAACAATCCACTTATTTCCAAAGATATTTTATGGATTTGCCTCAGTTTGTTTATCTAGATATCTGATAAAGATGCAAAAGTAAACTCCATCACTTCTGAAACTTTTATTTGAAAAATAAATGATCATGTAAGACCTGGCAAGTAGAGTGTTTGACTCTTTAGGTTCAAGATTTAAAATAGTTTAAATGTTACATATTTTTATAATTTTAAGAATGATTCAAAGTTCCTATGTGTTATAAAACAAAATGGTTACAAAGCAATTAAACTGAAATGTTATTATAAATACGATTGTGTACTAAACAACTAGATTTTGCTTTTTAGTTATGGTATATTTTAGAAAAGATGGCTCTGCTGACCCTGAGCTGATTATTATACGCATATAATATGGGTAGAACAATGGACTTTAATTATGGAAAGTGTTAGGAAATATCTTCCCCTTTCTTTGTTACTTTGATGTCTTGGCTTAAGCCTATGATCCCAGTGTCTTTTGATCAAAGAAATAGGGAACCAGGACCACTTTTATAAAGGGTGGTTTTTAATATATTTACAAAGATACGAAGAAGGCATCAAGGAAGGCAGTTCAATGGTGGTCAAAGTTCACATAAGAAAAGTGTCTCAGCTGGGACGGCAATGTGGTCCCAGTGGGGTCCAAGCTCTCAGGAGGACTCATAAACAGACGGTAGCTTCTTTAAATCAGGAGATTGGCCACATTCATGTAGATTGAGTAATAAAAAAATATTTTGAAGATAATGAGAGCCAGCTTTCTCTATTTTAAAGAAACTTCCCTTTTGTAATTAGTATTTTGTAGATAGGTACTTTGAGACTATGTAAAATCTCATTCCTCCTTACACTTGCCCTCATTGGTTTTAACATGAATTGTTGTTTCTTACCTGTACTAATTATAAATTTGATGGTTGCCAAATGGTGACTTTCTAATTCTACATCTTCCACATACATTAGTTCACAGTCTACTCTAAGAAAGACCTTTCTCTTCTCCTCCTTTATTATTCACATTTATTAAATTTTACCAGTGTGGCCTCAAAGATTTGTTTTATTCAATTGGTTATAATCTCTTTTTATAATTGTTTATTTTCATACACAAAATATCTCATATTTGGCCAACAGGAACTTTTTCAAGCTTCCTCTTGTATCCTTCTGAAATACCTCCACCATGTTTTGAGAATCTCCATACTTTCTGGTTGAATAAGTTATTTCAGGCTCATCTTCTTCATTCCCTGCCTTGACTCTAGAACCAACAATTTCTTTCTCCTACGAGCAGTGGTATTTAGAAAGCAAATTTTGCTCACTGCTTGAGGTGTCACAGAGCTAAGAATATACTTATGCTATATAAAAATACATCCACATATACATATGTACATGCACATTTACATCTTAATTTATATTTCAAATTATCTAACTGAAAACTAAGAATTCACAGCAATACTTCTAAATCCAATTCAATATCAAAGGGTTCTTTCTAGCCTTCCTCCATTCCATATTTGTACCTTGTTTCTCCGACAGTGAGAAACCTAGCCCTCATATCCTCAAAATATTATCTTATTTTTTTCAATATACATGAATGTAGTCAATATTCTGACTCCACCTTAACTAAATCATCAACGTAAAACTCACCGGTAATGGGTCAAAATGATAACTTGTGCCAGCAGAAACAATGTAAAGAGGAGACCACAGCATCACTTTCATGGGGGTATTCAGGCTCAAAATGTATAAGCTGGGTCTAATCAGTTTGTACCTACCCAAATTGAAAGTTTACAAAACAACTGACCTGTAATCCTCAAAAATATAGAAAACGTGAAAACTAAGGAAAGAGTGAAGAATTATTCCAAGTTGAAGGAGACTAGGAAAAACATGACAACGGGATGCAACAGACGATCCTACACTGGATCCTTCTGCTATATAGGAAATTGAGACAATGAGCAAAACTTAAATGGGGCCTCTGGGTAAAATACAATATTGGAGTTCTTCATATTATTCTTACAACTTTTCTGTATGTTTTAAGTTGCTTTAAAAATATTTCAATAATATTTTAATTTGAACACATGGTTTAGTGTGTAATATACAGCATCGTATGGCATATCAAAGCTAATAAACACATGTTGTACATGATACAAAGGTAAAGCTAGTAGCTCAAACAGGAAGAAAATGGATTTAAAACATTTATAGAAGAAAATAAAGTTAGAAGTAAATGGAAAAACACTGAATTTAATAAAACTTAAAATGTTTCTACTTTGCCATTAAATTGGGAAATTGTTCGCACTTTATCTTCATGTTAAACAATATCATGTCTATACCAGTGTCCATATTTTGATCTCTTACATCAATTTCAATATAACAAAGTTGGACATTAATTCTATGGATGGGTATGAAAACTCAAGATATGCCTGGAAATTTTTATTTCAACATATTAAGGAAGCTATCAAATATGATTGCTATTGGTGTTAAAAAGAACAAACCATCCTAAAGGACTTCCCATTTCCAGTTTTTGATAGACTATTTGAATAAGATAGAAGTATACTCAACTAGAGAAAAGTTGAGTCTATAAAAACCATTGGTCTACAATGTTACATAAAAAGTTATCAAATAGAAAACTGTTTGTAAGGCACATATACCCATCTAAAGGAAACGGTATGCTCAATTACCTAAAATATAAATTAATGACTCATAACTGCAATGTATCATTCCAATCACAAAGGTCAGGTCACAGACAGTGGAAGCAAACTTGTTACCATGGTTTTGGACAATAAGACCAAAACAGAATAGAGAGTCCAGAAGTACAGTCATAGGTATACAGAAACTGGTTTTCTACAAAAATATCATTGCAGTGCACTGGGGAAAACAGCTTCATCAATTGAACATCCATGGGAAAAAATGACCTTTGGTCCCTAACTTACAGTGTAAACAAAGATCAATTCCATTGGGAATTGGGAATTCCTAATAGGAAATGTTAATAGAAAATACACTTGTTAACATACTTATTAATACTTCAGCTTAACAGAAAAGTAAATTTTTTAAAATTCTATAATAAAATATAGGAGAATATCTTATGACCTTAGCATAGACAGTATTTCTTAAGATACAAAAAGCACTAATCATAAAGGAAAATATCAATTCAGTCAAACATCAGTAAATTAAGAACTTTTTATCAAAAACACCAAATGTCAAAGGCAAAACACAGAACAGGAAAAGATATTTGCAATACATATATTTGACAAAGGATTCCTATCCAGAATCTATAAAGATCTTCTACAAATTAATAAGAAAATTACAGAAAATAACCCCCAAACAGCAGAATACACACTCTTTTCAAGTGCACATGGAATAGTCCAGGATAATCACATACTAGGCCACAAAACACAGTCTCAATAAGGTTAAAAAGACTGAAATCATATCAAGCATCTTTTCTGACCATTAACAGTGTTCAACTAGAATTTAGTTAAAAGAAAAAAGCTGGAGAAAACAAACATGTGGAGTCTGAACAAGATGCTACTAAACAACCAATGGGTCACTGAAGAAATCAAAGAGGAAATTTAAAAAATACCCGGAGACAAATGAAATGGAAACACAATGTTCCAAAATGTATGGGATACAGCAAAAGCAGTTCTAAGAGTGAAGGTTACAGCAATACAGGTCTACCTCAGGAAACAAGAAAATTCTCAAAGAAACAACCTAACTTTACACCTAAAGGAACTAGTGAAAGAAGAACAAAACCAATCCAAAATTAGTAGAAGGAAGGAAATAATAAAGCTCAGAACAAAAATAAGTGAAATAAAGACTTAAAAAGTAGAAAAGATCAATGAAATTAAAAGATGTTTTTTGAGAAGATAAACACAAGTGATAAACCTTTAGCCAGACTCATCAAGAAAAAAAGAGAAGCCCCAAATTAATAAGTTCAGAAATGCAAGAGAAGTTACAACTGACACCACAGAAATATGAAGGATCATAAGAGATTTCTGTGAATAATTATATGCCAACAAATTAGACCACTGAGAAGAAATGAATATATTCCCAGAAATGTACAATCTTCCAAGACTGAATCAGGAACAAACAAAAAATCTGAACAGACCCATTACCAGTAATGAAACTGAAAACAATAATTTTCAAAATTCAACAAACAAAAGTCCAGGACCAGACAGCTTCACAGGTGAATTCTACCAAATTTAAAGAAGAGTTAACCATCCTTCTCAAACTATTCTAAAAAATTAAAGAGGAAGGAATGCTTCCAAACTCATTCTTTGAGGTATCACTCTGATTCCTAAACCAGACAAAGACACCATACACACACAAAAAAATTATAGGCCAGTATCACTGAAGAATAGAGATGTAAAAATCCTCAACAAAATATTAATAAACCTAATTCAATAATACATTAAAAGGATCATATATCATGATCAAGTGAGATTCATCCCAGGCATACAAGGATAGTTCAGTATCCACAAATCAATCAATATGATACACCACATTAACAAACTGAAGAATAAAAATTATATATGATCATTGCGATAAATGCACAAAAACGTTTGACAAAATTCAACATCAATTTATGATAAAAAACTCTCTACAAAGTGGGTAAGGAGAGAATACCACACCAAAATAAAGGCCTTATCTGACAAACCCTCTGACAATATCATACTCAAGAGTGGAAAGCTGAAAACATTTCAGGAACAAGACAAAGATGTCCACTCTTGCCAAGTATATTTAACATTGAATTGGAAGTCCTAGCCACAGCAATCAGACAAGAATAAGAAATAGGGCTTCCCTGGTGGTGCAGTGGTAGAGAGTCCACCTGCCAATGCAGGGGACGCAGGTTCATGCCCCAGTCTGGGAGGATCCCACATGCCAGGGAGCAGCTGGGCCCATGAGCCATGGCTGCTGAGCCTGCGCATCCGGAGCCTGTGCTCCACAACAGGAGAGGCCACAACAGTGAGACCCCCGCGTACCACAAAAAAAAAAAGGAAGAAATAAAAGGAATCCAAATTGGAAAGGAAGAAGTAAAATTGTCACTTTTTGTAGATGAAATGATATTATACTTAGAAAACTCTAAAGACTCCATCAAAAAACTATTAAATGAATTCAGTAAATTTTCAGGATAGAAAATTAATATACAGAAACCTGTTGTTTCTATACACTGACAACAAGCTATCAGAAAGAGAAATTAAGAAAACAATCCCAATTACATCGATAAGAATAAAATACACAGGAATAACCTAATCAAGACAGTAAAAGGCCTATATTCTGAAAACTATAAGACACTGATGAAAGAAACTGAAAACAACATAAATGGAAAGATATACCATGCTCATAGATTAGAAGAATTAATATTATTAAAATATGCATGCGGGCTTCCCTGGTGGCGCATCCAAAAAAAAAAAAAAAAAAAAAAAAAAAAAAATATGCATGCTACTCAAGGTGATTTACAGATTCAGTGCAATCCTTATCAAAATACCAATAGCATTTGTCACAGAACTAGAACAAATAATCCTAAAATTTGTACAGAACCACAAAAGACCCCACATAGCCAAAGAAATCTTGAGAAAGAAGAACAAAGCTAGAAGTATTACACTCCCTAATGTCAAACTATAATACAAAGCTACATTCATCAGAATAGTATGGTACTGGCACAAAAAGAGACACAGACACACAGATCAATGGAACAGAATAGAGAGCCCAGAAATAAACCCATTCTTATATGGTCAATTAATCTATGACAAAGGAGGCAAGAATACACAATGAAGAAAAGACAGCCTCTTCAAAAAATGATGGTGAAAATACCTGGACAGCTACATGCAAAAGAATGAATCTGGACCACTTTCTCGCATCATATATGAAAATAAACTCAAAATGGATTAAACACTTTAATGTAAGACCTGATACCTTAAAACTCCTAGGAAAAAAACATGAGAAGTATGCTTTTTGACATCGCTCCTAGCAATATTTTTTTGGATCTGTCTCTGCAGGCAAGGGAAACAAAAGCAAGAATGAACAAATGGGACTAAATTAAACTAAAACACCTTTGCACAGTGAAGAAAACCATCAACAAAATGTAGGGTCAGTCTACTGAATAGGACAAGATATTTGCAAACAACATACCTGATAAGGGGTTAACATCTAAACTATATAAAGAACTCATATAACTCAATGTTTAAAAAATAAGTCTGATTAAAAAATAGGCATAGGACCTAAACAGACATTTTTTCCAAAGAAGATATGCAGATGGGCAACAGACACATGAAAAGAAGTTCAACATCACTAATCATCAGGGAAATGCAAATCAAAACCACAATAAGATTGTACCTTATACCTGTCAGAATAGCTATCATCAAAAAGACAACAAATAAATGTGGGAAAAGATGTGGCAAAATGGGAACACCAACATTTGTGCACTGTTGGTGACACTATAAATTGGTGCAACCACTATGGAAAACAGGATGAAGTTTCCTCAAAAAATTAAAAATATAACTACCGTATGATCTGGCAATTTCACTTCTGGTTATTTACCCAAAGAAAACAAAAACACAAATTCAAAAAGATATATGCACCTCTATGTTGACTGAGCATAATTTACAACAGCCAAGCTATGGAAGCAGCCTAAGTGTCCACTGACAGATGAATGGATAAAGAAGATGTGGACTACATATGCAACGGAATATTACTCAGCCATAAAAAGAAATCTTGCCATTTGCAACAACATGGGTGGACCTGGAGGGTATTAAGCTAAGTGAAATCAGCTAAGTCAGACAGAGAAAGACACATACTGTGTGATCTCACTTGCATGTGGAATCTTAAAAAACAAAACAAAATGAAAACAGACTCATAAATACAGAGAAAGAAAGGGTGGTTGCCAGAGGGGAGAAGCAGGGGGCATGGGCAAAATAGGTACAGGGAATTAAGAGGTACAAACTTCCAGTTATGAAACGGTCACAGGGATGTAATTACAGTACAGATGATATGGTCAATAACACTGTAATAACTGTGTATGGGGACACATGGTTACTAAACTTATCATGGTGATCATTTCGTAATGTATTTAAATGTCAAAATCACTATGTAGTACATCTGAAACTAACAGAATACTGCTTGCCAACTATATTTCAATTTTAAAAAGAAAGGAATTTACAGAAAATAAAGAAATGCACAAAAGACATGAAAAGGTACTGCACAGAAGAGTTTGTCCAACTGGCTAAGAAGAAAATGAAAGGGTATTCAAAATGATTACTTATCAGAGAAACGCCAATTAAAGCCACAATGCTATACAATTACACACCTATGAAAATGGCTAAAGTCAAAAGGATTAGCAATATCAAGTGTTGACAGGTATGCTAAACAACTGGAACACTCAAGAACAGCAGATGGTTACGTGAATATGTTCAATTTATAAAAATCTTTTGAACTGTGTATTTAAGATTTATGTATTTTAACATACCTATTTAAGTTATACTTAATTATAAAGGCTTATAACAATTACCCATTCTAAAGTGATTATGTTTTTTAATATTAATATTTCCCATCCAAAGCATCATATATATTTCCATTTGTTGCAAAGCTGTCTCACAATTAAGATTTTTTTCTTTCCCACAAAGGTCCTATATATTACTTACATTAATTTAATATAGGACACTTGCCTGAATGGAAGAGTGTCACCCCACCACAAGATGGGCTGTGGGGATCAGCATGCACCTTTAATTCATCAAATTGGTCTTCTCACTTTTTCTATTTTATGCAAAAAGTAGTATAAATAACATGTAAATTTCTCACTTGAGACAATGAACAAATTTTAAGATGACCTAAAAGCTGATAAAGTCCTGAATTCAGAAAACATCAATACAACTCTGATGTAATTAAATGAATTTCAAAATAGATTTAAAGCAATTAGGTTGCTCATAAACTTGATAAATAGCATTATAAATTTCCAGAAATGACTATGGGGGAGCTAATTAATTTTAGACGGTGTAGAAGCCCAAAAGTAAAAAGAAAATCACCTGAGTAAACTCCATTATGTTAAAACAGAAACACTTAAATGACAGAGAGTGCTATTCATGTCCAACTCTAATAAACATTGAGAAGGGAAGGAAGAGAAGAGAGTTGAAGCAGCTGAATTTGACCTTGTTGTTCTGAGGGTGGAAATGTGAAAAGAGATAATATATACAGCTTAAAAAAGTGGTGCACACACAAACACCATTTAAACAAGAACTTAAATTTCCAATAGATATTTCATAAACATTACTAGAATGCTATAGACAAATATGGAAATCAAACATGCAATAATTTTTTAATTTAAATAATTTTTTAATCAGTGGAAAAAATGCCATGTATTTCAAAGCAGATAGCTTCCCACCAAAAAATTTAGAAGAGTCTATATATTCTATGAAGCATAATAACTGAGACCAATTCAAGAAATAGGAGATGTCACTGCCCTCCTCAAGGGCAAGGACCCAGTGCACACTGTAGCATATGGCACACACTAGCTGAATGAGTAAAAGGTGAGAGCATAACAAAGCAACTAAAAAAGCTATGCTGGAGATGAGAAACTGTCTTCTACTCGGTAAGTTTACTACTTCATTATTAGGCTGGAGTCCTTCCACTACTTAGGCTACCTCTTTAATCCTGCTTTTAAGAACAGGGAATCAGGGCTTCCCTAGTGGCGCAGTGGTTGAGTCCGCCTGCCAATACAGGGGACACGGGTTCGTGCCCCGGTCCGGGAAGGTCCCACATGCCGCGGAGCGGCTGGGCTCGTGAGCCATGGCCACTGCGCCTGCACGCCCGGAGCCTGTGCTCCGCAACGGGAGAGGCCACATCAGTGAGAGGCCCGCGTACCGCAAAAAGAACAGGAAATCAAAACATCAAACATTGGCAAACTGATCATTCACTCAGTTCAGAGTGAATTTTTAAACATTTGTAAAAAATTGATTTCCTTCAAATAACAACACAGAGCATAACGTGTCCCTTCCTCACGGACAAATAGGCACCTATTAAAAGATCATGTATAGTTTGACCAGGTTTTGATTTTAAAAATCTACAATATCAGAGTTAGAGATCTGCTTTAACATTCAGGGCTCCAAGCCCCCTTTCTTTATAGTTTATAAGATGTTCAAGCAAGAACCTTACTGAATAAAGGAATAAAATAGGAGAAAACACCCTGCAGAAGCTATTTCTCATGAAAATGCCTCAAATACCATTAACGGATTTACTGCACTAATCCCATAAACTGATTTGGGATTAGTTTTTTGGAAGGTGAATAGGGCAGATTCATATCCCAGTTGAAAGCTTCAAGCTAGGAATCCATACTCTGATTCTTTATTCCTTCTGAGTGTCGCAGCCACTTGAACTTGGCTCAGTGAGAATCTAGAAGAGTTGCCTTGAGTCCATGTCTCCTCCACTTGCTCTTATCTTCAAATAGAAGCCACCCTCCAGGACCTCTGGTGAGCTCTAGAGATGAAGTTAGGCCAGGACAGCAGCCTAAACATTCAAGATGCAATCTGCCAGGATAATTAAAGTATGTGCTTCTTTTAAGGACAACTTTTCTCTTCTTTGATATACACTATTATTCTAGGAACCAGCAAATTTGAAAAATATGAAAGTTTCGAACTTTTCTTAGTACTATAAAGTGGTGAACCCAGGCATCTCATATGTGGAAAAAGCAAAGAGAATCTCTGCAGTATTGTGGTCTGCAGGTTGCATGTTTTTGTACATACATGTTCAAAAATACCAACTTGTACATTTTGCTCTTATATTTTCATCTTCTTGAGTCTGAAAGGTTCCTGATTTTTAAGACTCCTCTATGAAAATGTAAAAAATTCACTTGAATGCAAATTTAACGCCCTTGTCAGCTAACTTCCAGGTATCATATCAGAACGCCACAGACACAGAAGCAAGGAGTGTATGTCAAGAACAAGGGGAACAAGGGGCCTGTTTATATAAATTGGAAAATAAGGTCTAATTTTATTCTCTCCTTTACTTGAAACTGAAGTCATGTTAACGTTGATGCCAGTGAAAAGTTGGTCGCAAATACACTAATCTACAGGTAAGGAAATAACTTTCAAAACTGGTCTTTTCCATGTTCCGCCCCCTTTCTGACTGTCTAACCTTAATGACTGCTCCATAAGAATAATGAGAAATAGCCCTATCTTACTGCTGAATAGTACGTATTTGTTTATAAAAGGTTCATTTTTTTTATGCTGTATGGGAAAGATGCTCTAGTATAAAAACAAAATTCTCAAGAATTAGCATCACAAATAGTAGAACACTTCTCAATATAAAATAAATTCAAGACTGGGGTGGTGTTATACACTCACAGTTCAAAACATAGCTGAATCACTCTATCTTCACAATTAATGAATATCTGAGGATAGAAGAGCCTTTGCAGGGATTTGCAGATAACCGCATTCAAATATGAAAATAATTTCTGCATCTTATTCAAAACAACCATTCCCATCAAACTTAAAGTGTATTTCCAAATGTGTATTATCTGATAGGCTGGCGATGTCTTCTCTTACGTATTGCTGCAGCAAGAATATTGGCAGGGGAAAACTATCTTGGAGGTTGTAACAGTCCTACAGGGGAAACTATCAAATCCTATTTCCACACTCTCCTATTATTTTTTTGTAATGAATTCAGCCCCTTATTTTACCTATTAGTTCTTCATTCCTCATCTTTCAAGCTCTACTAATAAGAAGGCTGATGCACATTAACTGTTTGAAGAACTGTTTTTAACCTATTCTTTGCTCTCTATACTCAATGCCTGGATATTCTGAATTAAAGTACAAAAGAAAACCAATCGGTAAATACTTACACTATTGTCTCAATGACCTCAGAAACCAAATAAAACACCAACTCTACACTTCAGCACTCATGGTTTATGCATTTGTGCCATGCAAAATAAATTTAACAGAGAATTTTATGGTAAACCAAAGGAGCTGCAAATAGAGATAGGGAAAGCGGTCAAGGATAGAAACATGAAAAGGAAACCTATGACTCAGACCTTAGAAACACATAAGAACTAAGCTAGGCAGCCACAGGACGGTTTTGTGTGGGATTATTTTTACAACAGTGATGAATTAGTATACCAAATATTCAAGTACGTCTCTACATCTTCAATTAAAGTAAACTTCATTTTGGAGCCCATTCTCCTATTTCTGAAAGTAATTTTTTGATATTTACAGTGCTTAATATTTACTTGGGTTAAAAATATTTATCCCAAGTTAAATTATTTTCTATAATTATATTTTAATACATGATAACTAATTCTTATACTACTTATTATAAAGTATTTTTAGATTTTGAACAATAATCAAAAATAAAAGTAAACGTTGGCTGACATAAATTTAGGAGTCACAGTTCTGTGACTATTATAAATCCATTCATCGTTGGTATGGAAACTGTTTACTTACTAGAGTGCTCAATTAGCTCAAACAAGGGTCAGGAAACTATGGCTCACAGGCCAAAGGCAGCCTGTGGCATGTTTCTGTATGGCCTGTGAACTAAGAATGATTTTTACATTCTTAAAGAGGAAGGAGGAAAAGCAGAGGAGTAGAAAGATGAGCAGGATGAGGACGAGGAAAAAAAAGGAGGGAGATATTGTATGTGGCCCATAAAACCTAAAATATTTACAGAATAATGTCCTTTACAGAAAATGTAAATGTACCAAAAAATGTACCAAACCTAGATTATCACCTTCACCCAATAATCCAGAAGAAAAACAAGCCTCTGTGCTAATAACTGTGCACATAACATATCCCTTTAATGTTATGTTTATGTAATACATATGTAATCTATGTTCTCAAAGCTTTCCCATACTATTATCTCCACTCGTGCTCTCTCATGTAAATTTGTCAAACTGAATTTGTGAATGATCAGTTCTCAAGCTCCTTACTAAGTCTCCACCATTCACCCAGTTGGGTCAAAGCGGTGCTGGAGGGCTTCCCTGGTGGCGCAGTGGTTGAGAGTCCGCCTGCCGATGCAGGGGACGCAGGTTCGTGCCCCTGTCCGGGAGGATCCCACGTGCCGCGGAGCAGCTGGGCCCATGAGCCATGGCCGCTGAGCCTGCGCGTCCGGAGCCTGTGCTCCGCAACGGGAGAGGCCACAGCAGTAAGAGGCCTGCGTACCGCAAAGAAAAAAAAAAACCGTCCTGGAAAATGTGGCAACTGTAAGTCGTGCTTGGACTCAGTCACTCTCTGCCTCTCTGCTCCAGTGCCCTCTATTGGAACATCTGGTTTCAATGACTTAAGCATAAGGCTTAAAGCCTCCTGCTACCAAGAGCATCTGCAATCAACCCTAGCTTTTTCCAACCCTTTGTTTAGTGGTATGTTAAAGCACTGAACCTGTCATTAGAGACATTCCATTCTTTGTAACCCTATTTAAAACCAGATAAATTCACTTTCAGCTGCAACTTGGTGAGATAGCAGTGTCATCCAATAGCTTGCCAGGTTACTCCCACAGATCTCATCTCTACAGATTGGTGAGCCAAGTGTCCCAATGTTTAGTTCTTTTACTGAAAGGTCATGTGAATTCAAGGGAACCTAAGTTATTACTTATACTTCTTAAATTGTCAGCATACTGTCCCTTTTCTTTTGCTAAAGCATATCGTTAACTTATCTTTCACTCTGGGGCCCAAGATTCAAATCTAATTCAAGTCACCATATGTATTACCCCTGACAGTCAGTTAACAGTCCAGATTCAAAACATCACAGAGATGTCTGGGACTCAAAGTCCACCCACATTATCAATTTTGATTTGCCTGTAAGCTTGTTGGAGAGGCATGAAACCAAAGTTATCCTAAAGCCTAGGATAATGGGAAAATAGCCACCAAGTAAAAGTTTAAATATACCAATATGGACAAGTCTGTGGATGTGTAGGTGCTGTTGATTATTGGGACTTGAGGATCTGCCAGTAATTCACTTGGGGCATCAAAAATACCATGTTTAAAGATATTTAGATAACCATCCCACCTGGCATAACAAAGATGTCTTCTCTAAAACTTTTTAAATTGATCTTTATTCATCCAAGAACTGGGCATAATGTAAAGAGTCATAAGTATGGTTGGTTGGAAAAATATCTTTAAACCTTTTAAACATATTTTATGCATATACTATTTTATCAAATTTTCTCACACTGAATTTCTGACAAGTGACATATTCAGTAAGTTGTTATGTATCTTCTATATGCAAGTCACTCTTGTAGATATACAGAAATTCCAAATGTGAGTAAGACACTACACTGTTATTAACAGATTTAAAATGTGGGCCAAATTATATATGAGCACAACTATATACAATAGAAACAATAAAACTAGTAGCTTAAAGATGATGCAAAGTTCTATAACGGTTCTGAGAATAAATCAGATTTGGAACAGGAAAAGAATAGGAAATCCCTCACAGAAATGTGAAATCTGTGTTTAATGCCTGATAGACCTGTAATATTCAATAATAAAATAGATCAGAAAGAATTCTTAGACCAAGAGAATAGCAAAGATAAAAGGAAGAAAGCTGAATAAGCAAAGAGCATATCTGGGAAAGTATACTTGACTATAACACAGGAAATGTTAGATAAGGAAAAGAGGGATCAAATCTAATACAGAAGCTTGAATGACTCACTAAGCAGATTAGAAATTACTCAGTGGCCAATATGAGATCACTAAAGTTTTCTCATAATGTAAAGATATTATTTCTTCAAAACATTTGTTGGGTTCTTCCTCTACATCAGGGCAGACATAGCCCATGAATTTGAGGATCTTGTGGTCTAATGGAAAGACAGAAAAAACAAATACAATGTAAAGTGATATAATTTATTACACACCCATTTATGATAAAATCTCTCCAGAAAGTGGGCATAGAGGGAACCTACCTCAAAATCATAGAGGCCATATATGAGAAGCCCACAGCAAACATCATTCTCAATGGTAAAAAACTGAAAGCATTTCCTCTAAGTTCAGGAACAAGACAAGGATGCCCACTCTTGCCACTATTATTCAACATAGATTTTGGAATTCCTAGCATGCAATCAGAGAAGAAAAAGAAATAAAAGGAATACAAATTGGAAAAGAAAAAGCTGTCACTGTTTGCAGATAACATGATACTATACATAGAAAATCCTAAAGATTCCACCAGAAAACTACTAGAGCTAGTCAATGAATTTGGTAAAGTTGATGGACACAAAATTAATGCACAGAAATCTCTTGCATTCCTATACACTAACAATGAAAGTTCAGAAAGAAAATTAAGGAAACATTCCCATTCGCCACGGCAACAAAAAGAATAAAATACCTAGGAAGAAACCTACCTAAGGAGACAAAAGACCTGTATGCAGAAAACTATAAGACACTGATGAAAGAAATTAAAAGTGATACACACAGATGGAGAGATATACCATGTTCTTGTATTGGAAGAATCAACACTGTGAAAATGACTGTACTACCCAAAGCAATCTACAGATTCAATGCAATCCATATCAAACTACCAATGGCATTTTTCACAGAACTAGAATAAAAAATTTCACAATTAGTATGGAAACACAAAAGACCCCAAACAGCCAAAGCAATCAAGAAACAAAAAACTGGAGCTGGAGGAATCAGACTCGCTGACTTCAGACTATACTACAAAGCTACAGTAATCAAGGCATGGTACTGGCAGAAAAACAGAAATATAGGCCAAAGGAACAGGATAGAAAACCCATAAACCCATGCACCTACAGTCAACTAATCTATGACAAAGGAGGCAAGGATATACAATGGAGAAAAGATAGTCTCTTCAATAAGTGGTGCTGAGAAAACTGGACAGCTACATGTAAAAGAATAAAATTAGAACACTCCCTAACACCATCCATACACAAAAATAAACTCCAAATGGATTAAAGACAAAAATCTAAGACCAGAGACTATAAAACTCTTAGAGGAAAACATAGGAATCTTTTTTGACCCACCTCCTAGAGTAATGAAAATGAAAACAAAAATAAACACATGGGACCTAATGAAACTTAAAAGCTTTTGCACAGCAAAGGAAACCATAAACAAGATGAAAAGACAACCCTCAGGATGGGAGAAAAAATTTGCAGACGAATCAACGGACAAAGGATTCATTTCCAAAATATACAAACAGCTCATGGAGCTCAATATCAAAAAAACAGACAACCCAATCCAAAAATGGGCAGAAGACCTAGATAGACATTTCTCCAAAAAAGACATACAGATGGCCAAGAGGCACTTGAAAAGAAGCTCAACATCACTAATTATTAGACAAATGCAAATCAAAACTACAATGAGGTATCACCTCATAACAGTCAGAATGGTCATCATCAAAAATTCTACAGACAATAAATGCTAGAGAGGGTGTGGAGAAAAGGGAACCCTCTTGCACTGTTGGTGGGACTGTAAACTGATAGAGCCACTACGGAGAACAGTATGGAGGTTCCTTAAAAAACTAAAAATAAAATTACCACATGACCCAGAAATCCCACTACTGAGCATATACCCAGAGGAAACCATAATTCAAAAAGACACATGCATCAGAATGTTCACTGCAGCACTATTTACAATATCCAGGACATGGAATCAAACTAAATGCCCATCAACAGATGAATGGACGAAGAAGATGTGGTACATATATACAATGGAATATTACTCCACCATAAAAAGAAATGAAAGTGGGTCATCTGCAGAGACGTGGATGGACCTAGAGACTGTCATACAGAGTGAACTAAGTCAGAAAAATAAAAACAAATATCGTATATTAATACATATATGTAGAATCTAGAAAAATGGTACAGATGAACCAGTTTGCAAGGCAGAAATAGAGACACAGACGTAGAGAACAAACGTATGGACCCCAAGAGGGGAAAGGAGGGGGTGGGATGAATTGGGAGATTGGGATTGACATATATATACACTAATATGTATAAAATAGGTAACTGATGAGAACCTGCTGCATAGCACAGGGAACTCCACTTCACTTCGCTGTACAGTAGAAACTAACACAACATTGTAAAACAACTACACCCCAAGTAAAAAAAAAATTATTATTCAAGTTGGCAGAAATTGTCTTCAGTAAAATAAATCTGAAAACAACTAATTAATTATGCACAGACAGATAAAAGGGAGAGAAGCTACAGCAATGAGAGGCAGTGGGGTGCCCTGGAGAAGCATCCAAAGTTTGGAACTCAATAACTCTAGATCTGAATCGCAGCACAACCACTTACTAGCTGTGTAGCTTTGAACAACTTGCTTAATCTTTCTTAGGTTGATTTTCCACAACGATAGGATGAGTTAATAGTGCCTACCTTCTAGGGACTTGTGACCATTAAATGAGATAATGCATGAAAAGCACTTGGCATTAAGTAGGCAGTCAGTAGTGGTAGTAATTATTACAACATCCCAGGTGAAAGGTAATGAAAGTGGCAGTGGGGTGCTGTCAATGAGAACATAAACGAAAGAGTGGAAGGAAAGTGCGCTAGAAAAGCACACTCCGTAGCAGTGGATCTCAGACTAGGTTGTGCCTATTTTAAACAGCACATGTTTCCTTGTCTCATCCAAACAGATTCTGATTCAAGGAGGGAAGGGTGAGAAAAAGCAAGTGATTCTTGGTTTACAGTCCAGCTTTTGAGAAACACTACGCTACAGGACTTGGTCGCTGGCTGGCTGAAGGAGAAAAATAAAAGGATTCAAAGATGCTCAGAGCAGGTGTTATTAATCCAAAGATAGTGATTCCTCAAAATGCTAAGGGATAGAATTCAAAGAGTTTAGGAACCACCCTTGTATATATGTTTGTATAAATGTTTGCTGAGAAGAAAATCCACAGCCTTTATCAGATACTCAAAGGGATTTCTATTCCAAAAAGTTTTGTTTCATGATTTAGAGATTGTGGTTTATCCGGGATAATGTTTAGCAATAGAAATGGAAGAGTCAGAACAACTTGGTCAGTCTGGGATGCATCTTGCTGTCCACTGATTATGTGACCAGGTATTAGGTATAGACTCTGTTCTGGAAGGTAAATTAGGAAGCATCTGTGGAAGGAGGAGGAGGAGGAACACCATAGGAATGGGGGGAAATCTTCAGGAGGAAAAATGAGGGGAGAAAATAGAAGGTGTCCAGACCTAAGAATGTGGATAACGGCTACACAGAGTAGATAAAGAATGAGTCGCCAGTGGAGGAGACCAAGAAATAGAGATCTGAGTTCAATCCGGAAAGCCAAGGGAAGTGAAAGTTTCAAACATGAGAGAAAGGTCAACAGTGTTAAGCTGCACTGAAAGCAGATACTGAGAGCCAAGGGAAGGTATTAGAGTTGCTCATTCAGTCATTAGCAACGTCAGGAGCACAACTTCCCAAGAGGAGATTGGGGTTGGGTTGCAAAGGGTTAATGAAGGAACGAGCGAGTATTAATTAAAATACTTGTTCTAAGTTCATAAATTACAACATTTTCTCTGAATAAGACAGGACGTAAAAGCCTCTTTGAATTCTCATCCCACTGAAATTCTGTTTAAATAGCTTACTCTAGCAGCTAAAGAACCACAACCTGGGGTGGGGGAGGGGGAAGAAAGACCACTCGGGCCGCAGCCTTAGGCTTAACAACTTGAGTTTTCCATTTCCAAATGACGACTATCCCCAGTAGCCACAGAGAGTGATTCAAAAGCCAATTACTTCTGTGTGCCTCTATCCCCTTCCTGGTCTGATTTGTGGTGAAGGCTAAGCACAGAGGGAAAACGTCAAATAAAACATTTGCCGTCTCCATAAAATACCCTCACATTACAGGAGGATCATCCTGCTTCTTTTAACTAGCTAAAAACTGACCTTCCCTCGCTCAGAACTGCCTGTAAGAGTCCCAGGACAGGTTGTTCTGACATTCTTTTAACATCATCTCATCATCACAGCCAAAACTAATCACAAGAATATTACCCGTTGACAGGTGCATTTATTCTGTCAATTAAATCAGATGGTTAAATCAAAATGTGCCCCAAATCTCTCTTGTTTGCATTATCCATATTGGCGTTTCTTGGCCATGGTTCATTGCTGGCTGGAAGTCATCCAGCCCCCACAGAGTCACTTTGCAATATTGTGCCAGCAAGTTTCCATGCTCTGCAGCAGCAACTCCGGTGAGGCCAGAACAGCTCTACAGGACTGACCTGGAATGTTACATTGCTTCACTAAGATTTATTAAAAAATGGAAGGAGGAAGACTTAGATCAATGTTTTTGGAATGGAAGAGGATATATCACCTCATGGCTAAGCGCAGGCGACACGTGGGCAATGAAGCGAAGATGCTAAAGACAGGCAGTGAAAAAGCCTCAAGGAAGCACAAAACCAGCTGCATTACTCCAGCTTTCAGCCGCTTTTCTAAAACTCCCCTCCACCAAAGTGACCAAAGAAAAGCCTAAGGACTGACTCTTTCTGTTTTTAAGACCATTTCCCCAAGAAGACATGCAAATATTCCCATGACGAGCAATGGAGCCTAAATTCCGAAACATGTTCCCATATTCCTAGAACAGGGAGTGAGTTTATGCAACATTTTGGCCACAGTCACCAATCACAATGTGGCACATGAAGGACAGGTCTAGGATTTTAGTCCCTGGTGTACAGTTGAAGTGCCAGGATATTTTGGCTCCCATTTCAAAATCCCTTGCTTTCTTCAGCCGGTGTCACCACTGAAGCATAGCTATAAAGATGCTTGATTTTTCTGTAGGATGCATTTGAAAAGCAAATAGTTCTGCTTTGGAGAATATGAAAAGAAAACACAAAACTGAAATGGAGAGGTAACGAGTGAAAACAATCTAGGATGTGAATAAGAGGTGACCTGTCAGACTATAACAGTAGAGTCACTGGAGAATGTCATGTCTTCTAAAGGCATGTTTGGGCAAAACTGCAAATTTCATTCTGTGCATTATCTACCTGAAAGGCCCTAATGGCCTCTTGGAAACATTTCAGATTGTCAAACAAACATACATGTAGACTACCGTTTTAAAGCTCACAATTGCATTATCTCGCTCAAATGTCAGGAAGTTCTCAAGTTCTGTGAACTGTACTTAGCTTTTATGTCAATGCACATTATCTAACAAGGAGCTGAGATGATTTTCCACAATGTTTGGGCTAAATACAGTCAGTGGCTTTGGGAGGTTTGGGGGGTTTTTTGGACAAGCTTTTTAGCTTTAAAGCACGGCATGAGATTTTAGTTACTCAACTCTCATTGATTCTAACGGTTCAGTTCCTATATACCACTTAAAGAGTTTAGATGTATGAGTTATTTTTGAGGACAGTTACAATTAATCAGATAAATATCTATTCTGGCCAATCTGTAAGGCAGATATTTCTACCCACTTAAGAGAAGCTGTCTTGTAGATCTTTATTTCATCACTTCTTAAAGAAAAATGTATGTTCTACACCCAAGAAAATTATTCGATCTCCAACTTAGCTAATCAGCATTTAGGGCATGGATTGCATATATTAAAAACAGATATTAAGATTGTCAGGAAAAAAAAAAGCCACCAAATATGCACGCTAACCAATTTGAAGGATTTATCCTCCAGGAGTTCTGTAACATCACTACAAATTCAGCAATACTAAGTTGCTCCCTGCTGAAGAGGAGGAATGGGAGAAGGATTCTAAAGGACCAGGTGCAGAGCAAGGCTGAGTCTACATTTTACACAATTATTTCTCAAGGATGTAGTCAATAATCAAATAGGGTCTATTTCCTAAAGTCTAGTATACAATTTTTTTAATGTGCAAGTGATGGTAAAATGTCTCTCAGATATTCCACTGGCCAGGCTAATATAATAGCCACAACTGAAGAGCCAAGTCTAAAGTCAGGTGTGAGTGCTGTATCAAAAGGTACAATTTACTGTAGGCTTTTTGTGTTCCAGGCATTGTATGAAGTGCTCTGCGTATGTTATCTTATTTAATATTTGCAACAAATCTGTAAAGTATGATAACACCCACTTAACAGATGAGGAAACTGGGACTCCAAGAGTTTCAGTAATCTGACCATAACATGTAAGTGAAGAAGCCAGGATTCAAGTTCAAGTTCTTCTGACTCCAAAGCCTAAACACTGAACCTCTATATTCTACTGTTATCCTTGACCATGCTTGGTATATCCAGATAGGATGGAGATCAATGATTTTATGATAAATTGCCTAAAATTTTACATCCTACTAAAATGCAGAAAGGTGTAGTCCCCTTGCATGAAGAAACTATTCCTGATAATTCAAGAATTCAAATTCTAACTCAGAAAGAATCAGAAGAGGAGAGAGTAGGGGAAAGGGAGAGGGAAGGGGAAAGAAAAAGGAAAGAAATTAATGTTACAGTAAACTGAGACTCAAACTTAGCCACAGTTCTGATTTTGATCATTTTGTAGAAGACTGAGATCTACATAATTCCTTTCTTTTTGCCATTAAAACCTTGATAATTTTCAAGATGTGTCACACATTCAAGTGGGAAAAAATGGTTGGACATGATTTCAAATCAATTAAAAATTCAGACTCTAATAAATAGTTTAATCTTTCACAAGGTTCTTAGTTACCAGTTTTGGGGTATTCTACTAGCATATATGTTCTACTTTATCCTACCATACTTTAATCTTTCTATATATACATTGTAATATGTCTAATTAACAGTATATAAATAATATATCTGTTAGTTGAGATGAAAATAAGAAATCCCAGGGTTGTCTCAATCCTTTAAAAGTCAACCAAAGCTACTCATTGAGAGAATATTCTTGTTCTGGGTTCCCAATCCTGGGTACTCCTTCATGAATATGTTCTGCTTAAGTGGATTCTAGCACTGAAGTGGATCTATCTCTAATACAACTCTTAAGAGCATTTGACTTCTGCCCTTTCCAGTTCTCACTCTTGGTGGAAACATTTTCAATTCCTCAAGGTTGACTGCATTACTTTGTAACACACCCTTAGTTTTTTTTTGTTTTTTTTTTGTTTTTTTGCGGTACACAGGCCTCTCACTCTTGTGGCCTCTCCCGTTGCGGAGCACAGGCTCCAGACGCACAGGCTCAGCGGCCATGGCTCACGGGCCCAGCCGCTCCGCGGCACGTGGGATCTTCCCGGACCAGGGCACGAAGCCGTGTCCCCTGCATCGGCAGGCGGACTCTCAACCACCGCACCACCAGGGAAGCCCCACACCCTTAGTTTTTAAAGAAAAAAATTCTATTCCTTTCTTCTGCTTTTTTTTTTTTGGTCCATCTCCAGTGTGGAAGCCACTAACCTATTTTTTTATAGGACTCACAAATAAAACTCGCCTTATATCCACTCTAATGGTGATGGTATGATCTCATTACCAGCCAACACCATTAAGTGCTCTCCCAATTCTACATATCTAAATCTTCTCTACAGTTTAGAACTTATTTCAATTCCTACCTCTTCCAACAATATCCTTTATAGAGACTTTCCATAATGACCTCTTTAGGTAAATGATATTCCATAACCTCTCCTTTTTCTAACCAGTTACGGCCATCTCTGTCTATATCAAATATTCTATTAGGACATTCAACTGGGTACAATTCAAGGTCTGGAACTGCTCTTTGTTTGCATGGCTCCCCAAAATACAAATCTCTCCATGACAATCATAAACTGAGAACAGACTTTGTTTTGTATTTCTTTCTTATGCTGAATTCAATATCCTAAGAAAAAAAACATGTAAGTCCTTAAAAATTTACCAAATATGCTTCTGGCATGTTGTGAATACAGTAGTGACACAAAAATAGTTGTTGAATTCAAATACAATCCTATCACTTTCGGTGACTTCAATTTTCAAGATTCAGCTTCTTGAAGAAATCTCTTCCATCTTCAGGTTATTGGCCAACAGGGAAGAAAAATCTGTTGAAAGCAACACCTTCACATTCGAATGACCACTTTACATAGGTATTCACACTACCAAAACCCTCTAAGAACACTGCATCCCTAGAGGTTAAGCTGTCACTAACCAAGGTGCAGAAATGTGAGACTGGACCACTTGAAATGGGCTTCTATGTTCTGGCTCTGGTTTATCCAGTATTAGTTTTGAATGTGGTTGACAACAGACGTTGGAAGCTGACTTAACTGAGTATTTATAAAACCCTCACCAGTGGTTCTTATGCTTTTGTGAGGGTTATCAGTCCCATTAAGAATCTGATGAAAGCTCACACTGACTGAAGTAAGTCAGACAGAGAAAGACAAATATCATATATCGCTTATATGTGGAATTTAAGAAAAGGTTACAAATGAACTTATCTACAAAACAGAAATAGAGTTACAGATATAGAAAATAAACTTATGGTTATCAGGGGGTAAAGGAGCAGGGGTGGGGGGATAAGTTGGGAGATTGGGATTGACATATACACAACTGCTATACATAAAATAGATAAATAATAAGGACCTACTGTAAAGCACAGAGAAATCTACTCAATACTCTGTAATGGCCTATATGGGAAAAGAATCTAAGAAAGAGTGGACATACGTATAACAGATTCACTTTGCTGTACACCTGAAACTAACACAACATTGTAAATCAACTATACCACAATAAAAATTTAAAAAAAAAATGCAGCAGCAAACCCTAAAATTCCTAAAACATGGCCCATGCTTTAATCAGTTTACATAAACCTACTCAACTCAGACTTGACTTTTATTCCTAAGGTCAACTAGGCATCACATCAATGTCAACGAACATGAAAAGAGAGAAGAGGCCCCTGGAATACAGCCAGATATTTCAGATTCCATCCCATTTGAGTCTTTTTCTTTGGGTTGAGCCTCGTTACCATTAATTAGTGACTTCACTTGGGAGTAAATGGGTATCAACCATCTGACTTCCATTTGTCAGAAAATTCCTGATAAGAGCAAAAAAATGAATGCATGGTAAATTCTGGACTACCTGCACTGCCCCAAGGGCTTGGCATATGACTAAGCAAATATACTAGCCCAATGAATCCACCTTTCCAAACGAATGGGCCTGGGTCCAGAAAACACAAATCTTATAAGGTTGCCTGGACTGCCAGCTGCCTCAATTTTAGCACAACGATTTAATGTATTTTAAATAAATGTAACATAAGGAAAAAATGCTTTGTACAAATTGGTCATCTGTTGTTTTTCTGGCTGGCACCATGATTTATGTAATATATCAGTAGAATGACATCTCTCTATCTGTGTCTTGGATAACAAAGTACATATGCAAGTTTCTTTATAGTGCTTTAACCCCCTGATGACTAGGAAGGTCCTACTGACAATTTATTTCTTACATAGCATCTAAGTAAGTTAAAGATGCTGTCGAATATTTGAGTATTTTATTCTTTGCCCGTTCTACTCTCCTTTTCCTGGATACCATCATGTGCCCCACACTCCAGGCTGCAGAATTATTTTTCTCCTTGTGTCCCGAAGTCAGCACTCAAGACTTGGGTGATATCCATCTCTACTCAAACTAGCATTAACTAAATTTTCATAATATCCCAAATTAGTCTTTATTGATTTAGTGCTAATTATAAGGGCCACATGTGTATATTTACTTTCTATTCCTTCTTTTCTCCTCAAGGAAAAAACAGAAATAATATATTCCTCCAGTTTAACAAAGCATAATGCAATTCTTGTGTGTTTGGTAGAGTACCAACACCAGGGATGACATCAGCACAAATCACTGGAGCATGAACAATTGTTTTTAACCTATTTTGGATCACACATACATATTGTGAAAATCTTAGGGAAACTTGGAACCCTCTCCCAAGAGCAATGTATATTTGCTCTTACATAAAATTTTGCATAAAATTTCAAGAGGTTCACAAGCCAGAAGAACATAACAATATGATTTTGTATGTCTTTCAATGATAAAGCATTGTTTTAGCTCTCTAATTAATCCCACAGGAATAACATGGTGAATTTGTGTTGTAGCTTGCTTGTAACAATTGTTTCTGGGCTAGTTAGCTTTTTTGGAGCTAATGAGGAAGGGGGTCATAGGTTCAATTCATTTAAGGGTCAGTTGGTTGTCATACAAAGAAAACGTCTTTGCCATATTGGTGGCCCACCATCTTGCAAATTTATGCATTTTTCTCACCAATGAGAGAATGGATGGCTAAGAACAAATCATCATTTCTTCTGGAAGGAAAACTCACAAGTGTTCTTCCTTGCTTTGAGGATTTAAATAATTATATAATTACTGGAAGCAGTAACGTGTTATAGAAAGAAGATGAGGGCCAAGGGACCAGAACCAAAGTCTGCCATGAACTAGCTGACTGTGACTTTAAGCAAGTTCTTTGGCTTCCCTGGGTCCGTTTTCTCCTTAAATAAGAGGGCCAGACTAGGTAATTAGAAAGATTTTGACTCAAAAATTCTCATATTAAGGATCAACGTATAAGAAAAGGATTGAATATAGTAGCAAAAATGGAAGTACATACAACATGGGAAGCCCGTAACAGTATTCAAATGATTCACCAGTAAAACAAGGTTCCCAGAGTAAAGCACTCTTATCCCTGTCACTGATTATGGAGAAACTTAATTCACAACAATGCTACTTACTGATTTACTTTTATAGTTGACCTACATGAATTTACACTAATAGATACATATATTTCGTGTTGAAATCTATACTCCTTAGTGCCTAAGGAAAAAAAATACACATCACCAGGAAGTTAACAAAAGAGGAGAACATGATTTTTTATGTATTTAAAACCTTCTTAGTTCAGCAGAAAGGGACAGAAGGAGATCCTGAAAGGAACCAGTCTCTTCCATCAGTCAGAAAAATCAGATGGTGTCTCTGTAGAGACTGATTAAGCGAAGTACAGATTAAAGCATATATCATTTTTTATATGCAACATACTACACACACACACACACACACACACACATACACACACACCTGATAGACACTGTTAAGTCATATTTCATGGTTTTGGAGGGGGGAGCTTTGTAATACCAAAAAATGCCTCTATTTTCATTTGTTTTATAGTCTGCTAATTTGGCTACAGAGTTAATGCCCATTTAAGGGAATATGGTGTGGAACAACTGTGCAGCAATATTAAGTGAGGAAGCCATATGTTTCTTAGCCCCACCATACTGTCTGTGACTGCCCCTCACCCCTTGTGGATTAGCTTTTTCATCAGACAGGCCTGCAGTGGGTGGAATGCCTTTTTTACAGGTGTTTGGTGGAGATCACATGCAAAATAAAGATTTCTAAGGGGAGTAGGGCTGTGTAAAAACATCCAGAAATAGCAACTTGCTTTCACTTAAGATGCAGTTCACAAAGGTCTGCTTCAGACTCTTAATTTACAGTATTATCTTTATATATCATAAGTGACTGTCTGCCCCTGGATAGCTGACACAGTGCCCAGAATATTCAGAGCTGTCTGGTTTTGATCATGCTATAGTTTGTCTAGAAAAGTATTAGAAGGAAACTTATTACACCACTAGATTGTAACCAAAACTGAAAGTGTATTCCATAAGAGAGACTACTTCACGTTAAATGCCAAGAAAGGGTACACTTTCTGGTGAAAAGATTAAAGCATAATGAATTGTTAAATACACCCACAATACAAAACCACTTTTTGCAAGTTGTCACTGTAGTCTCCTGTAATCTGCTATGTTTTGGTACCATCTGAAATACTGCAGCAATAGGCAGAAACACACAATAAAGTCAAGAGGGTCCTCAACTAAGCAGAAGGTTAAACATGGACACGGACAACTCCCGTCATCTGAGATTCCATTATCGTGGTTGCCTTGAGCTTGAGAGAATTCTCCTCCACTGACTCATTTGCTTCCCAAATTAAAGTGTAGGTGTGCACAGCCTCAAAGAGAAAATCAAACAAGAGAGAGGGTATAAAAACAATACAAGTGGAGAAGCATGAGGTTTATATTTTTATGCTAACATGCTGATAAGAAAAGGGCTCCATTTAGGGAGCAATAAAGAAGGGGGTGCGGGGGGGGGGAGGCTGTGAGCAGATCTCAGTGAAAAACACAGAGGCTTTCTATGCAGATGGGGGATTTAAAAGAAGTAAAATGATAACCACATAGTCAAGAGACTAGAAAAGAGACCTTGATGTTTGATAGTTGTAATAACCTGCAGAGTGCTCTAATGGCTCGGGGATCAGGTGCAGAGCTACAGCAATAACGAGAACTGAATAATTATCTCGGCCGTATCTGTATCACCAAAGTCCCAGCGTATGAGCTATATAAGGAGGCTTCTGCTGCCTCTCCAAGATTTCCTGAAATGTTAAATCACTGATTTGGGAGCACTTCCAGCATTAGTACTGCCCAGTTAGAAAGAAATAAAGCCCAGAATTCTCCTGTGGCAGTTCTAATGTCTTTGTTAATTATGAATTATGGGTAAACATGCAGACTCACAGAGGTCACGGCTGTCAGCAACAATAGTTTTCAAGAAGGATTTTTACGAGGGTCTTTTTCACTCCACCATAATGTCCATTTTATATACATAAACAGAGCCAGGCATACAAAAAATGGTGTTTGCTTTTTAGGGGAGTTGTATTTTTTTTCTCTTTTTCTCCCTCCCCTCCCCTTGTGTAGAGGCATGTAAACACAGCCAAAGCAAAGCAGTGCCTAACTAGAGTTCTCCTCTGTGACTGACAACAGCTGTACCATTCCAAGGACTAGGCAGCAAGAGTCGCTGGGGCTGAGGCTGGGTTAATGATCAGACACTGAAAACCACCTCTTCTTGTTAAGAGAGTAACCGGCCAGTTGGGTAACCCATCTGCAGTGGTCACCTTTCACATACAATGGAAAAACAAAAGCTGAATACAGTATGCTTGATTAACCTCACTTAAATGGCAATGCTAATCTCAAATCTATCCCAAGAGCGTATATAAACAGGATTAAAATTATATTGTGTGTGGATCCTGCCCAACAAAAGCAAACGGCACAAAATCATTTTAATTAGGTGGCAATGGCTGTAACTCATTCAACTTTGGCATTAATCCTTTTTGTCCCAAAGAACTTCTGGGACTTTCTATATGACAGTGTCAGCGTGGAATAAAGGAGATGATCAGTGGATAGCAAATCACTCTTGCACCTCAGCTTCACACAGTGTGTGTCGGCATGTTGACAGTGGGTTTAAACAGTACAACCAGATCAAAATTTGATTAGAATATTCAGAAAATCTATGACAATCTTTGTACTTGACTTTTTCCAGGTAGACAATATATCTAGAAAAATAGCTTGGCAAATTTTACCATGCTGACCTTCAAACCATCAAATAATGTTAGCATTAGTACTCACTTAGGAGGCGATTTTCTTTGCACGTGGCAAACTTAGGAAATACATTAACCTCTGGATATAGGAAAACTAGATTTCAGTGCCAGACTCACTTCATTTCTTTCTGCCCTTTCTTCTCCTGGTCCATTTAAATGACATTTTCTCATCATGGGGCCTATGAGTCCTTTCCAGGTTCTAGCTCAGAACAGATGTCACAGTGCAACCCCCCACTGACCTTTCTTGGTAAAGGTCCTTTGTTACTTGAACCGACTTTTAAGATGAAGGCCAACGCAAGGTTAATCACACCTCAGATCACATAGAGAAGGCTCATTGTAAAAAAAAAAAAAAAAAAACTTTTCCTCTTCAGTTTTACAGAGACCACAGAAATGAGATGAAATCAAAGGCTCAGAAAATACACTGGTAACTCCAATACCCAGAAGAGGGTTCCGCCCAGCCCAAGTGCTTACCGACAATGCAGTCTCACTGTATACACCTGAGTTACTTGTTAGCCCTTCCATCTTAAGGAACATCATCCTATTTTCAAATCTGTTTCCTAGTAGAAATAGCATCCAAGAGACCCTTCTCAGTCAATTCAGAAGGGTACGTAAAGAAGAGACCCACAGACATTGCTCACAGTCCGCAGCTCCCCCTCTAAGGCCTAGATGATCCCAACAGTTCTCTCTGCCCTGCTAAAGAGAAAGGGCAACTAGAGGCACGGCACTTTTTTTTTTTTTTTTTACGGTACGCGGGCCTCTCACTGTCGTGGCCTCTCCCGTTGCGGAGCACAGGCTCCGGATGCGCAGGCTCAGCGGCCATGGCTCACGGGCCTAGCCGCTCCGCGGCATGTGGGATCTTCCCGGACCGGGGCAGGAACCCGCGTCCCCTGCATCGGCAGGCGGACTCTCAACCACTGCGCCACCAGGGAAGCCCTTTTTCTTTTTTTTTTTTACGAGAACTCATAAGAAATTTATGAAACCAATGCATATTGAATATCTACCATGGAATAAGCAGTGCCTTCCCAATCACCCCATGAACCTACTACACCACAGGGTTCCTCAACCCTGGGGAGCTTTGAGATAGTACCTCTACCTGGGCCTCACCCCCAAGGATATTGATACAACTGGATATGCAGTCAATACATATCTGTCATTATTATTATTAACATCACTATGTAGATAACAAAGTGATTAACCAATCAGTAAAAAAAAAGGGAATCTGTTCCTGGCTTTAACTGGAAATTCCTAAAATATATAGAGAGATAAATAGGTAGTTCTATTTTACTTAGAGGATAATGACCTATAGAAAATCTGACCATAAATATCTTCAAGTTCTGGGGAAGCTTAGTGAATAAAAACCAGATTATTATAAATAATAGGCAAAAATGCAGAAGTGGGGGGCTTCCCTGGTGGCGCAGTGGTTGAGAGTCCGCCTGCCGATGCAGGGGACACAGGTTCGTGCCTCGGTCTGGGAAGATCCCACATGCCGCGGAGCGGCTAGGCCCGTGAGCCATGGCCACTGAGCCTGCGCGTCCGGAGCCTGTGCTCTGCAACGGGAGAGGCCGCAACAGTGAAAGGCCCTCGTACCAGAAAAAAAAAAAAAAAAAAATGCAGAAGTGGGAACACACAAAATCAAATTCAATGTGGAGGCCAGGGGAAAGTTAAGGCAAAGTCTCTTTAAGTGACACAGGAGAAATGTGGCTTGGCTTTCTTGAAAAGACACGTGGACAGTAACGAAGGTGGTAATGAGAGAAAAAAATCCAGTGTACTAGATAAAATGAGCTACTTTGCTAGCTGATTTCGAATAGGGAAAAAGAAATTGTTTAATAGAGTCCATAAACCAATTCTCACTTAATAATTCTGTTTGGATTAAGAAACCAAACCATGTCTCCTAAGAGCAGAATAAATTTTGCAGTGTGCTAACAATAAATCTTTGCTGTATTTTTTTTTTAATTTTAACTTTAAAAAGCAGCTTACGCACCAGATTACCAGGACTCAGAGAACCTCGGGAGTTAGGAGGAGAAAGGTGGGGTTGATATCGAGCTTGGCAATGGCTATTGTGCAGAAGGCGGTTTGATCCACTCAAATATCTCCTTGAATCAGCTTCTATTTTCTCTCAACTCTCATTTTCACTTTTGCCTTCTAATGTTGCCTGAATCTCTTCCAAGTGTCCTTTGCCATGGCAACACCTGCAGGTGAAGGCCCTGCTCCTTGCTGCCAGCCTCGCCAGTGATGAAGAGGCAACTAATCACTGCATGAGAGGCATGCAATCTCCAAGACACCCATGAACAATTTGCGTACGAGGGTGTCCCTGAAGCACCCTCTTCTCACAGGTGTTTAACCTGTTTAGCCGTATACCAGGAAAAGGGAAAGCAAACAAAGACTCTTTCTCTGTGGTTTGCATTTCATCACTCACCTCCCCAAGACTGATGCACTACCTAAATTCGTATGAACAGCCCGAAGGTATCAAAGTTATTTCAGCAGCGTGTCAAAGGGTCCCAACAGTGGAGAGGGAGCTCTCTGCTTGCTCTCCTCCTGACAGCTCCAAGCCTACAAGGATCTGAGGCCAGCTCCAGTGCTGTCCCTTAGATGCCAAGTGACCATGGCCAGGGCCAAGATGTTTGACATCCCTACCTTCTGGGCCTCTGCCAATCATCCCCCATTTCTGAAAAGACTCTTATTCAGAGATATTTTCAGTCACATCACCTCCGCTTCTTATTCATGCTGTCCATAAAAAACAGAATCCCATGCACTTCTGTTTGACGTTAACAGCCTTTCAATTCAGACTCTTAAAACACTTCATGAACCCTGTCTGGGTGCCAAGTACTGCCTTTCTCCCCCTTCTCCCAATGGACAAACAGGCAGGCATACGAGAGTCAAGAATCTGACCCAATGTCTGCTTCAAATGAGTCAACACCAAGGCTAGAAAGAGCCCTGAAGAGCCCTGAAGAGCTGAAGTTCTAACCACCCACTCACCCAGCCTCTCTTTGCTGGTGATTATTTCTATAGATCTGTATATACCTTGGCAGGTCAAGGAGACTACGTGTGGCACAGCGGCACTGTTACCTGTTGAGACTTGTTGCAAAGTGTACAGGGTGATTTAAAGTCTTTGTAAACTTGCTATTTCTTCTCTTTTACAAACTTGACATATTATTCTCTAAAGTTGGCAATAAATGGGCCTGACTCTTACTCTGATTGGGAAAGACGATCAAAGGACAATTTTCAGGCCTTATGTAAGGCCTGAAAATCTAAACTCACAGTATAAAACCTCTGTGTCCAATTATTCTGCTTTCAGGAAGCCCCTTCCATGAACATAGCTGTCAGTGACATTATATTAATTCCTCCACCAAATGGCAAATCAAAACTTTCAAGAGGAAGTTTTGCTTTGGAAACCCCTTGGGTTGAAGGTCAGGAGAAGTAGCAGGCAGTTGGCAATCGTCAGTCTCATGAACCATCCTGATGGCCCAGGAAGGTTTCCAATGGCCACCGACCCCTCCCCACTCCATTCCCTGTGCCCATGAAATCAGTTTAACTATGGTCCCTCAGCTTTCTTAAGCGGCCAACTCCCTTCTTAGTTGTTGGGATGATTTTCTGTTAATGCAGGATTGATACTCCATGGGTTTTCAGATCTTATTTTAAGAAGCCACGATTCAGTCCTAACCACTAGTCCTATCAGTTCTCCCTCCTAAATATCTCACAAACCCATCAAATCCTTCCTTGTAATTATACCTGAGCTACACTAGACTTTAACCTCCTCAAGGGCAAAGATTTTTGCCTGTTTTCTTCACTCATATCGTTCAAGCACTGAGAACAGTATCTGGTACATGGTGAGCACACAAAATATAGGTTAAACAGGTGAATGAAGAAACTAAGAGAATTTCATAAATGAATGCGTGAACTAACAATTTCCATACTCTTTTAAAGCTGGACTCCCAGACCCCAGCTTCACAACCCTTCTCTCCAATCTCCACACCAAAGCCAGAATACAACTTCTAAAGTACACATCTGACTCTATCATCCCATCCCTTAAAGTCTCTCAGTAGCTCATTATCCACTAGGAGCTAAAATCCAGCCCAAGAGGCTACTCAGGATGCTGACTCTGTTTCATTTCTTGCCTTCTATATTTCCCCAAACACAACGTGCTGAGACACTCTCAGTTTTTCAAATGCATTCTCTCTCTCTCGCACTTGTTCCCTGGCTAATGCTGTCCTCTCTTCTGATCCCTTCCTTTTGTTAACCTGTCAGTCTCTAACCCCTACTTTCGTATTCACATTAATATCACTTTTTCAGACATTTCCTGGCCAGTCCATGCTTTCTCTTCTGAGTTCCAACAGTTGTAAGATTACATGGCTATCTTCCCAAAAGACTCTGAACCTTCTTTCATTTTGATAAAATCTACATCTAGCACAATGTCTGGCATACAGTAAGTGCTCAATAAATCATCAATGAATTATTAAATGAGCCCTTGGCACCGCCATGGGAAATTCAATAAATTTACAATTAAAAATTATTTTAGAAGTTCTCTAACCCAAACTTCAGACTCCTGGCCTGCCAGTGCTCAGCTCTGCCACCTTGGGCAAGTTCCTTAATACGTCTTTGCTTCAGCTTCCTCATTTGTAAAATGCGGATGACTATAGCACCTCCATCATAAGGTTGTTGTAAGTATCTAATGGATTAATACATTGCTTAGAAAAGTTCTTGACACATAGTAATCTTACAATAAATGTTTATTATTTAGGAGAAGGAGAAATTAGGGAAGAAAAGACACAGAACCTCAGATAGTTTAAAGGAAAAATTATTTGCTTAAGGACATGCTAACTATTGGTATAACCAATACTATTTTAATTAAAGTTTCCAGACTTCTCATGCACAGTATGACCACTACCATATGTTAGTTCCCAAATGAATTATGTAAACATCTACATGTGAGATAAAGATATAAACAGATTCCATATTAAAGACAATTTAAATGTTGAATTTAAATTTTTTAGTTTCCCAATTTATGCATTTATGCCATGTATATTAAGAAGAGAAATTTAAAATAATGAGTCTAAAAAAATACATACACACAGAAGTTCCAGTATTTTCCCACAACCAATGGATTATCTTTACTCCCCACTTAGGAGATGCCAGGTATTTTTCACATAGAATTGTAGCTTTGTAGTAGAATTTGTAGAATTGTAGTAGAATTGTCTACTTTTTCTTCTACATTTGAGCTAGCTGAGGACAAGAACAGAGACTTGAGTAAGACTTATAAATCTCTGGATTTCAGTGGAGTTGCCTGATGTCCTCTGAGTACTTAATAAGTATACAATGGGTATCCCTTGTATTCAGTAAGAATGTACCATTAGGGTGGAACGTAAGAAAGGGTAGTAGTGTCAGCTTTTATGGAAATTTGAGTTAATTCCAAAAGCCTCCAGCTGAAATATAAATTCATGCCTCCATATTTCCCAGAGTTCCAACTGTAGTACCTTATACATCAAAGATGCCCAAGTGAAAATATGTTGACCTCTACATCTTAAGGGAATGTATTCATGGCAATTCTTTTTCTAGAAACTTGATTGATGGGATTTTAGATTAAAAGATGCAGATGACCAAAGTAGAGGTTTGGGAATTATTCAAATGTTGGTCTATAGAAGCAGAGCCCACGGTCCAGAGCTATCAACACTTGCATTAAAAATCTTAAGCTAAGAAGACATCAGTCATAGAAAAACCACAGCTAATTTCGCAAAACACAGCTACCAATAGTTAATATTTATCCTGTTGGAAAGAATTTAGATCCACCATTTTAGCTACATTAACACTGACAGATTAAAGATACAATACCCCAAAGTATTTTCTTGGTAAACAGACAAGGACTAGAAAGTTTTTAACCCTAACCATAATTCCTTTAAATTTCTACAAGCCAGATTTCCACCCAGCTGTCTAGTACTGAAAGTTGAATGCTCAAAACTGGAGCTTTAGTTCAGTAATTGCTTAATTTTTCATTGCAATGCCTCTTCATGGATGTAAAGTGGATGGATTTTGCTTTAAAAAAAATAAATACTTCTTTCTTGTAGTTTTTTAAAGTGTAATTATTTTTGTGTCAGAAATATAATTGTACTCCATATTGAAAGCTAACCCAGTGGGGAAATAATTCTGCACGATTACAGAAAGTTTTAATAAAAGACTGATAAGTAAAGTTTTGAATTTTTAATGCATTCTGCAGGCAGCTGAGTGCCTTTTGCCATCTCTGTCACTTATCATTAAAGCTGTGTGAAAGGGAGGCCTACCTGTTATACTTGACTTGATTGGCAAAAATGTTCCCTGACAAATAAAAGTGAAAGAGACTAAAGTCAAAATGAAAAAAAAAAAAAAATTAAAAACAGTCACAGTTTCATAGCTAATTTAACATTAATGCCTCCCCTTTACCCACAAAAATGTCTTTGTATTTAATATCCTGTTCTTACCTACTTATTAGCCTACCATTGTGAACGTTAAATTCCTGTACAGCATACAGCAATAACTCATTTCAACAAAAGCACATCCCATTTCCAGGCCATGCTTTTTGGCTTAATTTGAAAAAATTACCCTCGTTTGACAGAGAAAACACTTTTAAATACCCATAACCTACGCATTTATGTGCGAGCGAAATCTGAAGAGTGTAATCTATCTAAGCTTTCTGTGATGAGGGCTCCGTGAGAGCCATCCTGTGAGCGGCACTGAACGCGCTCCGAGGCTCCAGTGTGAAGTCTTCTGACTGGTATATGGTTCTAATGTTTGTTTGTTTGTTTGCCCTAGATTCTGCCAGACCCTAAACAACCGACCAAAATCATTTTCAGTTTCTTCAAGTTGGTGTCCAGTGAGCACCGAGGGCCTGGGTTCGTGGACTGGGGGGTCTGAAGGCTGTGCATCCGGCCCCCACTGCCCTCTTCAAACTGGCACGGACAGTCTCATGGCAAACATCAAACTGTCGCTTGGTTTCATGTGTCTGCTGCCTAATAAGTTTATTTTGGATCAGACTGAGTTGCCAGCATATGCTCGAGATAAAATGTTCAAATGATGCAAAGTGGTATTTTCAAATTATGATCCTGCCTACTTTTTTTTCCCTTACCCACTTACATGTAATCTAAAAATAAATACTCAGGCTCCACCAGGATGTGACAACTTCAGCAAACAAAATTGAAAATAGCTGCCTTACAATAGTCTCTCCCTCCAAATGAAACAGGGGAAAACATACCTTTAGAGAAAAATACAGCGCCTGTTAAGGAACAGACGAGCTACTCACAGCAGGTTTGTGAAGAGAGGCACAAGGACATAAACAGCTCAGGATGGGTATCAAGCAAGGAAAAAACCAGCCAGCAATCACTGTGCTGAATCCCGGAAGAGGCGCGGGGAAGTGGTCACAGGTGATTGTCATGTGTGATAATTATTATTACTGTACACCTGCTCCTCCGCACTAATTAACTTTGGATATGCAAATCAATCGTATTGCATCATGCCCTGCTCTCCTCCCCTACAGATAAGAAGATGTTCAGCTGCTGGATTTAATTAGGATAATGAACGCCAGGCCCACGGTGGCTTGGCAGGGGAGGTGGGGGGGAAGCTGTGACTGACCTTTTCTCCCAAAACGTTGACATTTTCTAAGGCTTCTGAGCACTCGAAGTCACCTCCATGGCTGGGACATTGATAGGAGCGGATTGATGAGGTGTCATTAGAGGAGAGACGCCGTGGCCCCAGTGTTTGCTGGGAGAATACAGCAGGTGTTCTGACAAGGACACACACCATCACTGTTATTTGCCAAACAATTCTCTTGATTCACTAAAGTCAAGCATGCCAGCATTTCTTTATAAAAGGAAAACAAGGCTGTTTTTCATAGCCACCCAGAGGAGAGGTCATCGCTAAATTGCATTTCTGAATTACTTTTCATTTCGCATCAATATAGTAAAAAGGTTTCTATTATTCCTCTCCCCTCACATCCCCCTTCCCTCTGCACCCCTCCACTCTGCCCCCACCGGCCCTGCCCAGAATCTTCATGGCATGTAAGCAGAAAACGTTACATGATGGTAAGTTAAAAAGGGTTAAGTTTCTTCATATTAATCCCTATAATTCCACTCCTATAACATAAGGTAAGACAAGGGCTTCTGTGATTAAATGGAAAGAGAGGGCAGAACAGCATCTTCTTGTTTGGAAATCTGGCCTGCTTGTTTATCAAAAAATTGTTTTCAATTATGTATATATATATATAAAAGCCTTATTTGAATTTCAAATTCAAAGACACGCATACAAAATAATATCGAGGAACATAGACTGTAATACAATTCTGTTTTTCTCTCTCTCTCTCTGATCATTTACTCGGCTTTAACTTTTTAGCCATCTGTGTGTAGAGCCTTTCCTGTATTTTCTGTTCTGACAATAAGAGTTTTATGTAGTAATAAAATAATACCATATTAGATCTTTTTTCTACTCTCTTCTTAATGTGTTAAATTATAACAGAAGAATAACTTTAGGAAACTAGCCAATTTCACAAAGAGGTGAAATAAAAGCCCTTTGGTGTAGCAGAAAAATCAAGCTGATCAGAGCCCAACAGGAAGGCAATGCTAGAGTCCTATTTCTAAAGTAAAGCAGAAAGGTTTCAAAAATTAACCAGGATTTAAAGAAGAAAGAATGATCATTTTGTTTCTCTAACCATGACACGCTACACATTGCATGAGGTTTCTTCTAAGAAGTCAGAATTTTGTGATAGGTTACCATTTTTTTTTGTATCCAAGAGATGATTTATTACTTTTTTTCTCTGAAAAATTTCAATAATAACAGGGTATTATAAATATTGCAATATATTCAAATAATATCATGCTGGGAGGCTGGAGATATTTAAATTGATCTTTTCCCTGGTGTTTAAAAAAATCAGGTAGTCAAAACTGGAACTCTAAGATAAGGTAGGATCTAGTCATCTAATATAAAGGAAAATAACAAATCCAAGGGGAAAAAGTGCTGCCTTTTTTTTCTGTGAGGTGTTACACAGTGTTGGAATTAAGTAATCAGGTTTTGTCTCTTATAGCATGAGAGGTGAAAGCTATAGGTTACAGCTGGTTGCAATATTCCTTTTTCTGATCGTATTCCTTTCATGATGAGATTTCGGCACATACTAACAGTTAACATTTGGCAGGGTACAGCTTTAGAGATTCCACACACAGACTATCAGCATGGAGCTGAGTGTGTCCTATGAAATAGGGGTGCATATCATGAGTTTGCTTGGGTGCATGTGATTTCTTTCTTTTTCCAGATGACTCATTTTACCTTTTGCTTATTAATGAGCGTTTTACTTAGACACTCTCAATTACTCGTTCTGGTTCTTTCTCATCCGTGCTCCTTGCTTTTCTCTCAAGCATTTCTCTTCAGCTCTGCACCTTCAGTCATAGAGCTCCCACAGCTGTATCTAGAACCATTTTGGGTAGCTCTGTCTCCTCGTTTTGTCTTCAATACTCATTTCTCTGTGAAAGCTTGTGCAGCTGATTTCATTAAGTATGAAAAGTAGGTATTTTAAAAGTAAGTACTTTTCATTCACAAGTATGTTGGCATTTATATTACAAGCCTTATTTGTGGTCAATCTCAGTTCTAGAGAACAAGAGCCTTTGAATCAAGAACCTAGACTCGGCATCTCTGGGGAAGCAGATCTGACTGTGGAGAGGAGACGAGTTTAAGGCTCCTTCCTTCCACGGCTGCAGGCTCCTCTGAGGAGTCCGGGGCCTCAGCTGTCCCACCCATCCGTGTGCTGGGTGCAAAAGGGAGAAAAGGCCACCACCACCCCAACCTCACTGCATGAAATTACAGTAGAGGTTCAGGTCTAGAGAAGAGCTCTAATGAAAGTAGAACATGAGGGGTTAGGACTCAGAAGTTTTACCCCCAAGTCACAATATTAATTTAGAAGGTTCACTTAAACTCCTCATTCCTGAGGGTTCTCCCTCTGTTATATCTTGCAGCTATGTGTCCTTGGGCACATTCTTTTCTTGACATCTCTCAACCTGAGGTCATCATTTCACTTATAAAATGAGGATAACAGCACCCCATAGAGTTTTGGTGACTATTATATGAGATAATAATTTATATGTAGTTCACAATGCTCAGCTTTTAATAAATGCAACATTGCCAGTGTGTCTGATAACATATATATATTGGTAGAACTAGAGTATATATCTCATCAGGGAATTGTGAGCATTGTTAAGCTATTGTTTGTAAAATCCTTTTGCACTTCTATTTGGGCACAGCACATTGTATATTTCTGTTGGAATAGGATAAATAAATATTTATACATAAGCATCACCTCTTTTTCCTACCAAAGAGATCATAATAGCTAGAAAGCTGGATACAAATAGAAAACTGGAATAGTAGGTCCCTGTGATCTTTGCACATGCACTTTGTCTGATTTTAAGGGCATATATCTTAAATTCTTCCATCTGAGAATTTGAGAACATGTCTCCTGAACTTCATGAATAGAAATCTATGGGTACTCTAGACACATTTTATAGATAATTTAAGCTCAGTAATACAACCTATTGATTGCTTTGATTTTTATTTTCGCTATCTGACCAAATAAAGCAGAAACAGATGGCTTTTCTGACTTATACTATTTTAAGCTACAAACATGTTGCCCACTTTTGAGCCTATGTAGTTAATCTGAAATCTGTCACACGATAAAATTAAGCCTTCTCTATTTTAAGGTGGAGACAAGTGTGGATTGGATTTAGGGTCTGAACACCTGGACTCTGGTCGCAGCTTAACCCTGAACACACTACAGACCTCTTGTGAATCACTTCACCTTGCTGCATCTCAACTCCCTCATCTATGAGGTACGTTAGACAAGCGTGTATACTAATCACCTAAGGATCTTGATAAAAGGCAAGAGTCTGGTCAGCAGGTCTGGGGTGGAGACAGAGATCCTGCATCTCTACCAAGCTCCTAGGGGAGGCCAGTGTTGCTGGCCCACAGTCTTTGAGGGGCAAAAGACTGGAAAAATTCTTGGACAAATGCTGTATAATCTGGAGTTTCTGTAAGATTATTCATGGGAAAGCATGTCATGATGGCCCCAAACAGGGATCAAGCAGAGACAATCACTAACATGGGTACAGTATTCTACAGTCATCAAAGCGTGTCCCATCCAGTTAGTCATCACAGCATTCCTAAGAGGAACCTAAACTCAGAAAAGCTGAATCACTGGCTCAAGATCACAAAGTCAGTATGTGGAAAAGGCCAAGATCAAACACAGTCTCCAACTAGCTGTGCTCACACACCACCAACGCCTTCCATGGTTACTTTTGCGTTCAACAGACCCCAAAATGCATGAAGGCAAAGAAGACCTAACAGCCTAATTTTGTTTCATACACAGCCATATATGTATACATTTATTTAAAGTTACCTAAGTACTGATAAAATCTTGTGTTGACCTGTCAGAGCCCATTTAAGACTTCTATATTTTTTTTTGCACCTTTCCATTATTTTTCTGCTGAATCCTATCCATCAAGTACAGAAAAGCCTCTCAGGCCAGCATGTACATTTCCAGTTTCAACTGCTACAGTACATGAGTTCTAGATCTTAAAGGCCAAAAAGCATCTATTTGACTAAAGAGCTATAAGGCAGCCATAAAAATTATGGATCACAGAAATAAGCAATTAGTGTTATCTTCAATTGCTTTATTGGCAGTATTCACTCGTTAGAATAGAGGCAGCCGTAAAACAGATTGCAACATACTGTATAACAGCATATGGGATTTTACATTATAATGCTATTCTCTGCCAAGAAGTCATATTTTCATTTGAATGCATGGAACAGATTATCACAGGGTTTCCAGCATTAGAAGTAGATGACCCTCACTTTTTTTGAGGTTGTTGTTAAAAGGCAATTCCTGAAGTTATGACTAAATCAAAATAAGTGCGATGGTGAATGGGGCTGTGTTACGTGCCTGCATTCTGGGCCACTGGAGACTGGGCATGGCGTGGAGCTACAGCAGATAATAAAGTCAATCTCTAACGTGGTGGATAGAGGGAAAGTTGAGGGTTTGCCAGTCTTCCAAACCAGCTGGCGTCAATTCTGGATGAAGCTGTTCACCCGCCATCTCATCACAGCTGAAGCACCACAAAAGACACCACGAGCACAGGGGATAGAAATAAAACAATAGGAATAACAATATGAGAAGGAACAGAATCATTATTTAACATTGGGAGACGCCTTCCTGACATCTACTCTGCCATTTTTACAGAATATGTATGGGAGCATGTTTATATATTGCAGACAACGTAATATAGACCTTCAAATACACACACCCTGAAACAAATGTCAACAGGCCAAGCTCTCCGGAATCACCCAGAGGCCTAGAGTCTTAAGAGTTTCCCCATCCCCTCACACATTTTACAAGTTTCAATATGGCACACCTGGAAATAGGGCTAAATGCCCACTGTCCTGTTTCAACAGTTAAGTTGGAAAAAGGGTAGGGTAAAGTACGTCTAACAGATTCTCTTTCCAAGATCAGCCTGTGCTATAGCAAATGAAAGGCTCTGAAAGGCAGGATTGCTGAAAAGGAAGCTTGTGTGGTTTCAAATTAGAAGTCATATTGTTGCACTCACAGTTGATCAAATAAATATTAATCACCAAATGTATTTATGTCACTTCTCACACGATTGCAATATATTTCAAATGTGTTTTTAAATGGTGGATAAAACACACTGGGATGGCAAAAAAAAAAAAGAAATTCTCCTTTTATAGAACCACCGATACTAGGGAGCTAGAAGCATATGTAGTAATTTACCAGAACAAAGAAATATGTTTGAATTAGTTACTGTGTGTTTTCTGCTATTTATTCAGATCTAGTAAAATCCAAATAATCTGATAAAGTCTTTAGAGCCTATGTACAATATCATGTTAAAAGTAGACTTTAATCTTATGTAATGTTTCAATGAATCAGTGCGTTCACTTAAATGATTTTTCTAGTCTTAAGTCTGTAAAGTTATAAAATTGTAAAAAACATTTTTAATTGTAAAGAAAAATCCTTATAATTTTGGAAAAAGATTACACTAAATGATTTTAAAGGCAGTAATAATGCAAAACAAAGTATAATAGAGCTGCCCCTTTCTATATCCCTTGGTTACTTGGAGTAACATTTTCAGTTCTCAATTTCCACACTTCTATGTTTAAGGATTTTTCTTTTTATTCATAAAAGGATTTGATAAGAAGAGTAATTAGACTAAAAATGCAAGCATTTTGCAACCTAATCCTGCCTATGCTATTTACTAGCCCCTATGGCATGCATATATTGATATACTGTTTAAATTCTGTATCAGCTGTCATGGATTTATTTGTAAAGTTGCATGATGACCATAATACCTGCAGCCACCTTCCAAATTGAGCTTGAAAGAGATTTTTTAAGTATGTCTCAAGTGGTCAGAGTAAATTTCTCAAGCGGTAAGAAATTTCTCAAGTAAATTTCTCAAGTGTTCATGAATGACTACCTTGTCTTATTTTTAGAGTGAGGAAAGCTGGTAGTTTTCCAGCAGCCAAACAAGGGGCCCCTTTAAAAACCTGAAATGGAAAGAGGAACCAGGAGAGTGGCTAGTTTATACTTCGAGAAAATGATGCTGACCGATTGAGGGTATTCCACCAATGTGTAACATACGGTGAAACATCTGCCTTTTGGCTCAGCAGTATTTTCCTCACTAGCCCACCAATTTCCTTAATTTGGCAACTCTTGTGGCCCTGGCCTTGTGACTGAGGTAACATATATAAATGTTGAGAAGCAAGCTGTTCCTTGGATCTGTAAGGTAGCAAACTCAACAGACTACACATTTTTAAAATGTCAGTGAGTGTATGAGCGTGTATGATTGTGTGTGTGTTTCACCAAATACAGTTGCACTGAGTCAGACCACAGTAACACCAAAGGCTAATGGAGAAAATGTGTTTTTTTACATATTGATCTTGTCACGCGATAACGTTACTTAATTCCGCATTGTTCAGAACAAACCAACAATGAATAGTATCTTGCTATATAATGACTAGTTTTTCCTTTCCTTGCAAAAGTAAAAGCATTTAAGAAAAAAAAAAAACCCACAAGCATCTCAAATAGCCTCTGCTTTGCTGCAAAAATAGACTGTGACGACAGTAACTCTCCCAATCAATTATGCGGCATGGTTTTAAGTGAGGAAAAAAATTCAACATACGAATCACTTCAAAATATATACAGCATATATCTATATGTACAAACTGCATAAATTTTGAAGGGCTACGAAGCATATATTTTGCTACACCAAAGCTCTGACTGTTAAATTGATTGCAACAAAACTTTAATTTCTTTTTCTGAAAAAACCCGAGGAATATGAATCTTACTGGAATTATTTAAATGCAGTGGTGTGTGTATACATCTATGTGTGTGGGTATAAACAAGATTTCTACAAATTCTCTTCAGTAGGCTCAGAAGCAACACCTCTTCTCTAACAAAAAGATTGCTCTGAAATTATCTCCTTTAAAAGTGACGACTTAAAAGAATATACTTCAAAGTCCACAGTCTATACATCTGCATTCTGAACCCATTCTGCATAGGGCGTCACTTAGTGTTCACTCCTGCTGTATACATGCAGGGTTCATTAATGGTCTCCCTTAAAAGCACCTTTTTAAAGAATGATCTCCCACATTAGCCAGAGGAATATAATGTGTGTGTATGTACACACACACATATATATAATTCTTTTTAATTTTGGCTGAATTCAGGAATGAGTCTGGGCTAAAAGAATCGATCTGTCACAGAGCGACAGATTGCAGTTAGAGACTGCCAACAAATCACAAGCAACAGTAGGTAATGACTAATTGTAACAGGAATGAGGGAACAGAGGGTGGGGATTATTTCAGAAAAGGTAACTGAAAAAATGATCCTTCCCAAATGAAATCAGTTTTGCTTTGGTGTTTGTTATTGTTAAATCGAATACAAGCACAGCACCTTCCCCCTTCTCAAGAATTCCTAGTGATGTTGATCCATTTGTTGATCCTAGTGATGTTGGATCCATTGTTGATCCAATTTCTAAGAGATTTGTGAATTTTCCATCACAGGTTGCCTTTTCTGTTCCTCCATTTCTATTAATACCATATTCTACGAGGCACTTTTGAGGTTTCTCAATGAATTATTACTTTAGCACATTCGTTGGAGCTCTACAACCTAAGACTTACAGGAAACCTTGACTATGACTCCCACTTTGTGGTAATGAATATACAACATGATCTTAAAAAAAAAAAAAGGAAAAGGATTTATGAAGATTTACAAGGTCCAAGAAATAGAATGGCAAGAGCAATCATATCCATCTCTTTTATTGATTAGAATGTTACGATTTTTAATTATCTATTCAATCATACCTCCTCAGATTTTCATGAAATGCTTTTTTCTAATTATCAATGTACACAAACACAAACTTTTTATACCAGAAACTTAACCTTCTGAAACTTTAATCTATGAAATTACTTGGAGCTTGAGGTGCGTAAAGGATTTAAACTCTGCACTAAGGTTCAAATACTTTGGGAAATTTCTCTAATTTTCACTCCACTGCAGTGAAAATCAACAAGATGTTCTGTGTAGTTGAAACACAAGGGTTTTGTGGCTCCCTGTAACTGTAGAGATTACAAAGCATATTGGGTCAAATGTAATTTCATATTTTTAAAGGTCACTTATTGTGTTTAAACTTAAATATTTAACTTTAACCAATGTAGTGTGGTTAGATTGCTCATATACTTATTTCAAATGTAAAACTAACAATTTCCTTAAGTTGATGATATAGGCTGTTATCCCAATCTTTAGGTAATACAACCCATTTTGTCTCACTGCTATTTTAATTCCCAAATCCTCTGCTTTCTCCAACATGTTGAACATCAGACTCCATGTCTATTTAATACCTGCATCAATTATTCTTTATCTCCTCATAATTCAAAGAAGAAATAAATAAAGGAAGCTAAAGACTGACCTTTCTTAAATGGACATTGATCGATTGATGTCCCTAAACTAGTTTCTCAATAAACTCAACTCTTTCTCTGCTGAAAAAGAAAAGAGCGGTTCCCGAATGGCAAGTTAAAAAATTAACCAGTAAGGTAAGAACACGTAAAAGAGAAAGTATCAATTGCAGAAACAGTATCAGAACCAAATTATCAATAGATGGGAAAAGGATGAAAAATAATGGTGAACAATGAACTACAGATCACTGAAGCAATGTATATGAGGGAAGGGAAGAAGCTAAGGGCAATGAGATGGCACAAGGGCAGCAGGAACCTTCTGAGTTTCCTCTTAGTATGATTTTTTCAGGAAAAAATTTGTCAACCTTGTCAAAGAGAAGTAATGTTATATCAGGCACCCAAAAAGCACTAACAGAAAATCAGAATTATACTCAACTAAGCCCAGACTAAATCCTAGTTGATAGGGGGTCATAGGCTTGGAATTTCCCATCTGTTCCCAAGACGCTTGTACATATAATTGGTATGCACCTAAACCATTCTTTTCATTCCAAGTGTCAGGATATTTTGAACAAGAAAACATACATCAACATCTTGATAACTGAAAGTCTGCTAAAGCTATTTATATTTATCATAACTGTTTGAATCTCCCAAGGGGTGAGATGCAGACAGCTTCATGTTCCAGATTTCAACACAAGTGCATCCATCTCCCATTATGACCTACATCCTTTACATCCAAACACGGGGCAAGGGCCTAGCCACCCAACAGTGGTAATCCTCCAGCCAGCATTCACATCTCAGGTGATGACAGAGATACTGTAATTAGGACCTGCTAGCACAAAAGCCCAAGGCCAGTGTAACAGCCAGTACCCAGTTCACTAGGCATAGCAGAAACACTGCCAATAATTTTCAAAGACTGATCAAACACCACCTGAGGTCAATTCATTCAATCATTTGTTATTTATTCATTCAATAAATATGTATCAAACACCAACCCACCACGTTCCAGGTACCAAACAGTCCCATAGCCTTGTGCCTTAACATTGTAATATCACACATATATTGATTAAAGTAACCCATTTCCACAAGGAACTCTACTCAATACTCTGTAATGGCCTATATGGAAAATAAATCTTTAAAAAAAAACAGTGGATATATGTATAACATTCACTTTGCCTGAAACTAACGCAACATTGTAAATCAACTATACTCCAATAAAAATTTTTAAAAAAAGAAAGTAACCCATTGCACAACAATATCAATTATAAAACTTGAATTACCACCTCTTTTCCCCGTGTTCTATGTTTGACCTTTCATGTGGGTCATATGCATATTTGATACATCTGAGCAATTTCAGGTGGATTCTTCTACTTGTATATAACTACTTCATTAACAGTCAAGTTATAACATGCGAGCTTACATGAAGCACTGTGCTATTAAAATAAAAATATCGCTGGATATATTTCATCTTAATGTGAGTGAAACAACTTTTCAACCCACCACCAAAGGAGAGAAAAGCTAGCGTGAAACCACAGGAATATATTAGGGATGGATAAAAGTAAGGCCCTGAAAAGGGCAGAGGGAGAAATTGGAAACAAGGGATGGCACCCCTACTTCATGATAGTATCCAGGGCTATCGTCACTTCTGCTCCAGGATGCATAACTTAAAATACTTCAGATGTGAGGGAATCAGTTATTCCTTGTATTTGTCTTGCCTAAGTTGCAAAGTGAGATTTTTTCCATAATTTAATTCTGTAATTTGATGTCTAATCCTTTCAGTTCATGATTTTATGGATTTCAACCAAAATGAGGACTCTCTTCTTTTGTCTTCTGTCTCCAGACGACTCTAATTTTGTTACCAAGATGCAGGCCCAGGTTATGTACTGCCCTAGGTATGCCCTTCTCTCCATTTTCTCTAGGTTCTAGTGAATAATAATTTATTCTTTGGAGGTGTTTGAACCAGAACTGCATATTCTATTATATACACACTCAAGTTCACATATACAAATATATATCACATATTTCCAATATACAGTAAAATCATACATACGCCCACAAAAAAATGTTTTCCTCATAAAATTAACTTAAAGCTATTCAAAGAGTTTGGTCCACATCATCATTTCATGTGTTACAATAAATAGGTAATTAATATCCTTTCTTTCCATGATATGTCAACTATGAGCAGTATCTGGCAGATTCTGGCTAATAAACTCCAAAATAACAAATACATACTTAGCAAAAGCATGACTATATTAATTATTTAATGTAAATGAAGAATCAGCATGTTGGCCAATTTTTTTTCTAAAATAAACTTGTTTATAAATGCTAGTAGTTGACTAAATAATTGTTTTAAAAATGACCATTCTTTTGGAAGGCCCATGTAAAAACAAAACAAATAAAACTTCAGATTTAACCACTCTAGGCCAAAATTTGAACTTTCCTTTGAGCTGTATAGATTTAGACAGGATCATGGCAGAAATGAGCATTTCCTGGGAACAATTATCCAACCAAGCCCCACTGGTTTCCCTTCACCATCTCAAAATCACAGCTGGTGATTTCAAACCACAGGGAAAAGTGAGTGATGGCCTCTGGGTTGCTACTGAGAACTATTTTCAGAGTATTTGTAGGTGCCCCCTCTCTTTTCCAGAGGGCACAGTGGCTCTTGAACCAGATTTTGTGTGCGTGCGGTTCCTTCCCTGTTTGCCCTGCAGCATAGCCGACTTCTCCGCTCCCAGGAGCTGTCCTTAGCCACTGCGACCTCGGTTCCTGCAGGTGACAGTATGGCTTTCTGCTGATTTATTAAAAATCTCCCATTTTATGGCTCCTGTGTACTCTCTGGAGTGTGATCATGTGACCAGGATAATGACAATCTGTCTCCCTGCTAACATTTCTCTACTTTGGTTATTTGTTTGATAAAGTGAGGAGCTTCCCTTTTGTTGCCCTTCATCAGAGCTTAATGTCTTTACTTTGGGATCAATATACTTTATGAATAATTTTATTTCCTTCTATTTTTATGGTCTTTTCTCCTCATTATCATACTGAGTTTATTAGCTGGTGCTGTCAGTATCTTTACCCTGTCATATGTTCCTGAGGTACAGTAAATATCACTTGTGTTGTAATTAATATGCACACCCTCTGCAGTAATTAAAGTACAGACCCCTTCAACCAGCTGAGCTTCCTACACTAATTCCACCTTATCTTCATAATGAACCTATTGTAATCTGAAACTACTACTGAATATTGTTCAGTAAGGCTAGAAGAATGAAATCTAACGAGATGCAATAATATTTGTGCACATGTTAATATAAAAAATGAATTTAATTAGTCTAAATCTAATTAAATTTCCCATACAATTAAAAGCCTCCCCTTCCTTCCATTTTTTAAAAACTAACAAATGCCGAATTATTGCCCTTCCAGTTATTCCTATAAAGAAGCAGACTGGACAAATGCTTTCTTTCCCCATAAGATACACACAGCAAAATCTAGAAGAGCCAGAAGAAGGATAGTGACATAGTAAGGAAAGAGCTAAATCCCTTTACAGAACTACCATGTGAAATAGACGACTTGTAAGAGTAGACAAAAGTCTGACCTTTCTAAAAAAGAGAAACTCAAGGAAAATAGCTTATCAAACCAATCTGTCAATCAAATAAATAGGTTTTTAAAATATCCAATACCAGACTCCCCTGGTGGCGCACTGGTTAGGAAATCTACCTGCCAGCGCAGGGGACACAGGTTCAATCCCTGGTCCGGGAAGGTCACACATGCCACAGAGCAGCTAAGCTCGTGCGCCACAACTACTGGGCCCACGTGCCTAGAGCCCGTGCTCCTCAACAAGAGAAGCCACAGCAATGAGAAGCCCGTGCACTGCAACGAAAAGGGGCCCCCGCTCACCGCAACTAGAGAAAGCCCGCGCACAGCAACGACGACCCAACACAGCAAAAAATAAATAAATTTCTTAAAAAAAATTAAAATATCTAATACCAAATGTACATTGCAAGTGGCACTAAGGCACAGTCCCTGTCCCCAAGGAGCTTATATTTTAATGAAAGAAATACATATTTCAATTCAGAAAGATTTATTGGGCATCTACCAAAAATAGCACAGACAATGAATGTCATAGAATTTCTAAGCAGCATGAAAAAAGGAAAGTCTAGCACTAAGCTTGCACCTTGAGAGACGCGAGAGAGAACATTTGGGGCAGGACACTAACTGATGCTGCACATATTCGATTTTGCTGGAGAAGGTGGTCTGTGTAAGTTAGGAAAAAATAGACACAAAAGACAAAATCAAGATACATAATTGGCACAAAAGAGGAACACGGTAAAGAACTGCATGTGCATTTAATATTATACTTATATTGTCAGGAAATCAGCAAGGAAAGTGAGTACCTAAAGTGCAGACCCACCATAGGCAGGGAGCTGGCAAAGGAGCCTGAAAACTGGGTGAAGGGTCAGGCATGATGACCACAGCTGTGCCAGGCAACAGAATTATTTCAAGGTGGAAAGAATTTACCAATAGGGTAGAGCCCTGCTTTTTAATTATTCACAGTAATGACCTGGATCTTGGAAAGAAAGGAGTTATTTCCTAGATAGTAGACTGAACTAAATTAGCAGGCAACACAGCATGGAGGACTGATAAAACACACACACACACACAAATACATCAATTTGAGAATTGAAAAGTGGTTTAGTGGTAAAAACACCTGTCAATTAGGACAACACATTTACTCCCACAGTTGTTTTCTTGTTTTCTTTAAAAACTACCTCTGTTTATGGGAGATTTATAAGACACATTACCGAATGGATTACTTGGAAGGAAGGAACCAAGTGAGATGAAAACAAATAATATGTTGAGACGGACTGCTAAAGCTATGCATTACAAATCAAAGGAACTAAAATAAAGTTAGGCGTTCTCTAGAGGAGTGCTCACTATATTTTAAGGAAGATTTAAATGTACTTCAAAAGGGAAGCATGGAGAAAATGGAATGATGGTGATATCAAAAATAAATTACAAAGAAAATCTGGGCTGTCCTGCTGCTAAAAAAAATAAAACTAAAACAGATGTTGACATCTACCTGATAGCAAATATGCTTCTTAATGTTGATTCTGACCAGCAGAAGGGAACCTACTTGGAAAGAAACCTGATGGGAATGAGTGGAGATCCTAAAAGACAGACTTTTAAAATTCCCGATTGATAAAGTTTTGGTTAGGCTATGCCACTGAAAATCATCAAATCCAGAATGTCAGCCCATTTTTAGTGAACAAAAGGCATGTGTATACCAACAGGTATATGTGTGACTGTGTTTGTGTGTGTGTATGCACTTGTCTATATAAGAAAGCAAAAATTCAAGCTCAGAAAATGAAGTAATGTGAAAATTTCCTTTGGCATACCCTTCCAGTATATTTACTGAAAATACACTTATCTTAATTTACATTTGTTCATCTTTAAGCTTTGTGTTCAGTTCACTGTAGGACCCGAAACCTAATGCTGGAGAATGGTTTCAAAGGTCAGAAAAAGTTCTAAATATTAGCAACAGTGTCGCTCATGAGCGTGTCTGCATCAGTTTTAAAAACTGTTCACATGAAGGATGCACTTGGCTTTGGAGAAAATATTTTGTGACTCATGGTTTACTCTACATTCAGCATAGTTTGGGAGCAACGCTAATGTTTATGGGTTACTGCACTAACTTAGAAATTATAGTATAATATTTGTAATGCAAAGGAACCTTTCTTGGAAAGCAGATGTACTTATATTTGCTCAATGGTGAGATTAGTGACAAGGTCTAGGAACCCAAGAAGAAGACAGATGTCAACTCAAGGCAGTAGTTTTGCAACTGTGGTGAGTGTGTGGTGGAGTGGTCAATTTCAAACCTCCATTTGGTGATATATTCTTCTTTTTTTTTTTTTTTTTTGCAGTACGCAGGCCTCTCACTGGACACGCAGGCTCAGCGGCCATGGCTCACCGGCCCAGCCACTCCGCGGCATGTGGGATCTTCCCAGACCAGGGCACGAACCCGTGTCCCCTGCATTGGCAGGCAGACTCTCAACCACTGAGCCACCAGGGAAGCCCTGGTGATATATTCTTGATTCAATAACAGCTTTTAAGCAGGCCGTGTTCATAAGGGAAATGTCAGTAAGAAGGGTTTTGTTCTGAGCCTCATGGTGTCTTCTCTAGCCCTTCTGGTCAGTTTGTTTATGTACTGGACCATCGATCTCTTAACATTAGCCAGTTGAAACAAAGAATAAAACATGGCACCTAAATGATAAATGAGGTGGGAAACAGAACATTCTAGGATGCTTTATATAAAAGACATCCTTGAAGGCAACCATTGATGAGGAAGAGAAAGTTGAAAAACTGGGAAAACTAAGCTATAAGCTATTCTCATTCTGTGTGTGTGTGTGTGTGTGTATACACACACACTGTATATATATTTGCATGTAAAATATATATTATATATTTTTAATAATTTAATACTACTGACTCTGTAGAAAACACAAATAGCAGCATTTACACCTCTCTTATTTCCAGAATTACTGAGGGGAGTTCGATAATGTATATAAAACCTTTAATCTACTAATTGTTAGAACTGTCATGATTTTTTTCACAGTTATCACTTTCCTTTGGTAATAAAAGCCCTAACTGTATCACCAAATGTAAAAGCAACACCAAAACACCAGTTTGCCATTGTTGTTTTTCCAGCTTACTGAATGAGATTCCAAAATTAAATTTCAATGGTTTGCAAAAGTCTCTCAAATTAAGGCAGAAGTGACTGAAGACACTTTTAGCTACACCTGCTCAACCGCTAATTTAATGAGAAAATGACTTAGAAATTGCAAGTGGTAGATATAACAATATTGTTGGTATGAACTAAGAGATGTTGCAGTACAGACAGTTCGAGTAGAATCCATCTTTAATACTCTGATTCCTCCATCTTTCTTCATACCTAGCCTGTTTCAAATAAAGAATACGCCCTGGTGGCGCAGTGGTTGACAGTCCGCCTGCCGATGCAGGGGACGCGGGTTCGTGCGCCGGTCCGGGAGGATCCCACATGCCACGGAGCGGCTGGGCCCGTGAGCCATGGCCGCTGAGCCTGCGCGTCCAGAGCCTATGCTCCGCAACGGGAGAGGCCACAGCAGTGGAGGCCCGTATACCGCAAATTTTTCCCCGAAACCCAAAAAAAAAAAAAAAAAAAAAAAAAAAAAAAAAAAAAAGAATACACCCAACTCCTCATTGAGTGGCCTAGCATGTTTGGATGTGAAATGGTATGGTTAAGGACTAGAAAAATTATTCTCCTGTATATGTTCAATATTAAGACAGTTTCTGTCCACTCTTACCTGTTCAGCCCATGTCGCCAATGTCCCAGACAAGCTGTGGGCCCGCATCGTGAGCGCTAGCGAGCTGCAGAGCTCCCAGCCAGCCTCCTGCACCACGAGCTGGCCCATCACTGGAATCAGAACCTAGTCCGTAGCCATCGCAGCAAGGGCTGCTGCTGACTGGCCATGAGGACAGCATCGTGCGGTTCTGGGATGCCTCCGCTGTGGCGCCCCAACCATCCGGCAAGTTGAGCACTGCTGGCCTCTTCCAGACGGACAGCACGCATGCCAACAACCTGGCCTAAGCCACAGTAGACGACTGGCCGCCCTTCCTTAAGATTGGCTGCTTCTAACACTGCAGCGACGATCCTCTGCTCAGCGTGCAGAAAGAAGTTGGCGTTCTGCAAGTACACAGCCCAGCTGCTGATGGCCGGCACTGCAGGCCAGGTGCTGGTGCTGGAGCTAATCAACGTGCCTTAGAAGCAGGCAGTCAGCATGGCCAGCGTAGACCCCCTCCAGGACCGCGAGGGCTTCACGTGGAAGGACCGTGGGCAGCTGATCCTGCGCCTGGGCCGCTGCCCTGGCCTCCGGCTTCTAGCCCATGTGCTGGTTCAGTGCTGTTACACCCGATGCCATCCCTGCCGTCTCGCAGCACGCCGAGTGCAGCCTGTGGCTTTTGGCATAAGTCATGGCTTTGGCCTCTTTGACTACCCGTGCAAGAGCCCTGGTCTGGCCAAGTGAACTCTTCACCCCAACGACTCCCAGACCATGGAGAGGACGCTATCCCAGGTGAAGTTGCTTACAAAATTGCCGTGGTCTTTCGGGCGCATGCGGAAGAGCTGAGTCTCAGGCAAGAAGTAGCATGCTAATGCCAACAGCAAGTTTCAGAAAGCCAACACGCTGCTGGCGGAGCAGGCCTGCCCCCACGACCTGGGGATGATGCCACTGCAACTCTGCATCAGCCCCGGTCAGCCGAGGACTCCCTCCCGGGCGCTGTGCACTTCTATGATACTTTGCTGGCATATTCCTTGAGATGCAGCCACACACCAACTCGGACTCCGTGTTTGCTACGCTCCAGCCATGCAGGCGTCAGGAAGCTGCGGGAGCCGCCGGAAGGTCTCAGAGGAGCGGCTGACGCCCCGCGGGCTCGTGTCGGCACTCCCAGCGTAGGACGCACGCAAACGCCCCTAGCCTGACCTATGACGAGGCCGCGTGGGTTCTGGCGCAGGCGCAGGACTTGTAGGGCGGGCGCCGTGCTCACCGGGTGGGCGGGGCCGTTCAAGGAGTTCACGCTGCCCAAGGAAAGCGCCAAGACAAAGTTCAGGCCGATGGCCCACGAGGGCTGTCCCGTGCACAAGGTGGCACTGGCTACACTTGCCAGCGTGGCCTGAGAGGACTATGCCAAGACGTGCCTGGTCTGCCTCCCCAGCCTGGGCAATGCCCACGTCTTCTCGGTGCCTGGCCTGCGACCCCAGGTGTACTACTCCTGTAGCCGGAAGGGGGACACAGCCGCGTCACCTCCTATGTCTTCAGGTGCCACAGCCAGTTTTTACCTGATTTCTCCATGGGAGCTTGAACGCTTCTCAGTAAGCGTCCAGAACGTCACAGAGCCCCGGCTCTCTGGACATTAGCTGGCCCCCGCGATGCCACCGGTGCCAGATGCAGGCTCCCAGAGTTGCCAAAGCTGAGACAGGCTAACAGGACCGTGGGCATCGTCTTGGCTCCACGGAGCAGCGATGGAAGCGTGTTCTCACCCATGTCAGCCAACTCGACCACCAGTGACGACACTACGCTGGAACGACAGGGGACGTCACGGTGGAGGACGTGAAGGATTTCCTGGGCCCTGTAGAGGAATCTGAGAAGAATGGGAGGACGCTGCCAGAAGACAGAGCTTGAGCCTGGGCCGTCCTGATCAACTGAGGAAGGCTAGAACTACCCGACCACCTCCTACCTGCCCTGCTGGCAGCTGAAACCCAGGACCCCAACCCCTTCTTGGTCTTTCACATGGACCCACACCTGCTAACCTGCTGGCTCCAGTGGGACCTGCCAACCCTGACCCCAGGTTGTGGGCCTGGACTTGGCCCAGAGCCTCTGGGGCAGATTCAGATTGACCCTTCCTACAGGTAGGTGGCTACCCTGGACCCCAGGTGCCAAGGCATCCCAAGCTACCTCCCACTCCACACACCGTCCTTTTCCACTCCCTTTGCAGAAAGAATTTTTCTAAAGTCCGTTGCAGCCATGGCTCACGGGCCCAGCCGCTCCACGGCATGTGGGATCTTTCCGGGCCGGGGCACGAACCCGTGTCCCCTGCATCGGCAGGCGGATTCTCAACCACTGCGCCACCAGGGAAGCCCTGGACAGTCATTTTAAAACTGGGCTGGGGGTGGGCAGGTGGGCAGAATGGGTTTCCCTATAGATTGTACCTTGGGGTTTTTCCTGTCTTTTTTTTAAATTAGCAGTTTTAATATTAAAATTACTGATTTTTAATTTTGAAAAAGAAAGCATTTAATATCTCTTAAAAGGGGAAAAAAAGAGAGTATCAATAGAATGAGCCAGAACAAATATTTTAATTATAATTCTATTTTACATGATTCTCTGTACCCAGCATTGTTACCCAGAATGTTGTTGAGCAATGGGAAAGGAATCAGGTACTTATTTTTAGCCAAAACATTAAGGAGTTTATGCCTGAATTTCATAAGTGATAAGGTTACCCATGTGCCTTTGAGAAAATGCTGAGAAACTTTTCTGAGCCTCAGACAGAAAATATAAGTTGTGAACTTCTTTAATGGCTGTGCCTTCCAAAGTAGAACAAAGGGAAAGAGTTATTGAGGTAACTAAAACAAAGCAAGAAATACTGCAGAAAAAGAGAAAAATATTTTTCCCCAGGTCTGAATCTAGCAGCTCAGAACACATGAAGGAGATGAATGAACTGAAAAGGTATTTGCAGCCGAAGAGATAGATGCTGAGCTATTATTTCTTGTGATGCTATGAGATATTTATAAAAAAAAAAAAAAAAAAACTCTTGAAAATAAAATCAGCACCCAGTTTCTCAGCAGCAAACAACCTTAAGACTCTACTAGCAACATTATACCTTAAGCACCAATGCATGTTTAAATATTTTAATAATGGCTTAAATAAAATTTTGTTTTATTTATCAGCTGTGCCTATATTCACATGATATTTTCAGAATATTTCCTTTAATAAGCTTCTTTCCCCATAAGTACAATAATAAAGGTAAACTTAGAGCAAAATATTTTCTTTTCAGACTGCATCCTTATTCCAAAATGCTAATCAAATCATAACATACAAAAACCTTTAAGTTTTAAGTGTGGTACTTAATTCTTAAAAAGAAAACATTAAAAGTAGGTTTTTTAGTAGTCAATTTTTTTATAATCCAAAAAGTATCATAAAGTCAACTTTGAAAGTGTGCTCTCTTACCTTTCTCGTTTACAAAAATAATAATATACATATATAAAGGGCTTGATATTTCCCTTAGTGAGCTGTAAGTTCCAGTAATCAGAGGACATTACGGGAACATCTGTTATTTCACATTTTTCACTGAATAGCTTACATGGTCACATGGTCAGAAGACAATTACCACCATACTCTCAGTCATTAGGGGCTTTGCAGTTTATACTACAGGCTTTCAGTGTTTCTACTCTCTCTTGGTATTGGTTCATACAAGTGAAAGAGGTGGGTTAAACTGCTCTGGTGCACCAAGTGGTATCATACGGGCCTGAAATAATTCACATATCTCACAAAGCTCTTGGAAAGATTTTTTGCATGTGAAATAAAACAAAACCCATTTAGTTGTAACCCTCATGCAACATTTTGGTAAAATCAAATCCAAGATGTATTCTTTGTCATAAGTCTCTGTCTTCTATACCCTATCAAAGCAACTTGTTGACAAGTGAAAAGTAAATTATTGATGTGGTAAGTTTTTGTCTTGGCTTGCCTTGGGGGATTGCTTATGTGTATGTTTGTTTTTCTTTGTTTCACTTTGTTGTTGTTATATGATACCAAAGAGTTGATTTGATAGATTAGTTTTTGGTCATGGTAGTGACTTAATTAGATATATTATTTTATTTGCAGATGTTTAGCACACAATCTCATAGACAAAGCCTAAATGGAGACTCAACACATTAAAAGATAATAATTTATGAGAAATACCATAAAAACCTGAGTAGAAATTGAGGAGTTCATAAATAATCTATACTGACTTATGATTCCAAATCCATTTCTGAATATTTTTTTCAGATTTCATGATATATTCCTTAAAAAAAGGCAAAAAGGAATGTTATGTAAGAACTTTACATTATATGTCTTAAAAACTAACATCATATTCACTGTGGTGACTTAATTTTCCACAGATAGTTACGATATTACCTCCCTCCCCTATGTTCTTCTTAAATGTGACTTTGACACTACTCCCAAGCAAAAGATGAGGTCTACGTGCCCTCCCTTTAAAATGAGCTGATTTGGTGACTCTTTTGACTAACAGAGTATGGCATTTACAAAGCTATTGACTTTTGTGGCTAGGTCATTCAAGACCATGAAGCTTCTGCTTTGTTAACTTTGAAACTGTATACAAAGCCCAACTGCACAGAGGCCACCATGCCATGAGAAAGACTAACCCACCCAAGAGGAGAAACCACATGGCAGCCATGAGAATATAAGAAGAGAGAGAGGTGTCTAAGCGGCCCCCAGCTGCTTGGCCTCCCATTTTTCTAACTCTAGTACTGCCTCTAGCCCCCATCTAACCTCAGCCCCAAGAAAGACCCTGAGCCTCGACCACCCAGCTGCACCCCTTCCAAATTCCAACCCACTGAAACCATGAGAGATAATAAAACAATAGTTGTTTTAAATCACAATTTTGGGTGAATTAATTTATTTATCAATCATTCATTTAGTAAATAAATATTTTTGAATGTCTGCTCTGTTCTGGGCAATATCTTGAGTACAGAATCCTGCAAAGATTTCTCCTCCTAGAAAGGAGTTTAATTAACCCCTTCATCCTCTGTGCTTCCATGGCTTTTTAGACTGGTAAAAGAGCACTTATTTCTTTTCTCCATATTGTATAAGTTGTACACACGTTTGGTTATACATTTATAAATTCAGGATCTGGATCACGTTCGTTTTGTTTCCCTCAGCAGTGTCCGTAGTGCAGACACATGTTCGCTGACTGATTTATAGCACCTATCTGGATAAGGACATTCAACACAAGGAAATGACACCATTATCCCCCAGGGTACAAATTAAAAACTGATAAAGGTTTTCATACATAGATTGTTTAAAATAGCCGAAGTTTTCGAGGAAATTAATTACTTTTTAAAATATTTGAATATGTAACCATTGCTATTAAGCTACTTATTGTAGCAGTCAAAAAAGGAAACATTTTTCAAATATCCTGGTCATTAATAAACAAGCCTTAAGCTATTAAAATAACTACCTCTTAAACTATTTTTTAATTTGTCAGATAGTCTGTTTCCATTTTGTTCTCATTGTAGCCTAAAACTGAAAAGGGCCCTGGATATGATAAAAAGTAACGTCCAGGCCTCCTAGTTACAATCTTCCTTCCTACCACTAGTCTATGCTGTTGCACTAAGTACCAAATGCTCATTCAGTGTCCATAGGCATGTTGAAAGGATAACTTTTAAGATTTTCAGCTCAGATGGAAAAAAGTCAAATGCCTGATTGTTTTCTCAAATTTGAAGCAAACAATTTAAAAACAATTCTGTTCGCAAAATATATATTTTAATTCATAAATTTAAGTTTTAAAAACTTTGTCAATTCAGAAAAGAAAATTCAGAGAAATCTTTTTTTAAATCTCTCTAATTTTGAATAGAAGCAATCCAATCATCATAGTTACGCATTCTTAAAATGTTCAGTTTTTGTTCACTTCTCCTGGTCCTTTGCCCTGGTTTGATCTACATTTAATGATCAAGTGAATTTCCAAATCCCATGAATGCTACCTCAGCACTCCTTTCTCTGCCTAACCCATTTCCTCCCCTTTCTCTTAGTATAGTTCAGAACCTTAATGTCTAAAAATTAAATAACAGTACAGGCAAACATTTATTGAGCTCTTCTCTGTTTGAAGCCCTGTGCTAAGGGCTTCATATATGTTACCCTGTTTAAACCTTACATTAACATGGTGAAATAGATTCTAAAAGTATTCCTATTTTACAGATGAGTAAATCTTGGAGGACTTGCAGAACTAAATAATTTGCCTAAGGTCATAGTCAGGAGTGCTGGAACCAGTATGCAAATTAGAGAGTGAGACCCAGAGCCTAGTTTTCTATCCTACTTCTCTAACTCATGGATGGAAAGTACTTTAAAATCTAGTCCACTCCCCATTTTTTCCTTCATTCTCCTTTAACATTCCTACAAGTTGTCACAAGCCTGTGTTGAAACATCTCCAATGACTGTCATAATAGTCTCCTATCTCTCAACTCCAACTCACACTAATTGTACCAGACTAATTGTTATCAAAAGCTTTTCATCAAAATACCCCTCTGCTCAAATAACTCACATTTCTAGATGAAGCAAAGGTGACCACTTCAGATATCCTAAACTCCCTCCAAACCTAGCTACTCACACTCTTCAATTCACAACCTGCATGCAGAATCCTACTTCTAGGGTTGTCCTCGTGGGGATAATATCCTATGTCCTCCATCTTAGAATATGGTCCCCACTGCCTGTATCTCTACATATCCCTATTCTTCTCATCCTTCAAGAGCCTCTTAAAATTGACACAACTTTTGCCACATATTATTTTCTATGGTGTATTATAATTACATGAAGGACAAAATTCAGAGATCGGCAGCTGTGACTTTGCCTATCCTCCACTAATCTGTTTTGAGAATAGTCACAATTTTGTCTTAATTTCTCTCTAAGAAACTTGCAGTGTTTTAATACAAAATACCAAGAAATATTTGATGGATGCGTATATGCATGCATGCATATGTGGATAGATGGACGAAAGCTTTAAAAACAAATGAGCTCCATTGTTTCTGCGTATATAAGTAATGCTTCAAAAATGTCCGAATTCAAATTACTGGCTCTTAATAAACCCTTTAGCTGCCTGAACACTACCATAGTGTTACTAATTCAATCAAGTGCTGTCAGACTGCACTTAACAGGTTTTTAATTAATTGACCAAATATTTGACTGGATTTAAAGCATAGTCTTTCAAAGTAATTTTTGATAAAACCGAACTTTATGGAGTTTGTTGCTTAAACTCATTTGATATGGTATAAAGCAAACATCTCATGAACCTTAAGACTGTAATCTGTTCAACATTTTAGGAAACATTTTATTACTTACAGAATACACACCTAGTATTATAAACCAAAATACAAAGATTTGTAAACTGAAGGTCATCAGGGGTCATACATGGTGGTCAAGAGGAAGACAAGCGTGCACTCTTTTACTATAATTTGGGGTGATTTGCATTTGTAAAGAAAAAGAGTCAATAGAAATAATCAATATGAGTGTATGTGTGTTTTTCCTTCTTAAGAAGAGAAACACATGACCCAAAATAGTACTGGTTTAAAAAAAAAAATTAAGATTCCAAATTGAAATATTTTAGAAATAATTAACCTTTGGTAAAACTGTCAAGTGGAAATTCATTTTTATTCCCAAAGTATGTTTTTTCTGTGCTACTTTAGCTTTGTTTTAATTTGCTATTTAGCAGTGCCCTGAAATATTAATAATTTGTTTAATAAATTCCTTCTAACTCTTAATAGATTTTTAATGAAGAAATCTATCTTAGAGATCTGTGTGAGAATTGATATTACATACTTTCTCAAAGTGTTAAATTATTGACCCCCTTAACCATTTCATTGAACCTCTATCCTTTGTTTGCCATCATCTATGTTCAGATCTTCTTAGAAATTTTGTGAAATATAAAAATCATTGATTCTGTAAACCATAATAACAGGTATTCTAGAAATGGGAAGGAAAATATTTCATCCACAGAGTCAGTTTACAAAGAATAAAAAGTTTTATTCCAGATTATAGTGTTAAATCATTTATAATTAGCCTGATGAGTAAAATAAGCCCATAGTACTTAAGACTTTAGATGAGGGTAGAAGAAAACAGTGCCACAGGGGTTCCATCATTGGTCTGTTTTCTACGAAACACGCACCTAGATATCCCTCCAGGGTTGCCTAAGTGTCAGGGCTGTAACAGCTCCAGATAAATCCCTTTCTCCACGCTGATTTTCAGCACACAGGAAGGTCAGCTCTGGAGTCTGACAGAGTCAAGGTGCATTTTATCAGAATTTCTGGGAGGCTGACTCCCCTGTTTTCTTCGCTTCTGGATCACAACAATAAAACACAGTGCTCAGCTTCAGAAATAGGTAAATTTGGAGATAAAGGAAATTTATGGCACTTTCATACCCCAATCCATTTATGCCTCCGGGAGAAATTTATACAGGGATTATCTCTGTAGATTTTGGAGACAAAGTGGTTAGTGAAAAGTCTGTGGGCTTTGCAGTCAATCAGATCTGGATTTGACCCCTGGCTCCTCAATTTACTAATTATTTGATTTTTGATAATTTAACTTCTCTGAATCTGTTTCTTTATAATGTTACCAAACTTGTAGGATTGGGAAGAAAGATTAAATGAGATAAAGTATATATGATTTTAAGTATTTGTTACCAAACTCAACACATAGTAAATGCCAGTGACTGTGGTGGTTAAATTCTCTGTAGATTCCAAAGCCAATCTTCCTCTTTGGACAGGGTGGAGGGCTATGAATTAAACTCATTGTGAAGTTCCCCAGGGGGTGTCATCCTCTTACACCTCAAGGGCTAATTCAGTGTTGAAATTAAAACTCAGATTTGGTTTTAAGTCTACTGGCCCAGGAACAGGGAGGGTGCAACTAGCACTATTTCTCTGCCCTGAATGCCCAGTGAGAACCAGTGCAAAATGGACAGTTTGGGGAATTACTGTCGATTGGGTCAGACAGACCTGGGAGTTTTTTGTACTTATTTCGTTTGTTTGTTTTGTACTTGTTTTGTAACATTTCCCAACAGAGAAACCTTAGGAAATCTGCTTGAATTTTCTACATCTCCATTTCCTTATCAGCAAAATATGAAAATAATGACATGTCTTTAATTCACAACAACTGCTTTATGCTAATATTATGTCATGGCAATATTAGCAACATAGCTAATATTAAGGATTAAAATCCTTAGAGAGACTCTTGATCCTATACAATATACTTTGCATGGCCCTGTGTTTCGGAGTTCCTCAAGCAGAGTTCCCAAGTGTCCCTGAACACTTGTCCTTAGAGATGTCCTGAGAAAAAGAATAATCAGAGTTCCATGGTCAAATATAGATGGGAGACACTAAACTTTTTACCCTTTCTTGGAGAGTCACAATTAATACTGGTATATTAAAAGCCTTGAGAAATTCTTCAGTAAAGGAAATCTATACAACTCAATGGTCCCCTGAGAGTGTCTCCCAAAATATTAAATATACAGTCCCCTTCCTTTTCTTTTTCATAGTATCTCTTGGCATGGGTGTTTAGCGGAACACACTTTGGGAAACATCAATTACCCTGGCCTCCTCAGATTAGCTAAAATTTTGTACTAGCTGCAAAGGATGTGAATTGTTGGGTGATATCAACATCACAGAAGGTGCTGATGCCTTCTGATGGTCACAGAAACCAGCTCTGACCAACCCACATCACTTATCAGGGGTTCTTTGGTCCCACAAAGTGAATCTCCTTTTTAACTACTAAGTGGACTTGCAATTTGTTCTTGTCTTTTAAAGTTGCCCCATCACATTGAAAGAGGTAAATACTGGGAAGAGGGAAAGTGACACATACAAGACTCAGAAATCTTGATGGAGATATTAGCATAACTCATACGCATCCTTAAGCATGGATATTTTGCACTGATAATCACATACATTTATGGATATGATTTGGATTCTGTGAATGATTAATTCCAGGCAAACTGGACCAAAATTTGAAAATGAAATCAGACCAAAATCTGATTACTGAGGGGAGGGTCTGGGGGTGTTACTATTGTACTTCCTAGGACCTAGCCAAGCAACAAGACTTGTCATTGACGTATTACATATAAGACATAGTACTACTCACTGGGTGTACAGTGATCTATAAGACATATACATGTTCTCCAAAAGAATGTCTGGCACATAATAGGCCCTAGGTAAATATTTGCTAGATATATGAGCAAACTAAAGCAAAGAGTTTTACTAGGCCCTACAAAGAGGCCTGGATTTACATTACAAAATGAAGAGGAGACTATGCAGTTTTTATTAATGTTTAGTATTGACTTAAGTACGCATTAAATAGTTTGAATCAAACTTTCAGTCAGGTTCTAATTTGCCAGTTGTGTAAAAAAGAATTAAGGATGAGGCTAGCAAAAGAGCCAGTCAAAGTTTTGCATTAAAAAATAAAAAAACACTGCAATTTTGGTGCAGGTCTATAGGGGAACAAAATATGTAACTTACCTAAAGAAGTCAGACCTCTGGGATCATATTTGAATGAAAGAACATGGCCAACATGGAGCCCGAAGTGTCTCAGGGAAATATATCTGCATAAAAAGTCTCAATTACTGCCTGGAGTTTGGGTTAGAGCCCATCAGAGGGACGGCAATGACAGTTTCCATGAGGAAGAATTTTTTTCAGTAGGAAAGACTAAAGTTTGTGGATAGAATGAAGTAACAAACCAGAATGGAAGAAATGCAGATATGGGAGAGAAGAGCAGCCCACAAGTTCAGGGGCAAAGCCCCATCTAGAACCACAGAAGAACTCAAGAGAGGAGCTGAGAAGGTCATATATGTTGTACATCAAGACTTTATATATAAAGGATTCCTTATGGCTCCATTGGATATTAGTAATTTGACTAAAGAGTAGTGGCTTTTGTTACAGTAATATTTTATGGCAGCCAAGTAGCTTCTGGAATACTGAAAAATTCATGGGAAGTAATCCAATCACACAAATTGCTTAGAAGGGGGCTGAGGGAGAATGCATTTACCCTTGGGGACATCCTAAGATCATCATAAAGTGGCCAGAACATACTGGATTTGTGTAAGGAAACCTGAGTTTCAATTTTGGCCCTACCACTTATTTCCAGTTTTGTGACTTTAGGTAAATGATTGAGCCTAGTGAGTTTTAAACATTCAACTGGTTAAAAATAGATGTTTTGTAGAGATTCTGTGACGCTTAAATGATGTGTCTATAAAAGTGATTAACTCATTGCCTACCACATAATACTAAAAAGTAGTGTTCGAAACATTGCATCGGCCAAAGATTATATCAGCAAATGATTTTATTTGATAGAACTAGGCCAACACATCCATATCTCTTTTTTCCATTTTCAGTGAAAATTTATCTGCCCACTAAATTACAAGGAAATAAAGTTGAACAAGGAGAGCAATTTGGTGGGCTAACTAGAGAGCTCCCTGACTTTTTTTTACTGTCCTCTCTGATCAATTATATGGCACACAAATATTTCTAAAACTTAAAATGCACTGAAAGTTTTTGTCTGCATCCAGTGTTTTTGTCTGTTTGGTATATGTTTATTCTGCATCAGAATATTAGGATAAGCTATTTTCACAAGCTGTACCTACTTTATTTTATTTTATTGAAGTATAGCTTATTTACAATGTTGTGTTAATTTCTGCTGTACAGCAAAATGTTTCAGTTTTATATATATACATATATATGTATTCTTTATCATATTCTTTTCCATTATGGTTTATCACAGGATATTTAATATAGTTCCCTGTGCTATACAGTAGGCCCTTGTTGTTTATCCATCCTATATATAATAGTTTGCATCTACTAATCCCAAACTTCCAATGCATTCCTCCCCCCACCCACTTGGCAACCACAAATCTGTTCCCTAAGTCTATGAGTCTGTTTCTGTTTTGTAGATAAGTTCATTTGTGTCATATTTTAGATTCCACATATGAGTGATTTCATATGGTATTTGCCTTTCTCTTTTTTAAATTTCATGATACTTCAGAGAGACATATAGAATGTTAGGATACCAGAGTGAATTTTTTTTTCATGCCAAACCATAAAATATAAAGTACATTTGCATGTGATAAAATATAAAGTACATTTATATATGAAGTATAAAATATAAAGTACATTTGCCTTTTATAACACCCAGGTAGGCAAATCCTCATAATTTTCCCTTCTTATGCATTTTTCTTAAAATATTGTCTCTACATCACATTTCAATTCAGAGGTGAAAGTACCTTTTAATAGTGCCCAATAATATGTCTATGTGAGCATGTAATAAAGCATTAGTTAAATGAGTCATGTTAAAATATAACCACAAAAAACAATTATTAGCTTACCTCTATAAATGCCAACAAAAATAGATGTCAATTTATTTTTCTCATTCTTAAGTCAAACACAAATTGTTTAATTAAATATGTTATATCAATTTAATACATTAAAGAGAAAAAATTCCAACTTTAAAAAAAATCCATTTTATTGAATACTAGTGTTTTAACAGTTAGAGAATATTTGCTTCTGAAAATGAGCATCATCTGTCCATTAGTTATGTCAAATACATGTATACAATTAAATGCATGTGTAATAGTTAAATACATATGTGCTAAACACGAAGCTCTGAGGTCAGACAGCCCAGATCCCAACAGTTACTATCTGGGTTACTTAACCTCTATTTGGCTTCGATTCCTCACCTGAAAAAAATGTGAGTAATTTCATAAAATTGCAACATCAATTGTATAAAGTTCTTTAGCTCAGGACACAGCACATAGTAAGACTTCAGTTAACGTTAGCTCTATAACTGGCAGTAATAATTGAACTCTATCCCAATTCTTTTTTCTAACCCATACAATTTTTAAATAATTTAAACTACCTTAAGACCTAGACCAGGCCTAAAATAAATATGACATTATACTTAATTATAGGTGACCTCTGCTTTGAGTCTTTTATAAATGTATTTTTCACACTTGGTTTCAAGCTGGTACCTATCTCCTTAGGTAAAACTGCTTCTTCATCTAAATATCTGAAAAGATGCTAAGGTCATTTTAATTAAAGCAGCAACAACAGATGTATATATGTTCATTAATAAAAGTGTAATTTGTAGCTGTGTCTCTCTGAAAGTTAAGCCAAAAAATTATAGATTATATTGAGACACAAAAAGAAACACTGTTCTATAAGTCAGATGCTCTATTATTAAAAAATGTCATCCCTTATGAATATCATAAATAGCAAACCCAGGAACAGAGTAACCATTTAAAAAAGTCTGGAGGGGATTCCATAACAACATTTAAATGCATTACTATTCAAACAATTTGATTGGATTATAAAATATTTAAAACTGCAGCTGTAGTTGTGGTGTTTACTGTTGATTATTTTGATTTCAAGATCTTCACACAAAAAAGGTACAAGCTTACAGATGTATTTGTTTCACTGACAAGTAACTGCACTATAAAATGAACTGTGCATAATACATATTCAGATTAAAAGGGTAAAGTTAGAAATAGAAAAATAAAATCATAATTCTTTAAAAGTTCTGTCTCCAAACAGGAGCAATCACTTCAAAATCAAAAATGCCAAATACATGTTCCAGTTGAAAATGATATTAAAAACTAAGTAAAAATACATTAACATGAATTCTGTTTATCATCAAGCCTTACAGTAACTCACCACACATGATTCTATATAAATCTAAAAACACTTTGTAGATATGAAAGCATTTATAACCTAAGAACTCTAAAGTAATCATTTTATTATTTTGTTTCTGAAGATGAGGCCCAGTATCACTTAAAGAGTTACTGCTTTATGGTGACAAGTTTCATTAACATATACTATCATTATATATTTAAAGAAACCCAGTCAATGGACTAAAAAATAAAGAAAATAAATAAGAAATATATACATATACGCTTAGTAGGATGATTTAAAAAATATGAAAATAAAAGAATACAGCTGAAAAGATTTTCACTGTACCCAACTTCACTTCCTTTCCAAGATGGAAAGTGGGAAAATGATGACCAAACATTCTGATGAACTAAAGTAAATGCCAGTTTCTGAAGCTTCACTGTACAATTATCTGTGATAAGCTCTATTAATCCCTGGAAGTTAAAGCTGCATTGATGACTCAAACCACCAATAAGACCCCCCATTAGATGGGGAAATACCTCTACTGCAAGGTTGCAATCTTAAGACCACCCCTCAAAGAGACATAGTCCTGTAAGCACCTGATTTTAACCCCATGCTGCCTGTAAATTCTGAATATTTACTGTATCAACCCACCCTACTCAGTCCAATGCTGATAATAATAATAAAGCACCGTACCTAAAACTTTTGCATTTATGATATTGTTTAATGGACAAAAAGTTTGAAAACTCTATGCTCACTCTTCTTACTCGACAAATAAAAAGAAACTGACACTCAGCTAATTAAGTCTCTTGCTCAAGGTGGCACAGCACATATCTGAGAAAGCTTAGACCTGAGTAGGATAGAACCTTTTGCTAAAGTGGGGAGCGATTCTCTGGCTTTGAAGCTGAACGCATGCAAGTTCAAATCCTCGCTCTATCACCAGGAGAAGTCACTTGAGTTCTCTGAGCCGCTGTTTCCTCATTGTAAAATAAGGATCCTAGTAGTACCTGCTTCATAATGCTATTGTAAAGCTCAAATGAACTAATGTATGTAAAGTATTGTTTTAGGAGGCTGAATAAATGAGGAGAAGGTGAAGCAAGCATAGGCAATGATGGTTTTTCAATGTACAATCTCCAAAGCGCATTCAACTAGTTGGCGAAGTTTTAGTTCCCAATTAGGGATATAAGCATATTCACTAAAATTAAGTTGGGGGTCATTTATGTCCTAATGTTGATTGATAATCCAGCCACCTAGATACGAGAAAGAAAATACCAATGATGTGGGAAAGAACTGGTTGAAATACGAGAAACGATGTGTAGAGAAAAGAGTAAGGCAAAGAGATGTTAATACAGGTCCCACTCCCTGATTTATTTGATCGACTTCAACTTTCTTGCCTCCAATTCTTCCTTTTCTGCCTTTATAATGAATACTTGTGGTATAAATGGAAGTAGCTCAGACTATGAATTCAGATAATCCAAACTAAAGACCAGTTATTCATAGGATGATCTCAAATATCACTGAGCCTTAATATATTCACCTGTAAAACGAAGATAATACACACCTGTCTGTATGCCTCACCATGCATGTGGGAACAATGTATTACATATGTGTATATATGTGTGCATTTTATTACCTAAAACTGGGCATTCTAGATGCATACTATGAACTTTTGGCTGGTGTCCTGCCTTGGACCAATTCATTACTGAAATTTTTGGAATCCTTGAACATTTAATTTTAAATAATGATATCTAGATTTTTCAAAACTATTTCAGATTGACATACTGAATTTCTTATTTTTACACTATTTTTACATTGCCCTTTTAACAAACAGAATTTTGATATAGCTTTACTTTAACGGCTAGGAAAAGGGTTGGTTTTGAATGTTTTGGAGGTACAAGCGCACCCTTTATATTTTACATGCAATCCTATAATATAGAGATCTTACGTATGATAAAGTTTTCCTATAAGTAGTGAAATGGACTCATGAGTCACATATGAAAAGTAATCTTGTTATTTTATAATCATACCAGGCAACTGCTCTATATATTCATGATCTAGAAGATATAAGTAAACAAATATAATTTGGTAAGTTTGGTAATTTCAGAAGTGAATGTAGACTTTGAGCTCTATTAACTGAAGTTGAAAATTAGACCACCAGATTTCAACTACCCAGCAGTAATTAATTCCAGCATGTGAAGCTTAATTAAGGAAAAACAAAATATATCACAAATTGTCGAAAAGGAAAGCCACCAACTGATGACACAGGACTATTTAAATATATTAAAGAAATGGTGCAGTATGTTAAGCATGTAATTCCGCCAAAATTCTCCCAGCTTTATTTTGTCTTCCTTTCCATATCCTTGGCTCTCAAAAATTCATTCTCAGTTCTTTGGCAAAAGAGACTGGAAGAGACCAGAAGGAGGAGAGGGGGAGTGGACAGCTCATGCTAATGCCACTCTTGATTTCATATTTTTGTTAAAAAATCCTACTTTGTGCATATAAAATATAGTTCATTTCTTATCCTGAGAGTTACCCTGGCATATGGCTCAATTGGAAACATCAAGGTTTTTAGTTCTTTTTTAAATGGCTTGCCTCTTTTCCAGACTTTTCTTCAGATGTATTGTCAATGCCACTTTTAGAGTCTATCACCCGTGAATTGGTAAAATCCTCTTCACTTCCTGGCCAAGAAGGTCCTGACCATGAAAGTAGGCGAACAGAGAATGGAGAAAGTCTGGGAGTCCAATCATCCATCTGAGTAGTTTCTTTTTCAGGTATGACTGATCTCATGTTCTAGGGCTTTTTTATAATGTAAAAGATGTGTTCTCTAGACCCAGAGAGAAAACTCTTTCCTACTTTCTCCTCTTCTGTTGAGTTAAATAATCCAAAGACATCTCTTGAACTCTATAATCATGCTCCAGGGCCTATGTACCCAAATGAATTTCCATGAGTCCAATTCAATCTGAATCTTCTTGATAAATTACAATGCCAAGTAACTTACCTGCAAGAACATTCTTACATATCTGAGGCCTTTCGAAAGCAATGTTGGTAATGACATGAGTAAAGCTGCCAGTTCCTTAAAGTTGAATGTGGACTGCAGAGAAATAATAATACCTTGTAGTACTACCCATCTTGGATGAAATGTTTGGTTTCAAAAGTACGGAAATACTTATCCAGTTTCATTCATCATGACTGCTCTGTCTTAGTCTGCAATAAGTACAGGCTAGAGTCATTGGAATGCATCGAATTACTGGATAATGTCAGATCCTGCCCAAAGAGGGAAAGAGAGATAGCCTAAAAGTATGTATCAAGTAAGGAAGTTTTGAGTAGGAAATAAAAGGTAAAGGTAAAAGGAAACAGAAGGAAGTAGTTTGTTCTTTAAATTATTTTTCCTTAAACAGGTATAAAAACATAAGAAATATTCCTTTTTTTGTAATGCTAAAAAAGGTTTCAAGGGTACTTTATAAAAGTGACTTTCAACTTCTAGCTGGCTGTAATTTCTGAGGCCTGAGGCAATTGTCTGTCACTTTTTCAAACTGGAGAATATGGTAATAGTTTAAAGAGGTAGCCCTACTTCAGCTCAGTATGTATATTCTAAATCTAAATATCATTTGTAAACAATATACATAGAACTTCATGTGGCAAAAAAATTACAAGTTATAAAAATTCATTTACAATTGGAAACATATTAATGGCTGCATCCAGACTTTTGGAAGGACTGTGCAAGGTTATACTTTTCCTCAGCAAACTCTCCATCTCTTTTCCATTTTTCTTACCTGGCAGGCAGCTAGAGGCTACAGAGTCAAATAATGAAGTTGTCTTTCATTTAGATATAGTTTATTAATGGCAAAACACTAATCCATTAATCAACTTAAAACAAGTCAGCAAATTAAAAAAAAAATCAGTATCTCCTTTAGTAACAGAGATCACATGCCTCTTAAAAAGGATCCATTATCTCCATGGGTTTCTCAGCTGAAGTTAAAAATCTAAAAATGATTTTCATTCATTTTTCATTAATATGCAAAATTATTCAAATTAGATAGTAATTAACCATCTACTCAGTAGAAAACCGTTTCATGTTAATTTATGATAAACTCAGTTGCCGCTTTGATTGAGATTGATTTTTGGTGTTGAGGATCTAGCATGAATACAAAAAAGCACCTGAAAAAATATTTTTAAACACCTAACTTATTGCTCAGCTAATTACATGGTAGCTGTGTTCACAGACTGTTCCAAAGAGAGGCTATGGAACCAAGACCAGCGCCGAGGAAGCTGTGCACACACTCTTTTGTGTGCTTCTGGTTAATTTCATCCTAAAACACTCTGTCTTTGGTTGCCTCAGTTCAGCTGATTCGTACCGTTTGGGGGTTTATCATTGTTTAATGCAGCCAACTGACATAGTCTAGATCAGACTGCCTGGATAAAACAAAATTTCAATAAGTAAAGAACTATGGAAATTTTTATGTGTTCTCGAGATCAGTTCATGTCACTGGATACTTAGCTCAAAGCAGTCAGTATGATTTGTAAACAGACTTCAGCTTTACTTTCTGTAGATGAGAAACAGACCTCAGTTGTAGAGGATGAAAGGGTGATTATCATGGGCTTGTCAGGCCAGTGGAAGTCATTTTCATTCTCAACAACAAAAGCTGGAGTTGAGTATCAGTGACCATAGGATATGCAACTGAATCTAACACTGAAGACTGCTATTCAAAACGTTGACCCCTGGGAGTAACAAAACCACGGGGACGCAGTTAGTGACCTTCTGTTAGCACTTTTAAAGTACACAAAGGAAAACACCTACTACTTTCAGTACCTATTTGGTTGCAGAGATCAACTATGGGTGAGAATTCCTGTGGCAATAGATAAAAAGGAAAATCTAACTCCAGCTGGGTATAGATGGCTCCCTCAATCATCCATTTAAAAGCATGTTATTGTGGGATCACAATAGTACACACTACTTTGGCAAGCATTTTACCTTAGGTTTATATTTGTATGCAATAAGATTTCAGACATTATATCATTTGCTTCTCTGCCAGGTATGCTGGACACATATTATACTCATCTTCCAGATAAAGGACTTGAGACCTGAGCAGTGTAACTGTCAACAAGTTAATCATTCAGTTAGATAAGGAGGGACTGGGATTGCTGTTTCTTTTACATTTTTTTTCAGCTATCTGCTGTTTTTCAAAATGCCTCCCAAAGATGACCTACATCAGCATCACCAAGGGTGCTTCTTTAAAGATGCCAGTTGCCAGACCCTTTCTCAGGTGGGCTGTGTCAGGCTCTGGAGAAGCGATCTAAGTTATTTCCATTTCTAAACTAGCTGCCCAGGTAACACACACACACACACACACACACAATTTTAAATGCACTGCCTATAACTCTTCTTCTCTAAACAGTTGACCTCCCACCCCTGCCAAGTGTACATTGTACCTTCAGGGAATGGAACGAATGGGGAGTGTGATACCCTTCCATGGATCCTCCTCGGGATTTTCTGATATGGTGAAATATAGGGTAATTAGTAAAATATCCTGAAAACATTGTCCTCAATCTTTGCAGCAATGTCCGAGAAGGATAATTATAGAATAATGGGCATAGGCCTAAAGAAAAAGGAGAAAAATCTGCATGCAAAAAGCAACACCTTGAGAGTTTTTGAAAGGTATCTCTACAAAACTGAGTGGTGAAATGACTGAAATTGGAAGCATACTGCTAGTTCCCATAGGGTACAGTAAGTTCCCACTCTAGATAATATGCATGCACGTTCGTTCTGATAGAATTCTAAAACAACAGAATTAGCCATAAGCTAAGAGTTGCCATGATTTACGTTTTATAATAGCCCCTCCTTTCCATTTCCTGGTCAGCGTTCTGGATGATTGTTCCATTTAGCACATATTCTCTAGTTTGTTTCTCTCGCTTCAAGTCTATTTTACATTTTCCTGTACTGAACTGCGTTTGCCATCTGCTGATCCAATTACTTATACAATCCAAATCCTTTTGAGTCTGATTGTTTTGTTCCTCATTATTTGCTCAGCCTCCAGTTTTAGTATCCTCTGTAAACTCTAAAATCTTGTTTTCAATACCTCATCTGAATTACTTATATACAATACAAGCCAATTAGCTCAAACTTTAGGTTTTCCTAAGGCTACTTGGGTCTGAAGGGATTTAGATTAGTTGAGTGGATTTGGATCCTAAGAAAGACCTGACAATTCACTCATCTAAGGACAGCTGATCCATCAGAAATTGAGCCATCTTCTTTAAATGGGGAGGAATCAAAAAGCAGGAAACATACAGATTCTAAAATGATACTGTATGTAATAACAATTTTATCATTGTCATCATAATCTTTATTATTGTTACCAATTACTATTATCTCATCAACTGTTTATTAAGTTCCCACCGTAAGACCATCTCTGTGTAAAACAATAAATCTACCCAAAGACTAGAATTGAAGCTACAAGGCCAACATATAAGCTTTAACTGCCCAGTTTATTTCTCATTTACATCTGTTTCGGTAAATTATATTTTTTCAACCAGATCTGTCCTTTATTTGGTATCTCAACATAGTTTCTCTTGAACCCTATAGACTGATTTTTTCTAGCATGTTACCTAGTAAATAATGGTAGGTTTAGGAACATTAAAGGGCTCAAAACATATTCACATGTTTAATTTTGCCTGCAAAAACCCTTACTAAACCACACAATTAGTAAGCAGTAGAGAGAAGTTCATGTTTCAATGCAACATGAAATAATCCAACTTTTATTCATTACTCTCTGAAATGTCATTTTTCCTTCAGTGAACACCCATCATTTTTAAGATCTAGCTCAAAGGTTACTTCCTTTGTGGACCCTTCCCTGACCCCCTCCCTGAGGTGAAAGTATGCACTCCTTTATTTCTATACCCACTGTACTTATTAATTTCTATTACAGTACATGATATATTTTATATTGTTCCTTTCTTAGATCCCTAGAGGGGTCATTAAATATTGACTGGGTGAATGAATGACTATTAGTCACTCAATTAAAAGTTTATAAAAGTTGCTAGTTATCCAGCTCTGCCTTCCACTCTGTGGAGTTAGGTCTTGCTGAAACTCTCTGGTACTAACTGGGTTATTGCTGCCTGCTACTCTGTACTTTAGATTCCACACCCTGCTTTGCTCAGCTCCCTCCCCTCCCCTGATCACAGTTCTAGCAGAAGTATCTGCCCTACCCCAGTAGGGGTGGGGAACTACAGAAGTGATAGAATTGAAAACACTCTACTAAATCTTTTAATTAGAAAAACAGAAAGTCTCAAATACTACAGTGCTTTCAGGACTCCACATGATCTATTTTTGAATGCTATTGGTATTTAGAAAGCCAGGAGGTAAACAGACCCAAAGGGATTTGAAACCCATTCAAAGGTCTGCACAGCCGATGTGGGGATCGAGGTTTCGTCTTCAGGAGTAACAGCAGAGAAGTGTAAGGGATCGATACTTTTTTTACTCTTCCCAACCCTGAAGGGCGATTAACTCCTGGTAGCTTCTGTACCTCCTAACAATCCCATGTGACACTTAGCGGGGGTGATGCTATCTCCTATTATTGTTTCTTTCTTTAATGTACACTTGCCAACACCAACTCAACCAGATTTTAAACCCTTGAATGTTATTCTTTTCCTCTTCCCAGGGCCTAGCAAACATTGATTTCTCCATAATAGATGTCCAACAAATGGTTATTGATAAAGTATATTTATTTTATTTTAACAAGTATTTACTGAGATGCTAAACTGAATACTTTGAGGAGAAGCCTAAGCAAGGCAGTTTTCAAACTCTTTAAGGAACTTTTAACTCGGTTGAAAAAATTAAGTATATGGGAGCAATTGTACAAGTGATAGGAGACTTAAAAGGAGGGAATCCAGGGTAGTTTTTGTAGTTGAAACTGCTCTTTCCAGACCACACGCTACCGCGTAATGCATCAACAGGTTGATGCTGACTACAGTAACAGCTCATTTTATTTTCTCTGAATATTAACATTTATTATAAACTTTTGTGGATTGTACTTCCTTTAGATTACCTGCATCTAGTAGCTGGAAAAGAACCTCTGTGATAGTCTTAGCTCTAATTAAAAAGAAATTATTACATGCCCAGGAAAATATATCCAGTCAATGGAGGCAAGATGAGAGATGTATGCATGTAAACCTCAAGTTCTTGGATCTCTGAGCTCCTTTTTGGAGTCGTCTCTCTTCTTGTTCCTTTCAAATTTCCTTATGACTTTGCAAAAAGAACTAGCTCTCTCTCTCCTTTTGGAGACTGCTCCCTGGTTAAGCTAACTTTCCTTACTAACAACAATTCCTTATTCAGAGATGCAATAAGTGGGACATGATATTTCAGCACTTTTAGACCATGAGCAACACAGGCAGTTCAGTCTGAGAGCAGGCAAGACGGAGGCCTGACCCTGCACTTGCAGTGGGATCTGGAAGAGAAGTCAAGAGTGGAGAAAGGAAGAACAGAGGGGAAAGCAGCCTACGTTGTAACAAAGAGTGTATATGTCGGGAGCCAGTTCTCTTAGTTTTATTGGCTCATAATATTTTCAAAAACAACTTTGTACCACTTTCCCTAAGTCTCTATTTTGTGCCTTTTATTCTTGAGGGTTTATTTTCCATGAATGATTTCCAGATTTCAGTACTTTCATTGTATTTTCCAAAGTAAGGTATAATTTTTATATGTAAACATGCATTGATCCCCCTCAGAATCAATTCTTGTTTTGTAAAGGGCCTCACTTCCATTTTTCCTTCAGTGCTATTATTATTCCTCTGTCATCTCCCGTTGCCCTTTGTATATAATGAAACAGATTCATTATTTTCTATACCAGATATATATTTTGTATAAAAAGTATATATAGGATGGTCACATGTTCCAAATAAAAAATTAGGGCACATGGCTCCACAGAAAAACATTTTATTTGGTTTGCAAATTTTTTTCTGTGAAGTATCACATAGTGCTGTAAAAATTAAATACTTATTTGTACATATAAAAAGTTGCCATCATTGAAAAAGAATAAAATTATGTGAAAGTAAATACATATTTCAGCAAAAATATAAGCATATCAGTTACGATAATACTGCATTTTATTTTGTACTTCTTCAACTGTCGAAGTTGATGGCATATTTTTCTGTTCACACTTGCTTGAAATTGGGTAACATAATAATATTTAATTCTTCTTAAATGTCCATGAACATCTCTTGGAAATGGTCAGAATAATTAATTTGGAATATCAAGAAATAGCTTACTCTTTTACTGGCTATGGGCCATTGATAACTTTGTTTAACAGGTACAGTGGTTAATCAGTAAAATGCTCACTGCTTCCTTTGTCCTTGATAGTGACATGTTGAGATGTACCTTTTCTTTATATTTGAAGAAATCATACAGTAAATAGAAATTGTACAGTATATTTGGTTATCTTATACTTTCAGAAACACATCCCATTTAGATCATTGTTCACACTGAAAAATATTCTTATACAAAATGGAAAAAATATTGTCCAAAACTTTCCCCTAAGTCCTTCTTCTTTCTTCCCTTCTTTCCTGTATTATTTTATTCGTGTGTTCCTTTGAAAGAACATTATTAAGTATCTCTATTAGTTACTAGGACTAAAGAAACAAGTTCAAACTTCTGCCCTCACAAGGTCTCACAGGAGACAACAAAACAGAATAAGGCTAAGTAAACTACTTCACGTAGAAATTAAATTTATATCCTAGACCTCATCTGTAACCTGCTCTTATCAAAAACAAAACCCCCAAAAACAACAAAAAACCCCAAACTCACTAAAAATTACCAGAAAGAAAGCCATTGATAACACTTTATACAATTTATTGTACAGATCTTAGAAACACAACCACGCCATCTCACTTAAATGTCTCCTGAGACAAAGTACTGATTCTGATCCCCTATAATAATGACTCTTAAAAGTGGAAATTGAGGTTTAATACAAAATTTCTTCCTCTAGTTAACTAGAGGAACTTCAAACTCACTCCATTGTAAGAAATCTGGTTACTGAAATGTCACAAAGCTATGGATAACTGTCAGCCACAAGAAATGTTTCCTCTAAACTAAGAAATCAGGTAATTATATTAAATAGAGTTGTCAATGGCCTCAAATAGGGTCTGTTCCCAAATTTTAATGTTGAAAAACAAATTAAGAGTGGCATACAAGGTTTATACTGATTTTGACAATATGTTTTTTGTATATCATATGATATTGGAAGCAGGATGGCTGAACTGGACAAACATTGTGTTTTAGTTTGACCTACCATGAGTGCTGAATAGAAATAATAAAAAACACTCTTGCTTTAGAAATATATGTGTAGCATATTAAGAAAGGAAAGAGAATACTGAAGCTGGTCTTTCTAATACATTATAAAGGTATTTCTCAAACCACCTTTCTGACACATTTGTCTATATTGATTAGATGCTGTTAGACTGACATTGCCTGACCTGTCTAAATCCATCAATTGCTAAGCTGTTGATGCCTGATTCCCAGGATATTTTAGCACCTGGCCTAAATATGAATATTTTCATAAGCTTTTTACTAAAGAGATCAATAATTATGTGCATATTAAATTTGTATTATTGCTGTTGTTAATGGTGCCCTTTAGCTGGCCATACATTACACTCCTCTGCTTAGGTGGCCATACATGATAAACATTTCATTAGCAACACTTAGAATGTACACACGGGATACCATATCCCCAAGAGTGTATATGTGAATTTTAAGGAATCTGTTCAGTGTTAGGGTAAGTACATATTCCCTGCAGTCTTCACTGTATTTCCATTCTGGATGCCACAAACCCTACCATTAAATACATTTTGCCCACTTAAACACTGCTTTGTGGGGATGGCATGTCTTAATTGTTCCCAAGACAATGCATAATGCACTGCTGTGATGGGCCTTCAGTTAAACTAATAGGCAGGCCAGTTGCCGCCTGGTTTCAGCAGATTTTAAAGCACTAATGAAACTGTACTTAAAAAACAAAAAAATCAAAAACTTGTTATCATGGGAAGAAAAATAAGATTCCCAAAGAGCTTTTCTGTATTTTATTTTTTACAGATAAAAATAAGCAACAAGTGCATTTTACTGAGTGACTGTCAAGCTTCTATTGTCTTCTATACCTAATATATTTTAGGCCCAAGAACAGAGAAATATTGGTGCCAAATTTTCCAAAGTAACTAATTTGTGCGTAAAAATTATGCAGAGGAAGACAAAATCAGCTAGTTGTCCTTACAAATCAGGCAGTTGTGCATATAAAACAGGTAATGGCATATTTTGCACCAGCAATTGGCTTTCTTACACCTGTGAGTGCCTGTTTTGCATATGTAAGTAGGTCCCTGTGTGTTGCATTTAGAGCTGCCACCTCAGCTTCTTTAGGTAACTTTATGTTTTTACTAAATGTCACTCTGCAACAAAGAGGGGAGCATTTCTATGGTGGGTTTATATGTATGTGTGCATGTGTGTGCCTGTGTGTCTGCTTTTTAAATAACTGTAAAGTTGATGCTAACTTCATTTGATTTTAACTACTGTACCTTGCAGGGCCGTGTTCAGTGACATAAAATATTTCATTTTGGTTTTACGACATAAATGTCTAAATGTCCTGCTGCTGAGATGTATCAATCAAATCAAAGGTGCAAATTTAATATTATCCAGGTGCCAGGATGAGGGGGAAAATGATACTTCAGTTCACAGTCAACTGATACAAAACATCTTCACAGTCAGTAACAGGCCCCTGCATGGACTTCTCCTGGAGCGATTACTTCAGGGGTCATAGAGTGGGATGCGGTACTTCTGACAATTCTGTAGTTTCCCCCCTTATCTATGTGCATATACGTATAAGTAAAATTGTTACTTGCATGGAAAAGGGAAAATATCAAATCACTTTTCATAAGATCATTTTAGATAGCCATTATAAGCAATTAAACTCCTCCATGTTTCAAAGGCAGTTTACAGCTTTTGATAAACTAAAGCAAACCCTGAATCCATTTTTATAATCCCACTGCATATAGTAGCTAGTCATTCTGCAGCTATCAAACTGAACGCTTGAACACTTCTTACTGGCCTGTTATTTATCATTAAATATCCAAGAGGGTGTGCAAGAGATGATCAGTCCAGCAGACCACACCAGGAGGCACAAATCGAGGAAGCAAAATTTCAAGGAAGAATATCCAATAAGGTTTCATTAATTGCTAACTTTATGGCAAACAGCACAGTATATTTGTCGATTTTTCCTACCTCGTGAGGAAACTTCATGATTGTGAGTGCAGATTGTAGATCTAAGAGTGAGGAGATCTGTTTCAAAATCAGGAAGGGAAAGCCTTGCTTCTCTCCTGAGACTCTAGAAAGGGCGCCAGAAGTTGTAATATGATTACCTAATGATCACAGAATGTCTGGCCTTTTCATAAGGACACACTTTGCCATAGATACATTGTCATTTGTTAAGCATGGGGAGGGACAAGCATATCATACTGTGATTTAGAAGCTGCCTACTTAAAGGCCGAGGGCATGATAAGCTTGAGACCACCAGACAACAAAGGGGAGGGAAGAAGAGGTATGAGCTCTTTTCTCTTTCCAGACTGTCTTTTGGCCAAGAGGAAAGGGTTAGGCCTAGTTTGCTGTAGAGGTCAAAGAAAAAGTAATTTTCTACACGAACAGGGTCATTCCTCTAAACTAGGGGTTGGCAGACTCTTTCTGTGAACGGCCAGATAGTAAACATTTGTGGGTTTGGTAGGCCATATGGTGGTGTTACAACAGCTCTACTCTACTCTTGTAGCAAAGAGCAGCCCTGGACGATACAGAAATGAAATGGCATGGCTGTGTTCAATCAAATTTTATGTACGAAAGCAGGCAGCGGGCCAGATTTGACTTGTGGGCTATATTTGGCTGACACCTGCTCTAAATGAAAAAACAAAATTAAAAAAGCTGTTATGGGTTTGAACAAAACCAGTGTCTGTAAAAGTAATAGGTGATGTTTGCCAGTGTCAACATGCATGTCTTCCTTCGCAATGGCATCCATCTCGTGGAGACAGTTACAGCTACCGTCATGTGTGGGGTCCCTAACTCCAGGTTTCTTTTCCTTTCCCACTCAACATTATATCCCTTATCCTGATAGTTAACACTAGAGAAACAATGGTATTGTGTGTGTGAGTGTGTGTGTGTGAGTGTGTGTGTGTATGTGTGTGTGTGTAGGGTGGTGGGCAGCATATAATAGGCACAGCACTTTAGCTATAGGTAGGCAAAGAATATAAAGCAAAGAAACCCTTGAGAGTTCTTAGGAGTACTTGTATTAAAAGATATTTGAAAAGGATAAACATTAATTCATTAAGTCATGCATTAGATAAGCAAACCAGCAAAAAAGTCAACTCTTCCCCGTTCCTTTTTTCAAAGATGAAGAAGGAAGGCGAGGAAGAGGAAGAGAGAGGGAAGGTAACAATGCCTCCAGTGCACCAGGCCATGCACTTACTCTAGCAGATTAACTTCCAGCCACACTTCTGTGAATTAGGCTCTGTTGCTAAAGCCAGTTTATACATGAGGAAACTGAGCTCAGCGAGAGTTCAATAACTTGCTCAAGGTTACCCAGCTAATCAGTGGTAGCAAGGATACTCTGGATATGCTTGATCTGTATTTATATGGAAAATTATTTCTTAATGGCATAGCATGAATTCACCAATTCATGTATCAAATTTAAAACCCAAGAAATTTCAAGCAAAGCAAAAAAGACCCATCATTTCTGCTTTGAAAAATCTTGTATTGACTGTAATTTCTCTTAGATACTCTTTATATCCTGAATAATAAGCATACCTGGAATATAAATACACCTGTGCCCCCTCAAACTTCCTACTTTGAGGTTTCCCACTGATGGGTCCATTGGTTACCCCTTTTCAGACCACCCTGACTGTGACATTTTGCTTAGACTAGAGCCTATGAAGTGTCATCGTATTTACCAGTATAAGGTCAGGTACATAATAGCCACTCTTCTGGAAAAATATGTTTGTATATGTGTGTGCATATATATGTATTTATACATATACACAATATATACATTGTGTGTGTGTTTAGGTATATTTATATGTGTGTGTGTATATATATATGTGGTGTATGTGTATATAAACTACCCTAACCCAACATAATGACTATCCTGCCAGTCAGTTCTGTTCACCGTACCAGCAAAGTGTGCTGAGTACTCTATTCCAAATACGGCTCCTGTTATTCACCCTCTACTGGAAGTATCTCTCCTTCATCCTAATCCTCTTCATGGATTCAAATCAATGAGTGGAAACATTAACTGGCTCCTTAAGCTTCTGCTCAAAATATATACCATCATTTCTACTTACGTTTCATTGTTCAAAGCTAGAGGCATAGAAAGGGATGCAGACTTCTCTGGAAAAAAGCACTGTAAGCCCCATGATAATGGGCAGGAATGTCTATTCCTTTCATATGGAAAGAGAGAATGAATGAGAAGAATAAAAAGACCTGTCAGAGCAAAGAAATTTTGGCTAAGAAATGCAGGAGCACATAGAAAATTTGTTAAGTTTTATTGCCACTGCTACAGTCCACACTTCTTGTCACCCAATATCCATCTTCTTCCTTCTTCCTACACAGAATATATTCAGTTCCTCTCCAAGGGAATCATTTCGAAGTCTCCTAAAGTCATTGCATCCAACTCAAAGTCCAGGAGTGCCAGGATTCTCCCTCTGGTCCCAATGTGGTTTTCGTTTGTTTGGAGATCTATGTACTAAAAGGAAGAAATAAATTTTTAAAATCTCTATTATCCAAGCCCTCTCGCCACTGCCCCACCACATGAGAGCAGGAACAGTAACAAGACAAACATTTAAAAAAATGGAAGAATGGTGTATTAATTTGTTAGTTCTACCACAATAAAATATGATAGACTGGGTGGTTTAAACAACAGAAATTAATTTTCTCACAGTTCTAGAGGCTAGAAGTCTAAGACTGAGTGTCAGCAGTTTGTTTTTTCCTTGGCTTGCATTCAGCCACCTTCTTGCTGTCTTACGTGGCCTTTGTACTGTGTCTGTGTATCCACATCTCTGGTGTCTGTGTGTCCAAATCTCCTCTTCTTATAAGGACACCAGTCAAATTGCATTAGTGCCCACCCTAATGGCTTCACTCTAAATTAATCATCTCTTTAAAGGCCCTGTCTCCAAATATAGTCACATTCTAACGTACTGGGAGTTAGTGGTTCAACATACGAATTTTGTGGCAGACACAATTCAGCCCATAACAACTGAGAAACACACAGCAGTCACTAGTCTAAAGGCCTTCTACCTTGGCAGTAGGGAGGTTCTTTGATTAGACCCTGATTCTACTCTGGAAGAAAATTCCTTGCCCATTGTTCTCTGTGGCCCCTAAGGCCACCTGCAGAACGTTCTTCCTTTTCATTATCTTCCTTGACTACGTTTTTAATAGTCATAGAGGAAGAGGCCCTCCTTGGTAGCCACGCAGCTTTCCAGCCCACCTCTTGCTTCTATAAAACATGGACCCGAACGTTGTTTTAAATTTCAAGTAGTCAAAGGCTTTTAAAATCTGAGGTAAAGATTTTATTGGTGATACATTTCTCTTAAAAACTTACCAGGTTTGTAATCTTTTTATTCCAGTAATATGTACCTGTCAATTTCCATACTCAAACCTATTTTTAAGGTACTGTTTTCAGATCTAGTCTATTTCCTAACTTTGTAATCTCTCTAGCTTCCTCTTTCTCTCTCACCCATCTCTCTCTGTCTCTCTCTGTGGTAAACAGAATTCTAAGACAGCCCCCAAGATTACCACCCCTGGTGTACAGACACCTGAAATTAATATGATATTGTATGTCAATAAAAATATATAACTTGAAAAAATATCTACCCGTCAGACCCGTGAAGCAGCAGAGAAACTTGCTAGCCCTGAAGAAGCATATTGCCATGAGTTCCACAGATGCAAGGAAATTAATTCTACCAACACTGTGTGAGCTTGTATGAGCACTCCAACATCATATGAGACCACATCCCCAGATATGCTATCTTGATTGCAGCTTTGTGAGACACTGAACAGAGGATCCAGCTAAACCATGCCCAGAGTCCTGACCCATGGAAAATGAGAAACAAATAGATATTTGTTTGTTTATTTTTTTTTATAAATTTACTTATTTTATTTATTTATTCCCGGCTGCACTGGGTCTTCCCTGCTGCGCGCGGGCCCCTTCTCGTTGCGGCGAGTGGGGGCCACTCCTCGCCGCGGTGCGCGGGCCCCTCACCGCGGTGGCCTCTCCAGTTGCGGAGCACGGGCTCCAGGCGCACGGGCCCCAGCTGCTGTGGCTCGCGGGCTCCAGAGCGCAGACTCAGCAGCCGTGGCACATGGGCCCAGCCGCTCCGCGGCATGTGGGATCCTCCCAGACCAGGACCCGAACCCATGTCCCCTGCACTGCTGGCGGATCCCCAACCACTGAGCCACCAGGGAAGCCCTATTTGGGGGTTTTCACAGATTTACTGAGATACAATTTACATGCTATAAGTTATGGCATACTTTTAAGCCAGTAGGTTTTTGGTAATTTGTTGCAGAGCAATAGGAAACTAATACATTATCTTTCAAAAACAAAGGCAGCTATTTTAAGGCTTTTATAGTGTAATGGAAAGGCTCAAAGTTATTTTTATTTTTGACCCTAGTCATTTAATCTAGCTGGTAGCATTTATTGGACACTTGATCCTCAAAAACTTTATTAGTATGGTTTTTTACTGATTTGGTTCTAGAAGCCATAGGCTTTTTCAACCCTGCAAAGTCCACATTTCTTAACCCTGTATTTCCTTTCATTCCTGCTACAAACCAGATAATTCTGAGCTAATCTCATTCTTTTGGTACTCCTCCACACACAGTACATAATAAGTAAGATGCACTACTGTTGTTTGCTTTTCCAATACTTTGACCTGGAGTTGCCAGTTCAGTATTCACTTGTGTGGTCCACTTCCCAAATTACTACTGATGACAGTTTTCCCAAATGCTTGGTCACTGTAGAACAAGGACTGCCAATTTTTTTTTTTTTTTCGGTACGCGGGCCTCTCACTGTTGTGGCCTCTCCCGTTGCGGAGCACAGGCTCCGGATGCGCAGGCTCAGCGGCCATGGCTTACGGGCCCAGCTGCTCCGTAGCATGTGGGATCTTCCCGGACCGGGGCACGAACCTGTGTCCCCTGCATCGGCAGGCAGACTCTCAACCACTGCGCCACCAGGGAAGCCCCATGGGATTGCCATTTTTTCCAGCCTCCAATATCTGTTTCTATATTGTTAATAGAACATATTCTAGATTTTTGTGACGGCAGTTCCCCACTTGTGCTACCAATTTCTGAACCGGTCATGCTAGGCTAGACTGAATGCAGAAATCTCAGAAGCTTAATAAAAAAAAGTCTTGTTTTTGCCCACTTAAAATCCACCATGGGTTGAGCAACCCTCTTCTATGTTGTCACTTCACCATCTGGAACTCATGGACATAAGGATCACCATAGTAGAGGAGGAAAGGAATGGAAGAGGCATATTGGTTCTTAACTGCCTTGACCTGGAAGTGACACATTTCATTTCTCCTCACAGTCCATTGGACAGACCTAATCAGAGGGCACTAATCGAAAAGAAAGAAAAACTGGGAAGAAAGAGAGCAGTTGGAATATTTGGTGATCACAGTGTCTTCCATCGTAGGGTTTAAACAACCATGCTCTATATACTTTTCTAATTAATCAGCCTCATCGTTGATTCCATGTAAGAATTAGGAGGGAAAGCAGGGGTTTTAGGAAAAAGAATCAAGAGCAAGCAGAGCATAACCAATGTACAAACAGGAGGAAAGGAGGAGAGCCTGAGGGAAGAGGAAAAGTAAGAAAGAGTAGAGGATCAGCGTATCCGTATTTTACCGAAGCCCTTTGAGTCAAGTTTGTTTCCTTCAGGAATTGAACATCCCCTTGTCTCCCAAAGAGTCCCTGTAGTGACCTGGTTTCCTTGATGCACGGAAGAATTATTGAAAAATTCAAAGCATGCTTTACTTGAGCACAGTGGTGTAAGGTTAATTTGATGTACCAGTATAAAGTTTTATAGATTCACCTAAGTGTACTGCTACACTTGTGAAGTATGAGATTGCATGCCACCACTGTACAATAGCATTTATAAGACAATATAAATAGCTGCTACAGAGATTTTTTTTTTTGTACATAGTTACAAAAAGTATCAACATTGAACTTTCAGCAAATCACAGAGGCTCTACATTGGGCGTTTCTCTCTGGATAATACCCCTCCTTTTGAGAGTCTGGCTCACTTTAGTAAACTCCCAGGATCAGACTGGATCAGAACAATGCTAAAAATCTGGAGGAATAGTGAGAAAAGGGAATTAAATATCCTAATATTGTCTTTAAATAATGGAGTATAAATATTTGAATATTTACAAATTGCAGCTATTTTCCTGGCTTTTTTGATCCTCCATTTGGCATTCATTGTAGGGACAAAGTCTAAATATGATATTACACAGGCTATCAATATTTTATTGAGTTAAATGACAGCTTGCTTTGGTAGAAAAGATCACTGTACTGGAATTCAGGATCACAAGGTTCTAATTGCAAAACAGTAATTAATTGGTTGTATAAACTCTAGTATGTCACCTCACTTTCTCTGGTCCTGACTTCCCTCATCTTTAAGATTAAAATATCAGTGCCTCTCATGCTTTCTCCCAAGTGTCTAAGAGTATATCTGTGATAGACCAAATAATGATTCCCAAAGATGTCTGTGTCCTAATTCCTGGAACCTATGACTGTATTACTTTACATGACAAAGGACTATACATAAGTAATTGAGGTTAGGAGCCTTAAGATAGGGTGAATATCCTGCATATCCAGGGGGGCCAAATCAGTCACACGAGCCCTTAAGAGCTCTTGGAACTTTCTCCAGCTAAAGCAGGAAGAGGCAAGTAAGATGTAGCAGAAGGGGAAGTCAGGAAGATTCCAACTGTGAGGAGGGTCAGGTACTCATAGAAAAAATGAGAAGGAATACAGATAGTATGGAGAAGCAAAGACTAGCCCTTGGCAGACATTCAGCAGGGAGGACCCCAGCTCTACAGTTAAAAAGAAATGAATGATCAGATTCATTCGAGAGCCTCCTGATAAGAGCCCATCCACCCAACACCTTGGCTTTAGCCTCATGAAACTCAGAGCAGAGAAACAAGTATAGTCAGTCTGGACTTCTGACCTACAGAATTGTGAGACACTAAATGAGTGTTGTTTCAAGTGGCCATATTTGTGATAATTTGTTATGATAGCAATAGAAAACTATTACAGCATAAAAACACAATCCACTGAATACAGGAATGTTTCTGAAATCTCATATACTGCTAGAAAAAAATCATGTTTATTTTACATGAAACATGATATGAAAGTGTTTAACTCCAAAATAACGTTTTTAATTCCCATTGATTAAAAAAATATATTTATATTAGATATGGTATACAATAAATATATTTTTTATTTCAAAAATATTGTATTTTTGAGTAACCCAACTTCCTCATTGTACCAGACAGGATGATGAATCCCAGTTTGAGAGATAAATAATTAGATGATCTTCAAGGTCAATACCAGTGCTATTATTTTAATGTGATTATATGAAATTTATTAAAGTAATATTGAAATTATGTAGAAATTAAAGGATGCATACAAACACAATATGGTTTACTTATAACACAAAGCAGGACATGGCAGGCTTTAATTTCAAGATAATTCAGCCAAACAAAGGAATTTACATTATGGCCCACTTGCAAACAGTGTTTAGCCCTACCAAGTATCTTAGCCATGTGGAGGTTATGTTACTCCAGATTGTCTGATCTGAGCTACACCCAGACACTAGCATGGTCGCATACCCAATCAAACAGGGAATATTGTTTTAATGTAAGATGGAAAATAGCAGTATGTAGCCAAGGCACACATTACGCTCCTGGGCTACCAAATTATAGCAAATTTTACTTTAATGTGATGCTAAATGAAAACCCAGCAATATGTAAACTTAATAATAGCAAAATTATTCTATGTTGGTTGCATCTATAGTTATAACTGTTTATCTGTGTTATGGAGAAAAAAAGTTTCGTATAAAATGAAAAGAAGTGACTTAAAGCATGTAAACGATGATTTGACATGACAATACAAGTTATTATAAGAAATTATTTGGAGCAGTAGTTCTTATTATAGTTAGACCAAATTAAGAGGTTTAAAAGACCTTAAGGTCCACTACCCATGTCTCTGCCATATCCAGGTGAATAGGGTTTGGTATTAACAATGTATCACTCTATGTATGAGGGGTAGAAGATTATGCATACATCTGCCTAAGCAAGAGGGGTATGATTTATGCATATCTGAACTCCAAAACATACATATCTTAAAATCCAGATATAGGTACAAAATATTCTTGATTAAAATATGCATCCCTACACACTCTAGAGTTAACCAGACAACACTCACCAAAACACAGTAATTATAATAAAGCTATAATTTATTATTAAGTAATTGAAAAAGAAAAAGAACAGCTATTAGAAGCCATGAACAAGTGAAAGAAACTGTCTTTTCTGCTATTTGCAGAGACTCCAACTTTTTATGTGTGTGCACGTACAGCAAGAATTTGCAGGACTTCCTTGGTGGTCCAGTGGTTAAGAATCTGCCTGCCAATGCAGGGGACACAGGTTTGATCTCTGGTTGGGGAACTAAGATCCCACACACCGTGGGGCAAGTAAGCCCGTGTGCCACAACTACTGAGCCTGTGCACTCTAGAGCCCGTAAGCCACAACTAGAGAGAAGCCCATGCACTGCAACGAAGAGCCCACGCATCACAACGAAAGATTCCACATGCTGCAACGAAGATCCCGTGTGCCACAAGTAAGACCCAATGAGCCAAATAAATAAATATTTTTAAAAAAAGAATTTGCAGCATTGCAAGTAAGATGCACCAAAAGATGTTTTCGTATAATTCTAATTCAAGCCCTCAGTAAGTACTATTAGTGTCCAAATTTTAGTAACTTTGTAGTTTACTAAATGACAGGTAAGAGTTAGTCTATTTAAAAAAAGAAGTCTTTGGAATTGTATTGTCATTGACCCATAAGAAACAGAAAAAAGAATTGCATTTATTGATTTGATTTCTTCCCCATTAAGAGAACCCTGATTGTTAGTTCATTGGTGTTTCATGGGCCAAATTTTGAGAGTCAAAATTCATATTGCAGAAAACATCAGACAATTACAATTATGGTAGTTCTGATTAACACCAAAGAATTCTAAACTATATTCTAAAATCAAAGATCAATACTTTCTTCCAACCAAATTTATGAACAGTCTAGATTTTGTAGAACCTTCTGTAAAATTGCCACAGTAAGAAGACCAATGACAAGATTCACATGTGTGTGATAGAGCTGGGGATGCCTAAGGGATTTCATCACCTCTAATTTACTATGGCCTGGCTATTCTGATCTATGAGTGGGAGGAAATATGTAAATAATAGTGTCTTGTCTTCATGAAGAAGTCCTTGTACGTGGCAATAGATATGCCAATTTTTTTTCTTGGTTCTATTTAATCAAACTTCACTGATGAATACCAATATACAAAATGATACAAGGAAAAGTTACCATAGTAAAGAATTTCAGGTTTTTAAAGTAAGTTTTTCAGATATTTAGCATGTATCACTATCTTTCTAAAACTAGTTACTGCGTCACTGCCAGAAGACTGGCACTTATTAAATAAACAAGAACAGATGGCCACAATATATAAATAACTATCGCCCAAGTCAAAGATGGCATGATTTTCTGAGGAACCAGGCAGAAGTGGGTCAAGAAATCTCAAAAACATAAATGGAATGATTCGCTTCCAAAACACATTAATGGTTATGTGATATGCTGTCAAAGGACATCAAGTTTTTAAAAATTTTATACATATATATGTATAATGATTATTGTTACAATATTGATTATATATATATAATCAATAACGTATGTACCCTAGGACATGTCTCATGGAATCATCTCAACCACACAAGTTTATGAGTGATGTCCTACACTGATCTTTACAACTGCCCAGCTTAACACATGGTAGATGACTTGGAGGGGAAAATGCTTTTATTTATTAATTACACATATCCTGGGTTATAGACCCACTCAAAGAGTATTAAGAATAATTTTGGTGTTCTTCCTACAAATAAATTATTTAGTAACTTGTAGTTCAACACAGATCCTACCAGAGCAGGCAACAAATACATCTCAAGATACAAATGCATCTGTCACATGAGTTGTGTTCCTGTTCCATAATTCACACTCTTGTTCTGTACAGTCCTATATTGGTGACGTGATACAATTTTTCACTAGCATTGACAATCAAGTCAGAACCTGCTAGAATTTCAATAATGTACGTCCCAAATGATACCATTCTCCTGACATTCTTGTATACTTTTTCTTCCTCTTCAGAGGTTTCTCTATGTCTAGCATATTTTCTTATTCTATTAAGCTAGATCCTGTATAAGTGATCTAGTCACTTATAAGATCTAGATCTAATACAAGATCTAGATCTTATATTAGTGAACCTCCTGTTACTCTCTCCTGAAGGATATACTCTGACCCATCACAAACAAATAATCCCAGTGCCCAAGGGCATATTCAAATAAAGTCATAGGTGTTAAGTTCCCAGAACTAGATTTAAAATACTGTCATTTATATAAGGATATTCCATATTCAAAGTCTTATACTCAAACTATTTTAATTCACCAAGTTGACTTTAACTAACTTAATCTTGTTAGCACTTGGTCAAATCTCTGATGCCAAAATATCATGTAATTGGAGAGCTGGTACTAGGAAAATCTCCTTTTCACTATATAGTACTTTTCATCAATGTTTTCTTTCTGTTCTCATTAACTGATGCCATGTTTATTTAGTCGAACACTGCAGTGCATACTGTGTGCAGAACCTTTTTTTGTTGTTTTTAGTTATCTGATTTTAAAGTTGAGGTATTACTTGCAGTATGGTACACATATCTTTAGTACATAGTTTGATGACTTTTTATACTTGTATACATATACTTGTGTAACCATCACCTGGATCAAGGTATAGAACATTTCCAGCGTCCCAGAAGGCTGTTGTCCCTTCCCAGACAATAGTCCCACTGTTCTACCTAGTATCACCATTGTTTTACCTGTTCTTGAATTATTCTAATTTGTTGGATTTTACATGCTAGTAAGATTTTTTTTTAACATCTTTATTGGAGTATAATTACTTTGCAATGGTGTGTTAGTTTCTGCTTCATGCTAGTAAGATTTTTAAGTGACACACTGATCAGAATAGGAAACATTCTTAGAAGGAAGGGAGGTTTGGATAGCATCAGTATGTGTACTGGTAATAATGAAGACCATATCAGTCTTTTTGTGTGAGGTGAGGGTCAGACCAAAATAGGAGAAAGCCCAGTTGAGCCCGAAGGGATAGCTGTTAATGGGAAAAGAGGGTAGGTAGAACCTGAGCAAGAGACACAAAATAAGTACTGTGAAAGGTATGAGGAGAAAGAAATTACGATGTCATCGAAGTTAACTTAAAAAAGAGCAACAAGCAGAAGGGGAGGTTGTTGAAATAAAACACAATAGAAAGAGCCAGTAGAATGAGGCTGGAAAGGGGGGCTGTGAATTTGTCCAGAAGGAATTCACTGGTGGCCTTACTGAGGACAGTCGTGGTAGAGTGTAATGACGGAAGTGAAATTGCAAAGTGCTAAGAAGGAGTTAGTGGAGAAGACATAGAAGTATTTGTTTTAAGTGACACAAATCAAATCAACAAGTTGAGCTTTCTTAGGGAGGAAAAAAGATTAAATGATAGCTGGAAGCATTGTGGTGAACGGTTTCCTACAGAAATAGAAAAGCTGTGCTAAAACTTAAACAGCTAGAGAGAGAGAAATATAAAGGGACGGAGAAATTGCTGAATGGCAGAAAGGGAAGGGAAAAGCTTTGGCTCCCCACTCAGAAGGGACGAAAAGAGGAGAACAAAAGTGACAGTTTTCAGCATTCTCGTGACAGCAATAGAGATGAAGGAAGTGAAAGAAAGGAGATGGCAACAGTGAAAGAGGAAATGTGCATTTTGATATAGTTTAAATTATTTATTATTATGTTAAACTATGATTTTTCAAAGTTAAGTTTCATTCTGATTCAACAAACATTCAACAAACATTTCACAAACACCAAACGCCAGGCATTTTGCTACATACTTATCCTTACCTGGGAGAAACATTGTTTACAAAGCAACACACACACACACACACACACACACACACACACGGAAATTAACATAACTTTTATGTGAGTATTCCATGTATATGACTTCATTTGCATCTCAAAATAACCTTAAGAGATAGGGTAGATGCTAATCTATTCTACAGATGAGGAAATTGAAAATCAAAGAAATATGTGACTGTTTAATATTGCAGAGTTAATTAAGACCCAGACCTAAGACTTCCAGGTGGGAGCTAGGGCCATCTCCCCTGAAACGTAAAAAGCCTGCAGTGGATTTGTCTGTGGATGTGTTTTTCTCACTTGTTCTCTGACCACTTGGACCTTGACTTAGAATTTAACAATACCTTCACCGACTTCCTTTTCTGAACTTCTTATCGGATGTGGTTGGATGCTGCGCTGCGGTCTGTTACCTTCCCGACAGAGGGATGTGTGACCATGACAGCTTCATGCAAATTATATTCAAGCTCCTCAGACTTTAGAAACCTCTGGTTTTTTTTATCTGCTTTGGGTCTGTGTTGCTGTGCGTGGGCTTTCTCTAGTTGCAGGGAGCAGGGGCTACTCTTCGTTGCGGTGCGCGGGCTTCTCATTGCAGTGGCTTCTCTTGTTGCAGAGCACAGGCTCTAGGCGTGCGGGCTCAGTAGTTGTGGCACGTGGGCTGTAGGGCACAGGCTCAGTAGTTGTGGCGCACGGGCTTAGTTGCTCCGCAGCATGTGGGATCTCCCCAGACCAGGGCTTGAACCCATGTCCCCTACAATGGCAGGTGGATTCTTAACCACTGCATCACCAGGGAAGCCCAGACTTTAGAAACCTTAGGTTCAAAAAGTATGGGGAAGGAGTGAGCACAATATTTTTTTTTTTAATTTATGAAGAGGATGATCCAGAAACTGAGAGTATTGCATATTTCCTTCACCACCTGTATTGCCAGTTTTGCCCTGTTTATAAGGAAGAAAAGAGAATTTGCTTTATCTCTTATGTGATTTGTTGAACTTGCTCTTGCTTACTTTTGTCTTGGTTGTAAATAACTATTTACGTATAGGCTCATTTTAAGAGTTTGTCACAACATTCTTTATGATGGATTTGCCTCCCCTTTGCCCATTGTCCCATGCCTACATATGAACTCCAACAATTGATGAAACATTTTCTCTTTGATTCATTAGTCCAGGAATGAACTGGATAGTTCTAGTAATGAAGAAAGGGAAATTGTTTTGAATCTATCCCAAGAAATATGGCAATGATTATCACATTTGAAGGAAATATTAGAATTGCTGTTATATAATATTAAAAAAATATTGTCTTGTGTCTTAAGGAAGTTACTGTAGCTCCTGTAGTTCATCTTTCACACATAGTCATTTGTTTATTTTCACACTGTGTTTTGTAGGAAGGTTGAATGTGATCCTCATTTATAGGTAAAGAAAATGGTATATGAGGAGTGACTTGTTGACAGCCACACTAACAGATGAAGACATTTCCAAGAGACCCAGAGTGAGCAGAAGGAGAAAAAAAAGTAGAGGAAAAAATGTCTTCTGAATGTAAATTCTACTATTTGTGCATTACAAAAAAAAGTACAGTGGACTAGTATCACTGCCATAATCTGAATTTGTTTATAAGTAAAAGGATTCTTCAGAGAGACTGGATGGAAATCTATGATCATGAGGACAATAATAGAAGATAACACTACATAAGATAATGTGAATTCAGGTCTTTCCTTGCAGGACCTTTCATTTTATATTCTCACATACTTCCCCCATCCTATCTTCATGCCATTCCATCACTCCAACACTTGTTTCAGTGTTCAGAACACAGTGGTTCCTCAGTGAAATTCACCTGTCTGACTATATTTGTATTCCTGCCATATTCTTTTTACTCCTTACTAATATAAGAGCTTCAGGTCATGGACTTCCATTCTCTTGGCCAGACATTATTGGGATTTTCAACACTAGAGTGGAAATAATTATGCAATACATATTTTTACCCAAAGCTACTAGAAATCTTGAACCATTGAAGAAAGTAACTAATAAGATGTCTTTAGTCATTCACTATATTCCCAATGAGCTCTAAATAGTGGAGAGAGTCTTTAGCATGGATAGAAAGGTAAATGTAACTTAATCCAACCCCTTCAGTTTATAAAGATGAAGGAATGAAACTCTAGATAGGTTAAATGACCTAGTCAAGGCTATTCAATTTTTAATGGAATTTCTTTTAATGATATCAGTGTATATCATTTTTTAAAGATGTAATTGACATATAATACTGTGTAAGTTTAAGGTGTACAATATGTTGATTTGATATATGTATATATTACAATATGATTACCACCATAGCTTTAGCTAGCATCTTCATTATGTCACAGAATAATCATTTCTTTTTTGTGGTGAGATTTATGATCTAGTCTTTTAGAAATTTTGAAGTATATGACACAGTATTGTTAACTATAATCACAATGCTTAGATTGTGATCTAAATGCCTTAGATCTCCAGAGCTTATTCATCTTCCAACTGCAAGTTTATATCCTATGACCAACATCTCCCCAGTTCCCCCAACCACCAGCCCCTGGCACCCACAATTCTACTCTCTGTTTCTACAAGTTCAGCTTTTTTTTTACAGTCCACATATAAGTGATATCATACAGTATCTTTGTCTTTCTCTGTCTGACTTATCTCACTTAGCATAATGCCCTCGAAGTCCATTCATGTTATTGCAAATGGCAGGATCTCCTTCTTTCTCATCAAAGTCATTCAATTAGTAACAGAATTAATTCAAGAAATTGTTTCTTGACTTCTACCAGTCTAGTGTTTTTTTTTTTCATTCTATTAAACAGAATCTTTAATATGTCATAATTCTTTTTTCTTGAGCTAAGTTACATTTTTGAGGAAAGTTTTTTAAACTTTCAAAAGTAAACACATTAAATGTATGAGGTCTGTCTCTTGTCTTTTCGGTAGTGCTATTGAATTCAGAATAACAATACGATGATGATGATGATTATAGGTTCAATTTCCTGGTCACAGTCTGAGTATCTCTAGGCCAACTTATGCATATTAAAATCATGGACTTGATGGAACTTGACATGTGATTCTCAAGGTATAAGTGTGAGTTCATCATCACTAGTGGGGAAGAAAAGACAAGACACTGCCTGCTGAAAGTGCCATTAATTTTCGGCACAAAGTTCAGCATATGTAAAGACTGAATCTCACAGAGAAAAGAAATCACGCACTGTCTGTGTTTAGAACTTAACATAGATTATTGGAAATGTTAAATTAACCTGATCCTTCCCCCCACCTAATTATAAAGCATGGAGAGGGCAGACTATCAAAAATGTGTTTTAGAACATATCTACCAAGACTCGGTCCTGGGGTAAGGAATATAGTCTATAAGGATTGAAGAAGAACATCTCATGGTCTAAAATGGGACAGCAAATATTAGGAGTAAAAATGAAAATTCTTGTCTCAACTCTGTCCCCTGCACAGAGTAAACTTCACTAATATTAACTGAAGAAGATTATATCTCAGAACCATCTTGTAGCATTAAGTACCCCATAATATAATTTTTGACAGCATGTGTAAAAATGAGGCATATTATAAGAGGCCTGTATATCCAAATAATTTTAGAATATGAAGGTATTATAAATATGAAGTTTCTACATTGGGTCAAAATACCTGAAGTTATATGAATTCATCACTACCAACTCCCAGTAGTCATTGAAATGATAGCAAAATGTAAAAATAGGAATGAATCAGTAATCATTCAAGACAACTTGATAGAAAAAAATACTATCATCATATTTGATGAACTTCTGGAAGATATAATGTAGATGGAATCTAACTGATAGTGAAAACTAACAGTGCTGAAAAAGAAGAGATACACATAGAATAAAAAGTTAATTTTCCCACATAACTCAAGACTCCAAACCATAAAGGAATATTTCCTCTGCTAAAAGAAAAAAATTAAAGGTTACTATGAGAAAGAAGCAATCAGAATTCTTGGACATTGGAAATATTAGTATCATTTTTTTAAAATACATGTTAGAGAAGATGGTGGTGTGGGAATACGCTGAGTTAGCATCTCCCCACAGCTAGGGCACCTGCTGGCTGCTGGTGGGGGACCCTGATGCCCAAGAACATGAGAGAAATCCCCAAGTGAACCGGTAGGACGTGGAGGGACTGAGACGGGAGGAGAAGTGGAGGTCAGAAAGGATCAGTGCTCCTGAGGCTGGGGAGATCAGGACAGGCAGGTGGGAAGGGCCTTCTGGGAGGAGCAGGAGAGGGGTGGAGGGTGATTGCCCCACTCACTCGAGCCCAGGAAGCCTGCTGGACTCCCAGGTAAGGTCCCCTGACCTCTGAGACCAGGGGTGGGGGACAGGCCTGGGCCTCTTCTGTTCCTTGAGCCTAAGCCCCACCTCCCACAGCCCCCATGGCCTTTTCCAGCCCTGTAGGTTCTGAGCATTGGCCCCACCCACTGCCCAAACCTCATTCTTGCTTAGGCCCCGCCCTCCACAGCCAAGGCCTCCCCCCTCTTTTTTTTTTCTTTTTCCTCCTCTTTCTTACTACTGTGGTACTGTTATACCTTCCGGTTGTTGTTTCATCTATGTTTTTATTTTTATATTCTGTCTAACATGTCTGTTAGTTTCCTAGTCTAATTTTATTTTTTACTTTGTTATTGTTCTTTTTTTTTTTTTTTCAACTCCATGTGGCTTGCAGGATCTTGGTTCATGAGCCAGGGGTCAGACTGAAGCTCCTGTGGTGGGAGCTCTGAGTCTGAACCACTGGACTAACAGAGAAACTCAGACCCCAGGGAATATTCATTGGAGTGAGGTCTCACGGACGTCCTCATCTCAGCACTAAGACCTAGCTCTACCCAACAGTCTACAAGCTCCAGTGTTGGAAGCCTCAGGCCAAACAACCAATAAGACAGGAACACAATCCACCTCATATAAGGAGGGACACTACATAATGATCAAGGGATCAATCCAAGACGAAGATATAACAATTATAAATGTTTATGCACCCAACAGAGGAGCACCTCAGTACATAAGGCAAATGCTAACAACCATGAAAGGAGAAATTGACAGTACCACAATAATAGTAGGGGACTTTAATACAGCACTTACACCAATGGACGTATCATCCAAAGAGAAAATAAATAAGGAAACACAAGCTTTAAATGACACAATAGACCAGATAGATTTAAATGATATTTATAGAACATTCCATCTGAAAGCAAAGTAATACACTTTCTTCTCAAGTGGACATGGAACATTCTGCATGATAGATCACATCTGGGTCACAAATCAAGCCTTGGAAAATTTAAGAAAATTGAAATCGTATCAAGCATCTTTTCTGACCACAATGCTATGAGACTGGAAATCAATTGCAGGAGAAAAACGATAAAAACCACAAATACATGGAGGCTAAACAGTGCACTACTAAATAACCAAGAGATCACTGAAGAAATCAAAGAAGAAATTAAAAAGTACGTAGAAACAAATGACAACGAAAACACAATGACCCAAAACCTATGGGACACAGCAAAAACAGTTCTAAGACCAACGTTTATAGCAATTCAATCTCACCTCAAGAAAAAAGAAAAATCTCAAATAAACAATCTAACCCTACACTTAAAACAAGCAGAGAAAGAAGAACAAAGAAAACCCAAAGTCAATAGAAGGAAAGAAATCATAAAGATCAGAGCAGAAATAAATGTAATAGAAATGAAGAAAACAATAGCAAAGATCAATAAAAGTAAAAGCTGGTTCTTTGACAAGATAAACAAAACTGATAAACCCATAGCCAGACTCATCAAGAAAAAGAGGGAGAGGATGCAAATCAGTAAAATTAGAAATGAAAAAGGAGAAATCACAATGGACAGTGCAGAAATACAAAGGATTATAAGAGACTACTACAAACAACCATATGCCAATAAAATGGAAAACCACGAAGAAATGGATAAATTCTTAGAAAGGTCCAATTTTCCAAGACTGAACCAGGAAGAATTAGAAAATATAAACAGACCTATCACAAGTAATGAAATTGAAACTATAATTTAAAATCTTCCAACAAACGAAAGTCCAGGACCAGATGGCTTCACAGGGGAATTCTATCAAACATTTGGAGAAGAGCTAACACCAATCCTTCTCAAACTCTTCCAAAAAATTGCAGAGGGAGAAACACTCCCAAATTCATTCTATGAAGCCACCATCACCCTGATACCAAAACCAGAAAACGACATCCCCCAAAAACAAAAATTACAGGCCAATATCACGGATGAACATAGATGCAAAAATCTTGAATAAAATACTAACAAACAGAATCCAACAACACATTAAAAGGATCATACACCATGACCAAGTGAGATTTATCCTAGGGATGCAAGGATTCTTTAATACACACAAATCAATCAATGTGATACACCACATTAACAAAGAATAAAAACCATTTGATCATTTCAATAGATGCAGAAAAAGTTTCTGACAAAATTCAACACCCATTTATAATAAAAACTCTCCAGAAAATGGGCACAGAGGGAACCTACCTCAACATAATAAAGACCATATATGACAAACCCACAGCAAACATCATTCTCAATGGTGAAAAACTGAAAGCATTTCCTCTAAGATCAGGAACAAGACAAGGATGTCCACTCTCACCACTATTATTCAACATAGTTTTTGAAGTCCTAGTCATGGTAATCAGAGAAGAAAAAGAAATAAAAGGAATACAAATTGGAAAAGAAGAAGTAAAACTGTCACTGTTTGCAGATGACACGATAGTGTACATAGAAAATGCTAAAGATGCCACCAGAAAACTACTAGAACTAATCAATGTACTTGGTAAAGTTGTAGGATACAAAATTAATACACAAATTTCTGGCATTTGTATACACCAACAACTAAAATCTAAAGATGCCACCAGAAAACTACTAGAACTAATCAATGTACTTGGTAAAGTTGTAGGATACAAAATTAATACACACATTTCTGGCATTTGTATACACCAACAACTAAAACTCAGAAATTAAGGAAACAATCCCATTTACTATTGCAACAAAAAGAATAAAATACCTAAGAATAAACCTGCCTAAGGAGGCAAAAGACTTTTACTCAGAAAATATAAAACACTGATGAAAGAAATCAAAGATGACCTAAACAGATGGAGAAATATACCATGTTCTTGGATTGAAAGAATCAATATTGTGAAAATGACTATACTACCCAAGGCAATCTACAGATTCAATGCAATCCCTCTCAAACTACCAATGGTATTCTTCACAGAATTAGAATAAAAAATTTTACAATTCATATGGAAACACAAAAGACCCCGAAGAGCTAAAGCAATCTTGAGAAAGAAAAACGGAGTTAGAGGAATCAAGCTCCCTGACTTCAAACTATACCACAAAGCTACAGTAATGAAGACAGTATGGTACTGGCACAGAAACAGAAATATAGATCAATGGTACAGGATAGAATGCCCAGAGATAAACCCATGCACATATGGTCACCTAATTTACAACAAAGGAGGCAAGAACATACAATGTAGAAAAGACAGCCTCTTCAAATAAGTGGTGCTGGGAAAACTGGACAGCTACATGTAAAAGAATGAAATTAGAACAGTCCCTAACACCATACACAAAAATATACTCAAAACGGTTTAAAGTCCTAAATGTAAGACCAGACACTATAAAACTCTTATAGGAAAACATAGGAAAAACACTCTTTGACATAAACTACAGCAAGATCTTTTTTGACCCACCTCCTAGAGTAATGGAAAGAAAAAGAAAAATAAACAAATGGGACTTAATTAAACATAAAAGCTTTTGCACAGCAATGGAAACCACAAACGACAAAATACAACCCTTAGAATGGGAGAAAATATTTGCTAATGAAACAACGGACAAAGGATTAATTTCCAAAATATACGAAGAGCTCATGGAGCTCAATATCAAAAAAGCAAACAATCCAATTAAAAAATGGGCAGAAGACCTACATAGACATTTCACCAAGGAAGATATACATATGGCTGAGAGGCACATGAAAAGATGCTCAACATTACCAATTATTAAATGCAAATCAAAACTACAATGAGGTATCACCTCACACTAGTCAGAATGGCCATTATCAAAAAATCTAGAAACAATAAATGCTGGAAAGGGTGTGGTGAAATGGGAACCCTCCTGCACTCTTGGTGGCAATGTAAAATGATCCAACCACTATGTAAAACAGTACGGATGTGCATTAAAATACTAAAAATAGAACTACCATATGACCCAGCAATCCCACTACTGGGCATATACCCTGAGAAAACCATAATGCAAAAAGAGACATGTACCACGATGTTCATTGCGGCACTATTTACAATAGCCAGGACATGGAAGCAACCTAAGTGTCCATCGACAGATGAATGGATAAACAAGATGTGGTACATATATACAATGGAATATTACTCAGCCATAAAAGGAAATGAAATTGACTTATTTGTAGTGAGGTGGATGGACCTAGAGTCTGTCATACAGTGTGAAATAAGTCAGAAAGAGAAAAACAAATACCGTATGCTAATGCATATATATGGAATCAAAAAAAAAAAAAATGGTATTGAGGAACCTAGTTGCAGGGCAGGAATATAGACATAAAGAATGGACTTGAGGACATGGGGTGGGAGGGGGAAGCTGGGGTGAAGTGAGAGTAGCATCGACATATATACACTTTGTAAAATAGGTAGCTAGTGGGAAGCAGCCACATAGCACAGGGAGATCAGCTCGGTGCTTTGTGACCACCTAGAGGGGTGGGATAGGGAGGATGGGAGGGAGGCTCAAGAGGGATTGGATTTGGGGACTTATATATGCATATGGCTGATTCACCTTGGTGTACAACAGAAACTAACACAGTATTGTGAAGCAAATATACTCCAATAAAGATCTATTTTAAAAAATAGAAATATTAGTATCATGATTTATAAACAAAAAACAATAGAGGGGCTGAATTTTTTACTAGTTATGCTAAAGAAAAAGGGTCTGGAATATCAAGTTGGATATTCCCGAAATGCAGGGCAAAAAGACAAAGATAAACTTATGAGAGACAAGTAAGACAAAATACTTATCAAAAAAAATTTTTAGAAGCAGAGACATAAAGAAGTAAAGAAATAGTCAAGGAAAAGATAGAAGCACATTTCTCTGAACTTAGAAAAGACAATTTGTCAAATAGAAAAGAGTCTATTGATTGCTCTGGAAGAATAAAAATGGAGTCATTAAAAATCTATCAACATCATTGGTAAACAAAAAATATCACAAATTCAGTAGAAAAAAAGAAGTTACGTGCAAAGAATTAAAAAAAAAACAGACTTTGAGGTGTCTTCTCAGTTACATACGGAAAATAGCAGAGCACTTGCCCAGAACTCCTGAGGGGAAAACTGCCAAACCCAAATATCTGCATTTAAAAAAAAAAAACTACCATTCAAATATAAGGGCAAAGAATACGTTTTAAGGATAAATAAGCTTCAGATATTTTACTATCTATGCACCCTCTACAGTTCTCAAGAATGTTCTCCAGCTAAGTGAAAATTAAATTCTAGGAAGTAGAAATCGAAGATATAAAAACTTGTGATGAACAAAGACACCGTGAAACTAAGTGTTGATAATATGGTGGTGAATATAATTTATTAGGTAAAGATTCAGAGACCAGGTTAGGTATAATATTAAGAAAAGCCACTGGGAGAAAATTCAGTCTGATTTCAACACAATTGTTTGATGACGGAAAACGTGAGAGGAAAACATTAAATTACAATAAAGGCCCTATCTGGCTGAAAGGAAAGGCTACTAATGCTGATTATTTTTCTGAGCCCTTATGGAAAATATGTGTCAATGTTTGTTAACATTTTGAATGCAGTCAGTTGTATCAGCTGGGAGAGGCTAGGCAATGTAGTGGTAAAAAGCAGGCCCAAGGGACTTCCCTGGTGGCGCAGTGGTTAAGAATCCGCCTGCCAATGCAGGGGACACGGGTTCGAGCCCTGGTCCAGGAAGATTCCACATGCTGCGGAGCAACTAAGCCCGTGAGCCACAACTACTGAGCCTGCATGCCACAACTACTGAAGTCCGCACGCCTAGAGCCCGTGCTCCGCACCAAGAGAAGCCACCGCAATGAGAAACCCGCACACTGAAACGAAGAGTAGCCCCCGCTCGCCGTGACTAGAGAAAACCCGCATGCAGCAACAAAGACCCAATGCAGCCAAAAATAAATAAATAATAAATAAATTTAAAAAAAAAAAGCAGGCCCATATTTCAGGGGCATAAGCATAATAATAGGAACCCAGGCTGACATCATCCCCGAAGCCATCACGTCAAGATGAGACATCAGGGTTCACTGCTGCAGATGGAGAGGGCATGGAAGGAAAGAGAGAGAGAAGGACACCATGGGAAACCACATACTGGCTCCCAAATACTACAGCCCCTACGTAACAAATCAAGTCACAGCATCATGCTCACCTTCAAAAGGGCAAGGGGGTATAATGTCCCCTATTTACAGGAAGGAAGTGTCGGTGACCACTGCTGACGTTTCCCACAATCACAGACTAGAAATTAAAGGCAGAACATCCAAAGCTCTATAAGAAATACAGTAAGTGAAATAAAATGTGATTAATTTGGTAAAAATGTAGAAAGAAAAAAGGATACAACAACAAAAATTGGAAAATATATGGTACGTTGTCAGAAATAACACCAAACATATCAACGATTATACTAATGTGAATGAAAGGTATGCCCCCAACAAAAGACAATAATACTCAAATTGGTTATTAGCTAATTAAATAAAAGTCAGCGGAATTTTCCTCATGAGAGGTCCAGGTAAAATGACACCAAAACTTGAAAATAAACTGATGTGAAAAATAATAGAAGTATGCTAAGATAGAAAGAGAAAGAGAGGAAGGAAAAGGAAGGGGAGGAGGAAAAGGAAGAAAGCAGGAGTGGTAATATTTGACATTAGACACATTCGAATGTGTAGCAGAATGAACTAAAGGGAATCAAGATGATTCACATTGATGAGAGATAAACATCTACCAAGAATCTATAAAAGTTATGATATTTAATACACCATTCAGCAAATAATCAAACTATAGGAGGCAAAACAAGTAGAATTCGACATGACTAAAATGAAACAGAAGCTGACAGCTCAAAGACACACAACAAGTAATAATACAGAGGATCTGGACGACATAATCAACATGCTTGATATGTGTGTGTCTGAGTGGATATATGTAATATATTGTAATAATACTCAGGAAAATGTATAAACTTAACAAGTTTTCTTTTAGGAAAAGCGAAATGATAAAAAAGGAAAAAAAGACACAATATTAAAGAAATTTCAGTAGCTTCCCATTCCCAAAGAAGTGGAAGCTGGCAATATTGTTCAAGGATGCATTATGCTTTTATGACATGTCTTAACTTCAGTTTGTCAGTCAAAAAGATTGACAAGAGATTGACATGCCAGTTCCATATATTTGCATATTCTCATTGTAATTTTTCTATTTTGAATATTTGGGGATGACTCTAGTTTAGTCAGTATAAGGGTTTTAAAAAATTATTTATTAATGTATTACTCTTATTTAGGGGAAATCAATGAACAAGTCCATTAGCTTTTATATGTAGATATGTTTTCATTATTTTACTAGTCAATTAGTTTTACTGTATTCAGAAAACACAGAATTCGAGGTAATTATTATCATCACATTATTTTCTAAATTATAAATTTTACTTTAAAATCTAAGTTCAACACTCAGGCTACGTCACAAATGAAATGACAAGGCCGAAAATATAAATGCCTACAGGACAAGACAGTGAGTGATGCAGGTGGTAAGGACTCTGGAAAACTGGAGGGCAGGCGTGTCATCTTGGAGGGGAAGGGCAACCACTTCAGGGCTCCAGCCAATTGTCATCATGTAGGAATTGTCACCATGTAGGAAGTCAGACCCATGCAGCCACATTTTCTAATATACTAGGAGAAGTGGGAATAGTTGGAAACCTGGCAGTTCTGGGTCTTTAGATAGACATGTTTATCTCCAGGCAATAACAGGCATGAGTTTACAATTAGTACAGAGAATACAGGATGGAAGGGCCACTGCAATAACCCTTTAACTAGTTAACCTGCCTGACATGTCATTCCTATTCATTCTCCACAGCTTAACGGAGTGATGTTTTGAAAACTCAAATTTCATGAAGTCACTAGTATTTATAACCATGCAATGGCTTCCTACTACTGTAGGAACAAAGACCAAAACCTTAATGTACCGCATGGTTTTCATGACCTGCACTCTTAACTACTGACCCAGCCTTGTCTCTGACCTCTCTCCTTCTGGTCCAGTGTGCTCAAACTTACTGGCTCCTTTCAGTTTACCAGATATTTTCTCCTTTTCACATAATATTATTCCTAGAAGGTTCTAGTTGTCACCCTATCCCTCTAATAATCCCCCAATTAATAGCCATTCACCCTTCAGATCACAGCCCAAACATCATTTCCTTAGAGAATTCTTCCTGGATATATTCTCATACTTGGTACCCCATTACATGCTCTCACACACCTGTGTAATTTTCCTTCCTAATCACTTACTACAATTTGAGTTTAATAATCTCTCCCACTAACCTGTGAGCATAAGGAGATAATGAATGTGTCTCTTTTGTTAATCATTATCAATGCAGTGCCTAGCACAGTGCCTAGTAAATAGTAAGCCTGTACTAAATAATTGATTAATGAAAGAGCAATTGAGCTGCAATGGGAATGCTATGGTGTTTACTAGCTTTTATAGATGATTTTGGCCTCTATGTCTGTAATGAAATAATCAAAGACAGAAGAGAATATTTAGAAGGCAAAAGTTAAAACGTCATTTGGATACAAGGACAAATATCCTTTTGGCAAGTTTCTTACCTTTGAGACGTTTTTATTAGCTGTTCCAAATAAGGGTTATAAACAAGGGAAATTTTTCTACAGAGTTGAATTTGGATTGATGTAGAAGTAACCTTAAGACTAAGAGTGTCATGTTTTCGCCGTTAATAATAAATATATCATTCAGCATCTAACAATAGATTTTAAAAAGAAATGAACATCCTGTAGCATTAATGGCATTATTTGTCAAGAATCGTATTCATTTATTTTGCACTAAGCCTCCTTCCAGGATGCCCTAATGGACCATGAAGCAGTAAACATTTAGACTTGAATAAGCGCTCTCCCCTCTATCTGACTCTTTAATTCCTTTATCCTTTTCCATGTTTGAGTCTGACACTTTATTCACTTTCTCATTTGAACACCTCCATCTATCAAGTCTGGGAAATCCATTCTTTCTCTTCCTCGAGGCCTTCATAGAAGAATCACACTTAATTCTACTTAGAGCCACATCTCAGAGGGTAAAACGTGGACTCTTTATGCTCTGGTTGGAAAAGGAAGCAGGCACTTCATGAATATCAGCGGCAATTTTCCAATGAGAAGAATATTCTTGATACCTTAGAAATGAAGCTTTAGCAAATTCTCCAGGTTTCACCAACTTGCTACTCCTTTATAAAAACAGTTTTAAAATCTTTGCTATTGTGTTATAGATTATGAACACTGATATTTCAAACATTAAAATGTCATTTGGTATCTTCTTTGTACATTGTTATCTTCAGCATGTAGCTCTAAGGCTTGTTATGTTTTAGAAAAACAAGATCATCGTGTACTCCATGCTGCTAAATAGTTTGAAAGCTTTCAAGTTGAATCCTTAGGAAGTTATTCTCCCTCTTAATAGACGACTTAGTAAAAGGAGGTAAAAAAAAAGAATAAGAAAACTGTCAGTGCTATTGATGGTCTTTAATTCATATCTGCAGGTTCCAGGTTAACGTTTGATGATAGCCCCTTATAACTGAAGGAAAACTAAAGTCATATTCTATTCAGAAGGCCTATAGAGTGAGAAGGAGTTTACTGAACTCTATCTCTTTCAAAGAATGATTGCAAAGAAAGATTGTCATTAGAATTTTCACTGGTACTTTGAAAATTCTTTTTCTCTTGTAAAAGATATATTTGAAGAATAAATAAGGTGTAGGTACCACACATTAATAAATAAGTAATCATCATATTTCAGGATTACACTACAGACACCAGCTTTTGATTTGCTTTTCTAGTGAAAGTGAAGGATTTGCATGCCCCACCCAATGCTTTCTCAGAGCACAACTTACAGCATATGCAAATCACCTGGATAGGAAAAGGCTATGATTAGTGACCATGCAGCCAAAGAGAGAACTCTGGAGGAATTAAATAAATGGTTTTGATCTCATTTTCACAACATTTATTCCAAAACCAAAATGTTGACCTCCAATGGAATGGACCATCTGTTTGCCTCTTAGCAACTGAAATAGTGAATTTAGCTCTGAATCATGCAGGGTCATTTTTTTCCAGTTACAAAATTGTGTATGCTAGGACTCTCCAGTACCAGAAACTGTTATCAACTCCTTTCCAACATCCAAATGAAATGGTCTCAACACTACTTGATATTAATAAAAGAGAGAGGAAAACATCTGAAGCAGCAGAAAGCCATCAATGTCAAGTTCCCAGTCCATTTTACAGACAGACCAACAAAAGATTGAGCTCTTTCATCTCCCCCTTCATGCAATTATGTCTTCAGATGGAGAAGTTGTGGCAGCGTGAATGTACTTTCATGGACATTGCCTGCCTCAGTGGGACAAACATCAGGCCTGCTCAGAACCCAGAAAGTTCCCAGGCACAGAGGCATTGACAAACATCTGCCCTCTACTTCCGTGTAAGCAGGCTTATAATTCCACCTACCTCAGGTCCATGTTAGGCCCCTACTTGACTCTGTGCAATTATTACTTTATTACAAATTAATAAAACCATATTTTACTAAAAGCAGCTAAGGTAAATCCAGTTGACTGATTTTTTAATTTTCTTTTAACTGTCTTTGCACTTTGGGCTCTGGTTTAGGTGCAGAGACTGATTTTACTTTAGATGACTTATTTCTAAAATATGATGAAATCTTTTTGTCAGTTTAATTTTACTGCCTTTCAGAAACAGGAATCAAATGTTTACATTATCTTCATCTAAGCTGGGACAAAAGGTTTCTGTGATAAATACCTAATACCATTTTTTACATTGAACTTCTGTTCCCAGTTCATTTCATAGCTACCACACATATATACATAATTATATTATATTGAAAGAATATTGGAAGGCAGATTCTTAAAAATGTTGTGTTCATTACTAAAAGTAATAACCGATTTCCCTTTCCCCTCATTTTGTTGCTTTTTGGTACTAGAATGCATTAAATTCCATTTGCATTTAATTCTATTGGTACACTATGTTTTGAGGGCTAAGTATTGATCCTGCATGATTAAGATAGTATTCAGACACAAAAATAAAGAAAAAAAAATGTATTTAATGGACAAACCACATCCTGCAGCTAGCTCAGAAGTGAATATCACTGGTCACAAAGGAAAATGAAACAGGAAATATAAAAGTCTTAGTAATACTAATACTTATGATTGGGAAAGGAGTCTTAGGCTCAGGGCATGCAGATGATAGATCAGTTATACCACCTTTTTATTCAAAGGACACCACACTTTATTATTTGACAATCTGCAAAGTTTAGCTGTAGTTTTGGAATCGATCATATTAATGTTGATATATATCTGGCTATGTGTAGCATATTTCTACCTAGAAATCTCTTCTTACATTCTATCTGCAAGGCCAAGTTTCAGAAATAGTTGCCATCCATTCTTTTCTAAAGGAGCGTTTCATTATGATTAAATTTTATTGTACCATTTAGAGAAAAAGTTTCTGAAATGCAGAAAGTAGAACAAACTTGGGTTTCCTACCTTTGAGTTCATACAATTAGTCCAGAAACCGGATCTTAAATGGCACAAGGCAATTTTCATAGTTTAAAGAGAGAAGACAGTAAATCTGGTTTATCATGTTCTTCTACTTCTTTCAGAAACATGTGAGGAAATGTGAGGACCACTGTGAATCGAACAATAATCATAAAATTAGGAACAAAAGAATCAGACGGAACAAAGCCTTTTTTTTTTCTTTTTTCTCCTTTCTTTTTTAGGATTCTAAATCACATACAAAACATTTGTTCTGCTCCAGCTCTTTGTGAACTAATTGGCTCTCCTGGAGGGATAGGTAATTGTACCTGACTACACAAGCTGTCCCGAAGCTCCCTTGGAAAGCTCCAGTAAGCTTCTAGTGTTAGCAGCCATCAAGGATCTCACGGGTCAGGCATCGGATCGATACAGCTAAAAGCAGCAGGGACTGTAATGTCGACAGCAGGTTTCAGAAGGCGCTGCAAGTGCCAGTGTGTTCCTCTTCATGCAGAAGCTCAAGACAGCTTAATTAACCCTTGGAAAATACAATTTATCCAGAGGCTCGGCAGGTCCCTACCAGGCCTTATTGGTGAACTGATAGGAGAGATACTGTAGCTGGCAGTGCTGAATTCCCATTTCCCCCTTTAATGCTGTTTCAGTTAGGATGCAAAGAAAACATGATTTTCGGTAGATGTGTTCATCCCGTCCTGAAGAGCATGTGATAGGAGGCCGCTTTAGAGGGGGGTTTGTTAGAACTCACATGAGACTTCAGCAGGAGTGAGGCTGGGCCTGGGCATTGATCATCTGAGTCCTGGGGTGAGGCAGTGGGGTGTGTGTGCATGTATGTGGGTGTATGTGAGTTATATGTGTGTGTGAGAGAGAAGTAGATGTGTGTGTAAATTAGATTCGTGAGGAGTGTATGTGTGTGTGTGTGTGTGTGTGTATGATCTGTGTGTGTGGGAGCAAAAGCATTTTTCACTTTTTCACTGATATAAATGCTTCTGTGACCTTATTTAAAGATATCCTCTTGTTCATCGTCTATTTTTCATGTCTATAATATCATATAACTAAGAATAAAACAGATCTGAAAATATTTTACATCCCCCCCCCAAATATTTTATTTTGGAAGACAAAACACCTGCTGGGGTAACAAGAAAAAGAAGTTAATTTATCATTTTATTATACTCAAACCCTCACCTCCAGAGTTGTCCACCGTGCCATGGGTCTTTTCTCCTAGTACACTTCTTCCATGCTAGGGCAAGTAGCCGAGGAGACATAAATGAAGTTAGCCAGATACAGAAAATATTTAGAGTTAGTGGGGCTTGAAGAATTGTGGCCACAGGTATGGTCTGGTGCGTTCATTTAAATTGATCGTATCTACTTGTATTCACATTCACATTCACATTCACATTAGCTACATTTAAAATTTTTGCATCATTTCAATTAATTGCTATGAAAGTATTTTCCTAGGTTCATATCTACAGTCATTAGTAAGAGTTCATGGCGTTCAGGTTCCAGAACAGTGAACTCCTGCAAGTATACAGCACGGGTAGATGCTGTCTCCTTTCTGCTGGCTCATTTCCATTTATGATCAGAAGCCAAGTAGATTGAAGTGGAAGAAATAAAATTAAATACAGATTAAATGTGCATAGGATGGTGGTATATTTTAGACCAGGATCCAACCATGATCTCTTTAAAATAATTTATAACAAATGTAACACAGAGTAAGAACAATCATCTTCAATGACGATGAGGGTCCTGTACTCTTCACCCATCACCAGTCTATCTCCCAGGGCTGTAGCATGTAACCACTTCTGTTACTAGCTCTTCTATCAGCACCAGCATGCATTTATTCAACAAATGCATACTGAACAGTTACTGTGTGCCAGGTACCTTTTTAGACCCAGGTGAAAAGGCAACTGAAAGAAAGAAAGACAAGAGAGAAAGGAAGGACGAAACAGGGACTTACGTCAAAGAGTTTACTTAGTAATGTCAGTAGACTAAAGACAACCAAACAAAAACACATATATAATATCTCAGGGAGTGACTATAAAGAAACATTGAGCAGGAATATAAGAATATAAAAAGGTGAGTTTCTATCATTATCATTCCTTCTAGCACAGTCAGGTAACTTTTCTCAAAAAGGTAACATTTGAGGAAATTTTGAAAAAAAAGAGAGTAAAGTTCCATGTAGATATCTGGAGGAAGAGTTGTCTAGGCAAAGGTAGCATGTGCAAAGGCCCTGAGGTTTGAGCATGCTTGTCCTGACCACAGATGAGCAAGGAGGGTTTTGTAGTTGAAGCAAATTGTTCATGGGAGAAAAAAGCAGGACTTAAAGTCACAGATATAGTCAGGGGCCAGATCATGTAAGGCCTGATGGGTCTTTCCAAGGGTCACATAGCTAGTTAATGCAGAGTTGGGATTTGAACACAAGAATAACTGTCTGTTTCTAACCACCATACTGTACTGATCCCCTCAAACTGGAGTTTTGTTTCACACCTGATTTGCAGTCATCTATGCTGTCTCCCTTCTGGTTAATTAAGAGTTGACTTTAATTCTAAATTAGCAGACTTGTTAACAGATCAACAACAATATCTCCACCTGAAAATAAACATCAGTGCTTTCTAGTTGTATATAAGGGGCAGTTGAGAGGCTTAATCAAGAATTACATATATGTCTTCCATAAGACTCCCAAAAGGCTGAATACAGACCCAGTCCTTGACTAGTGACACTGAAAAGGACCTCAGAGATTAACCAAGCAACGCTTTTCATCCCATAGTCAAGGAAAAAAAAGGCCTAGAGTGGTTAATAGTTTCCTTTTCAAATTCAGAAAAGTAAACCACCAGGGAGATGATCACTGATCTAGGAACTGTGATTTTCTACCTCAGTGTCTGGCACGGCCACTTTTCACTCTCTCCTCCCTTTCTGACTAACTCTGCCTCAATCCTCTCCTCCAACTCCCATTTCTGATATCATCTTGGTCACATTAGGAATCTTTAAAATTTCTTATGGCAGGATATAAGAAAAAGAGAATAAATGAAATCCCTAAACCTCGTTTTCATTTTACTGTCCTTTTCTTCAAAATATTTCACTGGAGCAGCTAGAAAACAAAAGGACAATGTACACGTGTGAATTTCACTTTCTTTCTAAGCCCTTGTGCTGTGAAGTTCAATAAAATGGCTGAAAAGTGAATGGGAGGGGGGAGCTGAGGCAGTAAGGGCTGGAGGCGTAGCACAGACTCACCCATCAGGTGACCTGTTTGCCGTGTTACGTGATTTTGAGCAAGTCACTTATGGATGCTAAGCCCTAGATTCCTCTTGTGCAAATTGAGAGCTTGAATAGATAATCTCAAAGTCTCTGTCAGCATTAAAGGTTTTAAATTCATGCCATCAAAGGACTAGCACCTCACTGTCACAACTTGTCCCCAAAAGCCACATACCATTCCTCTGCTGCTGAGATTTCTGTACATTTCATACAATCACCATTCAAATTGTGGCATGCACGCCTAATTAGCACTTTATTAAAGCTCAGCTCATGTTTCTGTAGTCCGTTTTTCAAGATGACTTAAAAGAGATCAGAATTTGTGTGCTATTCAGTCCCTCTCAAAAGCATATTTCTAAGATGTATTTAGGCAAGAGTGCTTCTCCAAAGCATAATTGTATCCTAATGTAAAAACTGCAAATATATTTCTTTTTCCATGTTTGGCAAATCCTTAAATGACCTCACATTTTAGCATCATTATATAATACACAAAGGAAGATGCATTTTATGTGAACTTATACACATAAATAGGATTTTAAAAAATTCTTGACACATTACCGTATGCTGCATGCTTTTTATGGATTATGAAAGAACAGAAGACTAATATACTAACTGAAGTTTAAGAATTTCTCAACATTATCTGAATTTCTATGGCATCTACTCCATTTCATCACACATTCAAATGTCAGTACGTTAACAGGGTCCTCAAAGTATTTATATGTTGACTGCATTTGAACAAGATTTTTTTATATTTTCTTTTTACAACCAATCAATGCTAATATGTCTGAATCACAAAGATGAGAGAATGTCAGATTTATTGACAGATAACATTACAGTTATTACAATGTTTTTATGATCAAAGTGGAAATAACAGAATTAGCAAATACATCTGTTTGTTTAATGACATTCCCAATATAGCTTTTGTGCTCTAAGAACTATTTAAAGTATCATGGTACCATCTAAAATAGCCACCTATATCTTTCTTCAGTTTTTACCTGGCTTCATATTGCTTCATAAGCTTATTACTATCTGAAATTATGCTATAAATATATATCCATACTGTCACTAGAATGTCAGTTCCCTGAACGTGGAAAGCTTGACTCTCATCACTGTACCTCTAGCACCTACTAAAGTGTTGAGCACATGGAAGATACAAAGTACATATTTGTTGAATAAATAACTAAACTTTTGACCATTTATATGTGTTTGTAAACACGTATACATAACATTAAATCGATACATTAGGCATATACCCATAGTATATTTTTTAACATTAAAATATCTCTAAGGCTGATAATTATACCAATATAATAAACACATAAAGATGAGATTGGATATTTGCAAAGTCATCTTAAAGAGACCGAAGGTCTCCATAGCTAAGGGTGAGACCTGGAGATATTTATTTGCCCAGGCTCATTCCAAAAAATATTTAATGGGGAAATAGCTGAATCTTTTATAATAACACATCCAAGAAAAATGGTAGATTAAGAAAACAGGAATAGAAGGCAGTACAAATACAGAAAAATAGGAGCCAGAAATTTGTAAGTTGGTAAATGTGCCTGTCAGGAATGCATAGGAACCAGAGCACCTGGGGCACCAGAGGCGTAAAACAGGGTGATTCCTCAAGCCTCACTCACTACCATACACCTTTGCCCTGATTCCAACCTTACAGAGCAGTCCTTCGATTTTAAATTGGCTTCCTGATGAGGGGGCAGGGGCCTTCGCTGTTTAGCAAATACTAGCATTACCTTCTACAGAATGGGGATCTATGATAATAAATTAATGAAGCGTATCTCTGATTTAGACATGACGTTTATTATTCTAAGCTCATCTCTGAGAGACTACCCCACCTTCAGTATATGACAACATCCATTTCATGAGATTCTAAGGCTGAGATCTAGACTCTGGACTGAGTTGATTCAACATAGAGGCCTGTCAGAACTGTGACCAGCCAGCCAGCTAGCTTTCATCTGGCCACACTCCTACTAGCAGACACGAACGGATTCATTAATTTAATTAGTGTAAAGTACGTTTCAATATATGCTCAAATAGATTCCAAACTTTTATCCCTATAGAGGCCTTCTGTTTTCCACTTCTTTTTTACTATTTCCAAGTTATTTTGAGTTAAGACAATGGACATACATTCAGCAGCATTAAAATCTCTGACAGAGAACAACCCTAGCCTCACAAAAGATGGCAAGGAGTAAACCTGTTACTACTCCATAGATACCAAAAGTAGACAACGAAACTTACTACATCAGAATAAGATAGTTTAGTACTCAGCGAGCAGAGGGTGTGTCATCGTGGTATCACCGGTTCCCCTTGTCTCTCAAATCCCATGGGCATCACTGGGCCATATGAATGCTCTAACACAGTGGGTTGTGTTGCAGCTGAGGAAAATAAGGTCAGGGGCTCAGCATCTTTTGTAGCAAGCAGCAAACAAGCTGATAGTCACATTGTAATCACCTTGACCAACTTAGTTACCCTACACAACCATCTGTGGGATTTGCTCAGTATCACGTGACAGAGAGAAAAAGGAAGAAAGTATAAAAAGAATAAATTGTATGGAGGAGAAAGTCTCACCCCCTAAAGACTGCCTTCTGGTTTGGTTCACTTGGCATATGTCCAGTTCCAAAATGAAAATTTTCCCCTCTAGACAATATTATTCTCTATGATTCATGGTAGCAACTCCCTTGGAATTCTCTAAGTTGCTTTGTTCGTTATCAAATTGAATAACTATAGAATGTAAATGTACAAAAAATTTTCAGAGAAAATAAGGCAAAGCAATCAAGGTTGAATAATTACTCCCAAATCTCAGAGACACCAAAGCAGCCTACTTGGAACTGCCGAAAATTTGAATCATCAGAGTATAGAGCAGACAAGGAAAGTACTCTCACTATGCTGAAGAAATGGATAAGACAATGTAAATCATGAAAGAAAAAAGAACTAAGGAAAAAGAATAAATGTAAACTATAAAAAATAGAAATAGGATGGAAGAAATCCAAACAAGTTGAGTTAAGTAATAAAGGTATAGGAGAAGAAAACACTTCTCGTCTAAAAACTTTCAAATCTAGAAACTGAGGAGGCTCACCATGAATCAAGAAAAATAAATGAAAGAGATACTTACCTAGACATATTCTGGTGAAATGCTTGATTCTTAGGCATAAAGCTAGATTCACTGAAGAGGAACACAGTTAAACTGCCAGGAGAAAATAAACCTTTGTGATGTTTTGAGAGGAAACAGTTATCATTCAAGATTTTATACCCAATCAAGCTGTTGTTATCATGTGAATGTCATCTTAAGATAAGCAATGTATCAGAAGGATATACCATTTTGTACCTTTTCACCAAAGAAAAAATTAAAAATTTGCTCCAGGTTATTATTCACTTTTAAAGTTTTACCAGGTAAAAATTTTACCAGTGGTGAAAATTTTACCACTAAAATTTTAAAGTGAATAATAAGGAAGAAATGGCAAGTTTGACTGTCAGTGAGTATTGCTATTGGTTAAAAATCTAGAGATAGTCCAAAACAATATTGTCCTGTTGGAAAAACACTGAATTTTTGGAATGCTAAAAGTGTTCTAGACTTTAAAATGGGTTCTATAGTTGAAAATTTGGGGGAAATGTTACCTAATACAACTTCCTAGAGAAAATTCACAATGCTTATGATTAGGTTAGTCTCCCTTAAGATGCCTTTAAATAAGGATATCAGTGTAATTGTGTTTACCTCTGCATTGTCAAGCTAGCCTCACCGTGGAAGGGTCCTTTTTGCAGAATACTTATTAGTGTTTTATAAAACAAAGTGTTTTGGAGCTCACAAATTGGAAAATATTATCCTAAATAATTTGATAAATGTACCTAAAGATAAAACATAAAAGGACAAAATTTACAAAGAGATGCCTACTATAAAGGAAAAGAGGGAGCAATATGACAAAAATCAGGATAACAAAGAATGGGAGGAATCATGGTTAGGAAACTAACAAAGTAGAGAGAGCAACACACAACAGTCTTCGTCTTTTATTTGATGAAATCAAATTATTTTATTTCTGAGTTACAAATAAATGTATGTTTAGCAATAGTTTCGAAAATCAAACACTTGAAAATTTAAATTTGCCTAATTACAGATCAAGGAGGACATAAATTATAAGTTCAGTACTATTTCATTCACATTATTAATTTTAAAAATAATGATTTAGGAAATCATGAGACTGAATATTATTTATATATCCAAACTTTTGGGATGAAGCTAAGACTGCATCAAAAGTAAATTCACAGCTTATATACAACCTTTATTAAAGAAAGAGTAGAAACTAAATAAAGATTTGAAATTGCTACTATTTCAAGCATCTTTGCATATATGTTTATATGAGATTTTCTTCATTTTCCTTTTTTTATCATGTTAACTGCTTTTAATATTAAATTTATATCTGCATTATATTTCCTATATGCTCAAAGAAAAATCTATATTAAAAGAAGAATCTGTTCCTTGAAGATTAAAGCATTAATCCATAAAGCATTTGAGCCATGGTCTTTTACAATAAACCTCCAGGGTCCTGTTTAATTAAATAATTCTTTAATATCTGTATATATATTTTCATTGTTCATTTTTGTTTTACATTGATATTTCTTTTGCAACTATGTAATGTTTTCTATTTTAACAGAGAAAATTCATTTCAAAAATTCTGATTTTAGAGAAATACACAATATAGTCATATAATCAACATATTTTGGTATAAGTATGTATATGTATACACACATATATATAGACATATAAATATATGTGCATATGTATGTGTATATATACATTTTATGTTCTTTTATCATATGTAATTGTTCTATCTTCCCTCCCACATAAACCTAATACTCTGGGTTTCCCCACAGCATGTAGACTAGGATTATATTTAAAAAAAAAAAAAAAAGTAAAAGGTAAGGGGAAAATTGAAACATGTTCATACCAAGGGGTCAATGAGATTCTTTTACAGTGAAGCAGAAAGACCTCAGCACATGGACAGAAAACATTTTTGAAGCTGTAAGGTGGACAATGGGGCTACCAAGCTAAAGTGAGAGTGTTATGAGTACAGAATAAGAGGAGAGATTTCTTAAACTGCTTAAGCATAGCCCCAGCTGACCCCAACAAAAGTAATCAACTCAAGGCTTTTGTTTTTATACCTTCCTCAGTTCTCCTGTTTTACATTTCATTTATTTTGTTTTGATATATGTTATTTCCTTTCTCTTGATTTTTTTTTAGGACTCCTCAAAGTGCTTTTTCTAAATTCTTGAAATATAAGTTTAAGTAATATAATATTTTACTCTGTGCTCTCTTCCACTACCATTATTGAATTACTTTAAAACCAATCCCAGGCATTGGGTTATTTCATCTCTAAATGTTTCATAAGTCTCTTTTAATTAATAGATTTTTTCTTCCTCTTTGTTTCTCTTGCAATTTATTTGTTAAAGAGACTATAGATCTTTCCACATTCTGTACTCTGCTGAATGCATCCCTGTGGTATCATTTACATGTTCCTTTATTCCATGTATTTTCTGTAGACTGGTGGTAACATATAGAGTCTTTGTGTTGGGGTCTCCAAGATGACCTTCAGGTTCAATGATTCACTAGACAAATTCACAGCACTCAGCATATAGTAATACTCATGGCTATGATTTATTACAGAAAAAGGATACAAAGAAAAGTTGACAAAGGGTAAATACACTTGGGAACTCCGGGTGCAAGCTTGCAAGAGCCCTCTCCCAGTGAGGTCACATAGTACTCACTTAGCAACAAGTGACAACACACATAAAATGCCATACACTAGGGAAGCTCACTAGAAACTCAGTGTTCAAGGTTTTTATTGGGTGCTGGTCATGCAGGCACCTTCTGCCCGGCACATACCACAATTTGAGACTCCCAGAAAGAAAGGGTGTTAAACGTAAACCACATTGTTCAAACAGTCAAGGCACAGTGAGACATTCTTATCAGCGAATGGTGGTAACTCTCTTGAAATCCAAGCTTCCAGATACCAGTCAAGGACCAACCTTATAAGCAGGACTTTCTGAGGATAGAAGGTTTGGGCCTCCTATGTTAACTATTATCTATGCAGTCTTGATATGATTGTATCTTTTGAGTTTTTTGTTTGTTTGCTTGCTTTATAAATAGAATATTCCTCCAGAAAGTTCATAATTCCTGCTTCTGTTCATTTTTTATGTTAGCATCCATTTATAATCAATACTTAAATCCATTATTTCATTTGGGATTTAAAAATTATGATATTCTAATTCTATCACTTATTTTCTCATTTATTAGCTGGAACAATTATATTAAGAGAAGACTTTTCCTGAAATAAGAAAGGCAGAGAGTTTATTTCACATAGAAAAGACAAAAGAATGCTTATATTGATTCCTTAGCAATCTCAAAGGCAACCAGTGAGATTTTTTTCTTTAATTATTATGATATACTCATGTATGTAAACATATTGCATATGTTCCACCACCTTACAGTTATTCTTATTACTGCTTAAATTGAATTGTCTTTGGTCAATAAGAGATTCTTTGGGTTGGCTCTTGAGTCCTGTAGCTTTTTTTTGTTTTTTGTTTGTTTGTTTGTTTGTTTGCAGTATGCGGGCCTCTCACTGTTGCAGCCTCTCCTGTTGTGGAGCACAGGCTCTGAACGCGCAGGCTCAGCGGCCATGGCTCATGGGCCCAGCCGCTCTGTGGCATGTGGGATCTTCCTGGACTGGGGCACGAACCCACGTCCCCTGCATCGGCAGGCAGACTATCAACCACTGCGCCACCAGGGAAGCCCATGTCCTGTAGTTTTTTAATAATTACCTTGCTTTCCATTTGGACACAGTGTTCCAGGATTGTCTTGTATTTTTCCTGCCTCAGACTTGTATTCAGACATTTCTTCAAGGAGGCTTGGCTTGTTTAACTGGGAAATGATACTTAGAGACCATACTTTGGGCATGTGGGTGCTCATTACTATTGGGTTAGTCATTGTTTCTAGGCTATTCAGTAGACAAATCTAGGAAATATGTTTGTTTGCATTTTTGTTTTGTTTTAAGATAAAATACATATGACATCATATCAATATTTCTAACTCAGATGTAGAATTTGAGCCTTTAATCCCCTTAATCTTATATCTATTTCTCTTCTCTCTTATACCAAAACTTTTATTTCCTAGTGACATTAATGTATTTTATCCTACTACACATATGTAATAGTTATAGAATAACAACACCAAGAGTAGATTACCAAAAACAATTTAATTTTTTTCTGTTATTTTGGTTTTCATGATGTAACCCACTAAGAAAGTTCAGTTGATTCACTATATTTCAGTCTCTTGCATTAATTCTTTTCTGGGTGGTTATGCCACCAATTTACTATAGAGTTAGATTCATTTTTTTAATTTTTGTTTTTAACTGTTTGCAGGTTTTCATTTTGATTTGATTTTTTACATTTACATAAAATATGTTCATAATTACAAAGTCAAATCTATAAAACAAGGTATATAACTTTTTAATCTTCAATATCTATGATCTTATTCCTTTTTCCTGTACTATAGATAAGCATACATAGTTTTCTCCAACTTATTTTTCTTTTTCATTTAAAAACATACACTGGGAATTATTCCATATGTGTATATAAAAATGTTCCTCATTTCTTTTTACAGCTACATATTTCCATTGTATGAATGTACAATAGTTCATATTCAATCAAACACCAATTGATGAGTATTTGGGTTCTTTCTAATTTTTGCTGCTATAAATAACTCTTAGTAAATAGCCTTATGCATATATTGTTCATATTTTTCCAGAGTATCTTTGGGATAGATTCCTAGAAATGAGCTTTCTGGGTCAAAGGGTAAATGCTTGTGTAGTTTTGTTGGATGTTGCCAAATTTTATTCCATGGGGATTGTATCACTTTTTATTATCATGAGCAATATATAAGAGTGCCTATTTTCTCACAGCCTTGCCAACTGTTGTCAAACTTTTGGATTTTTGCCAACCTGATAGAGGAGAAATAGTAACTCAGTGTAATTTTAATTGGCATTTCTCTTATTATGAATAAATTTGAACATCTTTTTTTCATATCTTTAAGGGCTAGCAAATATAAGTCAAAGATATATAAAATGTATGATCTATTAACAAGTAAATGTATTTTAAATAAACAGGTATTGATAAATAAGAAACACATCAATATAATATGTAAAACAAGTATATCAAATTTAAATATATTTACTCAAAATAGGCTGAAAAGCATTTGCCCATATATCATTCAATACCCATTCCTTAAGGGGTTTTTATAGGTTTTAAAATTTGAATTTCTATATAATGAATTCTGTTCACATATTTACTTCTGTTTTTACCTCTTACTAAAATAAAAGGAAGAGAAATATGAAATAATAATTGTCTTGTAGCACTGTAAAACTGAATCGGCATCAAGGAAATAATAAATTTTAGGATTTTCTGGAAGACATCATGCAGATGTGATTAAAATCGCAAAGGAGTAGGTATGCTGGTCCTAAGTGCTGAAAATTACAGATAAAGAAAGGATAACTCACAGATAGTTTCTCATTTCTTGGCAAATATATATTCCTAAAAGTCACAGAGGAACCTCTCTGTTCAGAATAGCTGCCGTCAATAGGTAGCGGAGGAAAAGAAAAAAAAAAGAATTTTACGGGCTTCCCTGGTGGCACAGTGGTTGAGAGTCCGCTTGCCGATGCCGGAAACACGGGTTCGTGTCCCGGTCCAGGAAGATCCCACATGCCGCGGAGCGTCTGGGCCTGTGAGCCATGGCCGCTGAGCCTGCGCATCCGGAGCCTGCGCATCCAGAGCCTGTGCTCCGCAACGGGAGAGGCCGCAACAGTGAGGGGCCTGCGTACCGGAAAAAAAAAAAAGCAAAACAGAATTTTACTATGAGAACCATTCTTCTTCTTCAAGGAAGAACCCATTTTAGTTTTGGGAGGGATTTATGGTGAAGAAACATTTAAGTACCTGAAACTATAGGATGAAAGGGAGGCACAGGAGCAAAGATGCGAGAACAAGGCATATGGGTGGGAGGTGAGGAGGTAGAAGTATTTCAAAAATCAAAGTATCATATGCAAAGGCTCTGAGGAAAGAAGTAACTAAGTGTGTTCTATAGACTAAAAGAACACTGGGTAAGGTAACAGCAACAAGTTTATTCTAAGTCTGATAAAAAGACATAGAAGGGTATTATATTTATTTAAACTATATTTTCTGCTGTGAAGAAAATGTGATCAGAGAAAGGACTGATAGAGCTTTAATCATGAAGAAATATTTTATAATACCTTTCTCTCAGAAATTATCAGATCAAAATAGATATATAAATTTAATTAATCATAAATGACTACCTTGATTAATATATTGATAATTCTGTGAGCAACTAAAATAGAATACACATGCTTCTCAAATTTCCATGGGATTTTTTTTTTTTTTTTGCTGTACGCGGGCCTCTCACTGTTGCGGCCTCTCCCGTTGCGGAGCACAGGCTCCGGACGCACAAGCTCAGCGGCCATGGCCCACGGGCCCAGCCGCTCTGCGGCACGTGGGATCCTCCCGGACCGGGGCACAGAACCCATGTCCCCTGCATCCGCAGGCAGACTCCCAACCACTGCGCCACCGGGGAAGCCCTCCATGGGATATTTTTAATCAATTTTCTATAAATTAAGACCTATAGCAAAATCCCATTAAATTGAAAAAGCAGGTGCGTCATATTTTCTTACTACATTTCAAAGGACAAGGAATTTAATAAAAAATGCAAATCAAATCTCTTGGAAATAGAAAAGAATTTCTTATAAAAATCAGCTAAAAGCACAGACTCTGTAGAACTCAAGGAAAAATGAGCATATCATATTAAATTATGTAGGATAAAGGCAAAATCACCTTAGAGAAAATTCATGGCTCTATATTCTTTATTATTAAATAATAATAATGAAAGTTTTTAAGTAAACAGTCATCTGTGAAACTAGAAAACAATAACAAAATGAACTAAAAAGTAGGTAGTTAAAGGACTTAATAAAGATAAAGGCAGAAAATAATGAATTGAAATCCACTCTGAAGATATAACAGTCAACTCTTACTTGATAAACAATGGCATCAAAATATACAAAGCAAAAGGTACTACACATACATGAAGAAACTAAAAAAATAAATACAGTGAAGGAATTGAACATCCATCACATTTGAGAGATTAGGACTAAGACACTGATAAAGATATCTTAAATAATGTAATTTATGAGTTATACAAAATGTCATAAATTATAGAGAATATGTTATTTGTATATTATATTCTTCAAATTATCTGCAAACTATGCTATCATATTTTAAGCCCAAACAACCTCTAACAATTTGAAAAGTAGAATTTGTACAAGCAATATTCTCTAATCACAATAAGAAAAATACACTGCTACCAAGAAATTAATAACAAAGTTACATATTTTTAAACCAAGGCATTCTCCATAAGATCAGTAGCTGAGCTGAATCTTTGACTCATTCCCAAAATTAACCATACTCCAAACACATAAAAGTGCTAAACAAAATCAGAGTGACCGTAAACTTCTTAGGAGCAATTGTAAGTGCAGAAAGATAATGAAGTAGTGCCTTTTGTGCTAAGATTTAAAAAAAAAAAAAAAAGGTCAAGTTAGGTTTTTATGTACTCTGTATACTAGTTTTCTATTGTTGCCATAACAAGTTGCCACAACAAGTTGCCACAAACTTTGAGTCTTAAACCAATAGAAATTTACTATTTTGGCTCATGAAGCCCTTCCTGCATTTTTAAAGCCAGCAATATTGCACCTCGTTAACCTTTCTTTCAGTTACTTCTTCATTTAACCACATTGTAAGGACTCGTTTGATTAGATTGAGTCCACCTGGATAATCCAGGACACTTTTCCTATGTCAAGATCTTGAACCTTAATCACATCTGCAAAGTCCATTTTTCCACATAATATATTCATAAATGTCAGGGATTGGGACCTTGACATCTTTGGAAAGCCATTATGCTGACCACCACACATGTTGCCAAACTATCATATAAGTATAAAGAAAATGAAAAAAAAATAGAAGAAAACTTTTAATAACATAGGATTCTAAATTGATGGTATTTGTCTCCTTTTAATACCTTCTGTCTTGGCATTTCTTGCAGCTACTGAAAAGTTTACTGTAAAGAGGGAAGTAGAAACAACAAGGTCCTACCATATAGCACAGGGAACTATATTCAATATCCTGTGATAAACCATAATAGAAAAGAATATGAAAAAGAATGTATATATGTATAACTGAGTCACTTTTCTGTACATCAGTAATTAACACAACATTGTAATTCAGTTATACTTTAATAAAAATTAAATAAAAAAGAGGGAAGTAGAACCTGGAAAGGAGGGTATATGCAATGCTATACAAAAACGTGTTGGTCATTCAAAAAAGTCTTGACTGAAATAATAATTATTATGATAATAACCATCATACTGAAAATTTGGAAGCTTAAACGCAGTGACACTAACTGTGATAATAATATTAAAGAAGAAAAAATTTGTAGAAAAAGTTAGTGTTCTAAAGTTCTGGTTGTCTGGAATATGTTAAATCCTATCTTCCTCCACTAGATGGTAGTCGAGGTAATAATCATTAGCCCCTTACTTCTCTGATCATAAGGTAATACAAGATCAGCCAAGCAAAGATAAAGTCATCTAATATAACAGCATGGATGGAGCTGGATTAATTAGGAGATGGGGAACTGAGGGATGTTAAAAATAAACTGAGATCTATTTAAAATTTTAAGAGTTTATTGGAGCAAAACTCTGCTCAAATGGGGCAGCCCCAAGTGGGAAGTTGGCTTGGAGCATTCCGCTGACAGGAGCTATAGGGGAAAGAGTATAGAGAAGGTGTGGAAGCAGACAGAGGAAATTATTTGATTGGCTGCAGCTTAAAGCCTAAGTGGCTGTTTGTGATTGGTCGTCCTTAGCGTTTAGATTTCTTCTGGAAGCTTGAGGCATTTACGCCTTAGATTTTGGTTTGCTTACAAAGGCCTCCATAGGATTAGAGCCACCTCAGTCTAATAGCCTCCTTGTTTAATTAATTTAACAGGGAACATCAGAAGAGATCGCTGGGGTGGCCACGGGACTCCTGCTTGGATGGTCCTCTAAGGTAGGAGCTGGCAAACTTTCTTTAAAGGGCCAGGTTGTAAATATTATCCACACTGTCCATACTGTCTCGGGCACAACTATTCATTCTGTTGCTGTAGCACTAAAGCAACTAGAGACCAAGTGCCAGTGTATTATCTAAATGTGTTTTTCAGACCCTAATACTGTTGCAGGAAGGGGGACCCCTTCCAGGGCCCCAAGTGGGCTCTTGTTTAAAACTCAGAAATGAATTGTCTGAGGAGACGCAAGTGCTGACAAAACAAGAGACCTTATTGGGAAGGGGCACCTGGGTAGAGAGCAGGATGGTAAGGGAACCCAGAAGAACTACTCTGCCTCATGGCTCACAGTCTTAGGTTTCGTGGTAATGGGGTTAGTTTCTGGGTTTCTCTGGCCAATCATTCTCAACCAAGATGGATTTCAGCAAGAATGATTCTGGGAGGTCGTTAGGACATATGGACTAGCATCTCCTCTCTCCTTTTGACCTTTCCCAAATTCTTCCGGTTGGTGGTAGCTTGTTAGTTCTGCATTCCTTACCAAGACCTCCTGTTGTAAGTTAACTCATGCAGGTAGTTACTATCGGGCCTGGCCAGGGTGAGAGGTTTCGGTCAGTGGTTCCCCTAGCAATGCTAAAAGTGCAAATGAACGTAATTGTTCCATATGTATAGTTGAAGAGTAGGGAGGACCCTCTAGGCTACATACCTATATACATAAAAGCAAGAACAACTTGGTATCACAACCCAACAAAAAGAAAATTAAACAAATCTACAGTACAGCCCTATATATCACTGTAAATGCAAAATAAAACAAAGCTTTCCTAAATAAAAAGCTAGCAAAGTGTTTTAAGTGTGTTACGAGAAAAATACTCAGTGACCAAGTAGGTCATTTCTAGAATACAAGAGTGGGAAATATGGTAATATAATTTATCTCTGCTAAGAAGAAGAGAATCATATAATTTTGTTGTTAAGCGCTAAAAGGCATTATATTAATAGTTAACTATGCCAAGCATTTTTTAAAGTTTGGTAAAACCTTCTTACTAAACTAGAAAAGGAAGGAAAGGATCCTTGTTTAACATAATAAAACTATCTCCACCCAATATACCCCATGAGAGACACACTGAATTAAATCCCTTTAATGTCAGGGAGAAAACAGATGGCTCAGGACAATATTTAACACTGTCCTTGAAGTTACAATCAATCCAACTAGAGGAGGACAATAATGACACATACATTTTGAAAAGAAGGAAATAATTTTATTTTTTTAGTTAATATAACTATTTGTCATAAAAACCCCAAGAAAAGCAACTAAAAAGTATTAATATTATTAAAAGGGATCATTATAAAATAAACATCTAAAATTCAATAGCTTTTTTACCTATCAACAAAAGCAAGTGGGAAGATGTATTTGAAAGATTGCATTTTATAAAAAAATTTATTTATTTTATTTATTTTTGGCTGTGTTGGGTCTTTGTTGCTGCACACAGGCTTTCTCTGGTGTGGTGAGCAGTGGCTACTCTTCTGTGCGGTGTGTAGGCTTTCTCTGGTTGCAGTGTGTGGGCTTCCCATTGCGGTGGCTTCTCTTGTTGCGGAGCACGGGCTCTAGGCGCCTGTGTAGTAGTTGTGGCTCCAGGGTTCTAGAGTGCAGGCTCAGTAGTTGTGGCGCACGGGTTTAGTTGCTCCGCCGCATGTGGGATCTTCCTGGACCAGGGCTCGAACCCGTGTCCCCTGCATTAGCAGGTGGATTCTTAACCACTGCGCCACCAGGGAAGCCCTGAAAGTTTGCATTTTAAAGGCAGCAAAACAACATAGCATTTAGGAACAAACATTTTTAAAAGATAAAAATATATGGAACATACATAAAGAAAACTAAAACATTAAATATTTCACAAAATTAAAGTAATCAAAAAGTAATTTTAAAAGTCATTAAAAAGTCATCAAGTCATATGTTTGTTTGTTATCTTATGTTCTAATTTTCTGTACATTTGAAGCACATCATTAAAAAATCTCTTGCTGTATAGCTAGCTAGCTAGACAAAGACTGGGCAAAACTATACCTCTATAGAACACTTAATAACATAGAAATAGTATGAAAAATCAAGTAATATCTGCTTTATTACTTATATAATCAGGAAAAAACCCCAATAAATTTTCACTAGAAAATGTGTTAATGAAAAAAAGGTAATTTAGTCAGCCAGTAGTATTGGGTCAATTGCTTGACTATTTTCAAAAAGTCAATTTAAAAATTTCACTATAGGGCTTCTCTGGTGGCGCAGTTCGTACCAAAAAAAAAAAAAAAAAAAAAAATTTCACTTTATATCTCACTTTAAGATAAATTGTATATTCAACAAATTATAAAATCTAGGGAGTGAAACTATCATGAAAGTTTTGAAAATATGTAAATACTTATCAGAAAGGAAAGGACTGTATAAGCTCGAAGATGACAAAATAATCACAGAAAAAAAATGAACAAATTTGTAGAATTTGTAAAATATTTTAACTATAACATAACAAAAATAAAAACTGGAAAAACCATGCAGTACACATAACAAAGGATTAATAACTTTGTTATATAAAGAAATTATACAATTGTTAATTAACTGTATAATTAATTAACTGCTTAATCCTTTATTAAAGGATTAATTAATTAGCTGATTAATCCTGCTTAATCCTTTATTAAAGGCAACAAGTAGAAAATTCATAAAAATTGAGTCAACTAATAAATATATGAAAATGATCAACTCATTTTCAATTAAGCAAATGAAAATTTAAATAGTAAAAATATAGTTTATTAAATTATCAAAGATCTCAAATACTAATATACTGTGTCAGCAGTTGTATAATGAAGTTAATAATATCAATCATTTGAGAAAGACACATAAATTAGATATTTTCAGTTAGAAAGCTATTTGGATGTACAAATACAGAATTTTAAGACTATTCAAACCTTAGAGCCAATAAATCCACTTTTGAGACATAGCTGAGGCAGTACTCCTGAATGCAGAAAACACATAAAAAAATATATGTTTATTTCAGAGTTAGTTACAAAACACTAGAAGGAACCCAAATATCAACTAAAATCACAGTACCAGACAAACTGGCAGGACTTGAAATGTAGGCCTGATTTTTAAAAAGAAAAAAAAGTTGAAATTATATATCAAAACACAGTGTTGCCTCTTATCTAAATTCCAGTGTAGTAAAGAAGCATGTATTGACAGTGATTTATGCTGCAGTGATAGCAAATAGACATAGCAAATAAAAAAGGGGGACTTAATTACTCTTGGATTCCCCATCTTAATCCTGGAAGAATTGGTGGAAAGAGAAATGTAATTGATGGGTGACAGACCCCCAAATTGTCACATTTAAGAGTTAAATTTTGATTTGTATTTAAAAAGTTGGATTTCTGCAATTCAGTTATGTAACCCAGAAGGTTTGGGGTTAATGGAATTTTTATTAAGATATCCATACATTGCAGCCAGAATTTCTTTCTTTATGACATATTCCAAATATCCAGAAAAGGAGAGAGAGTAATATTACAAACATATAAACTCAGCACCTGGAATGAATAAACATATTTTGACACATTTTCTACTGATATTTTTAAAAGAAAATATTATGGGCACAGTTGGAATCCCATAATATTCTTCAATTTCGTTCCCCCTCCCCAGAGTCAACTACTATCCTGGTGTTGTTTCCTTTCCAAACATGTTGTGATACTTTCCTATATATCTAGTATATCATATAACCATGAACTTTCAAAATATTTTTAGATTCGGCTAATTAAGTTCCACAAAACAGAGTTTTAGAGGTCTTATTTAAATTATGTTGAATTTATTGCTTACTTGGAGAAAAGCTAGCATTTTTCCATTTTTAATCTTTCCATTCATGGATATGTTCTACTTATTCATTCATCTGTCTCCTTTTATGTACTTTAAAATAATTTGGTATTCTTTTATAGTTTTCACCATAATAATAATAGATATTTTTATTACATTTAGTGTTAGGTCACTTTTGGGTTTCCTCTTATTATGAAACTGCTTTTTCTTAATAACATTTTCCAGTTGCCTTGTTACTGGTTCATGGTATAATTTTAATGTTTTCATAATTGGTCTTGTAAACAGTTACCTGGCTGATCTTTCTCACTAGTTTAACTGGTTTGTCTGTAGATCCTCTTAGATTTTGTCTTTCTAGAAGTTATACCACATTTCTTTTTCTTCTATTTCACTGCTCAAAACCTCCAGTAAAACAGTGAATAGAAGAGGTAAAAATAGGCACATCAGCGAGAATTTAAGTTCAACAGCTATTACAGTGATTTTTTTTTTTTTTTTAAATCAGTGGTTTGAATAAAATAGAATACTTCCCAGGACTGGTAAAGTGACTCCATGGTGTCAGAGACCAAGGTGGCTGTATCTGGTTGCTCTGCCATTTTTAGGATGTTGTCCTCATCCACATGGTCCAGGATGATTCATAGCTGTGTGTCCAGCTGAGTAGGCAAGAAAGCCAAGGTGTTAAAAATGGGATGTGCTCCCTTCCTTTAAAGATACACCCTAAAATTTATACGCATTGCTTCCAAAACACTTCCAAAATGACAAAGTTATATCCAGTTATGAGAGGCTGGGCCGTATAGGCAGCTATGGGCCCACTTTAAAAATCAGTGTTATATTACTGCAGAAGGAGAGAACAGATATTGGAGGCATCCTTGTTCTGTGGGTTTCAAAGAGACTGCTTCTAATATTTTACCTTCTTAATTATGTTTGAAGACATTATCTCCTACGACTAGTTATTTTAGTCTTCTTATCATGAGTAAACGCTCTGCTGAATCTGTTGAGATATCACATTTTTTACAACTTGCTAATGTGGGATATTTCATTAATAAATATAATGTTAATTATTTCTTGCATTCCTATAACACACCATACTTAGCCAAAGTAAATTATTTCAAAATATTCCTCGATTTGATTTGCAAGCATTTTGTTTATGATTCAGCTTCCATTTTGTCATTAATCTTTAATTTTATTTTTGTGTATTGCCTGTATCTGGTTTTGGTGTCAAGCTTATATCAAACTAGATTGGATAGCTTTGTCTCTTTTAATTTGTTTTCTGAAACTCTATGAGATAAGCATTACAGGTTCCTTGAAAGTTTAGCAAAATTCATAGAACAATTTCAGCTTGGTTCCTTTGGACCTAGGTGGTAGGAGGTGAGGACTTTTTTTACCAATACAATTTCTTGTTTTCTGCTGTCCCTTCAGAAAAATTGGAATTTGTATTTTTTTCTAAAACATTCTCTATTTTAGGTTTTAAAATTTATTGGGCGTAAAGTTGTTCTAGTATTTCCGTATGCTTTTCTTCAATTCTATAAAACCTGTTTATGCTGCTTTTTCATTCTGTGCAATTTATTTGTACCTTCTCTCTTTTTTTGATCAATTTTGTCAGTATTTTTCTATTTTATTATTGTTTTAAGAAACCGATGATTTGTTTCTATTGCTAATTTATGTTGTTTGTTTTTTGCATAATTAATTTCTGGTTGTTTCTATTATTTCCACTTTTTATTTGGAGAGAAGGGAAGTTTAATTGTAGTCTAGCTTCTTGAAATAAACACAACTGAATCTTTCAGTCTTCCTTATTTTCTAAAATATCTATTTAACATGATAAATTACCCTCCAGGTACATCACGCAAGTATAATACAGGGTGATTTTATTGTTGTTTGCTTCTAAATGTATTACAAGGTAAATTATAATAAGATGTTTAGCTTATGAATTATTTAGAAGTGTATTTTTTGGTTTGTTTTCAATCATAAGCTTTTGGATATCTCTTTATATTTGACTTGTAATTACATTGCATTAAGACTAGGCCACGTGATTCATATGGTATCATGTCTGTGGAAGTTACTGAGGCTTTTTAGTAGCCTAGTATATTGCCAATATTTGTACTTTTTAATGTGCATTTGAAAAGAGTGTACCTTCTTTTAGGGGGCAGTATCTATATATCTACCAGCTTGAAATTTTAATATTTTAAAATTCTTCTATACTTAAATTTTGTTAGATTTCTGTTATCTAACAGTTTCTTAGATAGGAGTGTCAAAAATACCCTCTGTAACAGTGAAGAATCTTAGCAGACTTCTCAAAGTCAACATCATTTGTGACTAAACATATCATGTATCTCCTGATATGATGCACTGAGAAGAACACAAGATCATTTCTGTGATGTTCTTGCCAAAAATGTATAACCTCAATCTAATCATGAGAAAATACCAGACAAACCCAAATTGAGAGATCTTCTACATATAATTGATCAATATTCTTCAAAAATGTCAAGCAAATGAAAGACAAAGAAAGACTGAAGAACTATCTTAGACTGGAGGAGACCAAGACAGAAAACTAAACATACCATGGGATCTTTGATTGGATCCTGGACCAGAAAATGGACATTAGTGGGATAACTGAAAAAATTTGAATAAGATCTATATATTAGTTAATAGTATTTATCATTGCTAATTACCAATTTGATCATCGTACTATGGTTAGATAATGTGTAAACATTTGACGAAAACAGAGTATGTGGGAACTCTGTGAAATATTTTTGCAACTTTTTTAAAATCTAGAATTACTTCAACATAAAAAGTTTACAATCTTTTCACTACAATTATGGATTTTTGCTTTTTACCTCATGATTATTTAGGGCTTTTCTTTATGTATCTTCAGATAGTATTGTTAACTAAATACAGAATATTGACTTATGTCTTTCAGGTGGATAATCACTGCATAAGTCTCTTTATTTTTATTCTATTCTGATCTATATAGTCAGGATTCCATCAGGAAGGAAAAATCACACTATACAGAAAAGTTTTTGCACAAATGTTGGAGGGTTGAAAGAATTTGAGGTCACTCAGAGATAATAACTGTGAGAAGCAGTTACTATCTCTAGAACTGAGGATGCAAAAGGGGAGGAATAGACTTCCTAGAACCTATAAGCTCAGAGAAGCTGCCCTGTGGAAATGTTGCTCAGACTGCTAATAAAGAGGCAGGACAAGACTGGTTCTGGATGTGCCCAAAGGAGCAACAATGAGAGGAAAGAATAGCAAGTTCCTTATCCTTTTCACTCTCTCTAGTGCCACCTATTGACAGAACTTAATGGAAACCAACTGGAAAAACAACTGGGAAATGTAGTTTGCTGAATCCCAGACTAGCACCACAGAGCAAAGTGTACAAGAGCAGATTTGGAATTAAGAGACAATAGGCAAATACAGTACTTGATAAACCCATTAATGCTTTCCTTCAAACCTGGATTTCCCAATTTAAAATTATAACATCTTTCTTTTAATACTTGCCAGATATACCTTTATCTTTGTTTAAGAATTTTTTTTATACCATCCAAATATATTTCTCTTTTAATAGGGAAGTTTATTTTATTAACATTTAATGTTATTGCTGATATATGTTCAATAATTTTTAACTTTACGTTCTGTCTTTTTATTTACCATATCTTTTATTAAATCCAACTTATATTTTTCTTCCTGCCTCCTATTAGATTTATCAAATTCTATTTATTCTTTAAATTTCCCTTCCTTGTCTGAAAAGTTTACCTTCTATTTCTATTATTTTAGTGGTCATCTTCCCCTCTTCTAAAATATATACTTATTCTAAGCCTACTAGAGACCTAAGTAGTCCATAGGTCTATCCATCTCTTAAATTATGCAAGAAACTTAGACTATTTTAGCTCTGTATACTTCCTCTCATTGTCCAAGTGATTGCTATTTTCTCCTTTTAAAATAATTCCTCAAATTAATCTTTAATTATTACAAATTAATGTTTACAAATTTCTTTGATTATAATTTCTTCATACATGACATGTTTTTGTTCTAGATACAATTTCCTTCTTGTAGTTGTTCTTTCTGCAAGAATGTGTGTATTACACATATTAATTCTATGTGAAAATGTATTTCATACTTAATCCTGGTTGACAATTTATCAGAGTTACAAATTCTAAGATGAAAAAGTTGTTTTATTTTTCTTAGTACTTTGATGTGCTAATATTTTGCATTAATTGGTCTAGGTATGTATTTTGTTTTTATTTTTTCTGCTCAGGACTCATTGGGCTTCAAAGCCCCCAAAGACTCATTTTTTATCACCTCTAGAGAATTATTGAATATTAGCTATTTGGATATTGCCATTCTATCTATTCTCCTTTTTTGTAATTCTTACTAGACATATATGCAAGTTTAACCTTCTGTCCGCTATGTTTCAACTTCTATTTCATACTTCCCATATTTGACTTACATTTGTTATATTCTTGGTGATTTTTCTCCTATCTCCTATCTTGTAATTCACTAAGCTTTTTTTCACCTGTAGTTAACTTGCTGTCTAACCTTTTAATTTCAATTACTATATTTTTAGTTTCCAGAATTCCTACTTGGCTGATTGTTAAGATTACCTATTTCAAATAAAGGGTCATAACTACAAATATTAAAAGATAATAAGAAAATATTATGAACAACTCTTCCTATAAATTTTACAACATAGATGAAATGGACAGATTATTTTTAAGACACAAATTGCCAAAGCTCACTCAAGAAGAAATGGAAAAACTGAAGATTATTATATCTATTAAAGGTATTAAATTTATAGTTACAGATCTTCTAACCAAGAAAACTCCATGCTCAGACGCCTCCACTGACAAATTCTACCAAACAAGTAAGAAATAAATAATATCAGTTCTACACAAACTCTTCCATTATATGGAAAAGGAGAGAAGATTTACTATGAGACCAGCCAAGTCATATAAATAGATTACAAAAAAAAAAAAAAATGCAAACTAATGTTCTTTCTGAACCTAGATACAAATATCCTCAACAAAATACTAGCAAACTGAATCTAGCAATGAACAAAAAGGACAAAATATCATGACCAAATGAGACATCCCAGGAGTGCAAATCTGGTTAAACATTGTAAATCAATCATTGTAATTCACCATATCAATAGACTACAGATTTTTAAAAGATATTAACATCTCAATAGATGCAGAAAAAGAAATCATTAAAATTCAACCACCAAAGTGATTCAACACAACAACAAAAATAAACTCTTGCCAAACTCAGAATTGAAGAGAATTTCCTTATTTCCTTAATCTGATAAAGGATATCTACAAAAAATCTACAGCAAATATCATATGTACTAGTGAAACAATGAATGATTTCCCCCCTAAGATCAGAAATAAAGTGAGGATATTCTACTTTCATCCCTCCTATTCAAAACCATATAGATGATCAGAGCTGACATTATAAATGACTGATGATGATGCAGAATAAGTAGAATCCCTCTTATGTTGCTGGTGGGAATGCAAATTATTACAGCCTCTTTGGAAGATGTTTGGAAGTTTCTTATGAAGTTAAGCATACGCTTATCATATGACCCAACAGCCCAACGCCTAGGTATTTATCTACGTGAAATGGCAATTTACATTCCCACCAAAACCTATACATAAATATTTATAACATCTTTATTCATAATTGCTAGACCTGGGAACAATTCATATGTTCCTCAACTAGAGAATGGACAAAAATAATGTGACATCTCTATAAAATGGAATAATATTTAGTAATAAAAAGGAATGAACTCCTGTTCTGATATATGCAACAATATGGATGAATCTCAGATTCATCATGTTAGGTGAAAGAAGCTACATTCAAAAGGCTATACATACTGTATAGCTTCACTTGAATGACATTCTGGAAAAGCCAAAGCTACTGGGACAGAAAATGGATCAGTTGTTATCAGAGCCTGGGGTTGGGAGGAAGGATTGGCTATAAAGGAGGGCATGGAAAACATTTGGAGGCAAAGGAGCTGTTTTATGTCTTGTTTATAGTGGTGCTGGTTGCACAGCTGTACATGTTTGCCAAAACAAAAATGCTCACTCTTCTTTCATACTGTCTTACCCAAGCTTTATGTTTTTCTTCTTCCTGTTGTGCCTTTTACATTTTTGACATATTTATATCAAAATCTCTTCATGTTGTTTATGATTTCTACCTCGAGATATTTTATTTCAGCAATGGCTCAACATTTTTCTTAATAATTTAACCTGTGGTTCTACCTCCTAATGTAGTCAATGTGAATTTGGACTCCAGAGTTATTCAAAGCACAGGTTGGGATTTTATATTCTAGCTCTTGACTTTTCCTACCTATGGCACTAGAAAATGCTGGTTTCTTATTGCTTCCAAGCCAGCAGATAGTTTGTTCCTATTCTCAGTTTCCTGAACATAGCAACTCTCTCCAGCTCAGTTTCAGCATCCCGATTTGCACAGATTTAATTTCTTATCACATGTCCACATAGTTATTAAAACCCAGGCATCAAGGTCCTGAGATTCCCCCATGAGACATTCAACTTCAGTAACAGCTCACTATGCTACCTAATTTCAGTCTTTGCTTCTGGCAGCTAAGTTTTCCATTTCTTGGATTCACATTCAAATATGCTTTTAAATTATTTTTTTCCCTAACATACTCTGTGCTTGGATCCAGAAAGTGATTGGGTGGAATTTTGCATCACTTAAGGCTGCCATCTTGACTGAAAGTCTCTCAACAATATTCCCTAACTTACAATTCTGACATCACTTATTTTTTTTTTTTATATACACAAAAAGTGAGTTGGAACATTAAGTTAATTGTACATTTTGGAAAAGAAATGTTCACCTTGATTTTAGATATTTTATATTACCTGTTATATGACCTGAATTTTCTACTAAATATTTCATGTTTTAGTAAAAGGTTTGTTGTTGTTTACATAGTAAGCATATATTATCTTTAATATATTAGTAATTCATTTAGGTAGATTCATGAGTAAACCAATTAAACGGCACTGATTTAATCAACAAACAACTCAGACTTCTTTGTAACCCAGCCTCAGAGTTCAAGAAAACCTGAGATGTATGAAGTATCCACATAATGAATACATTCTTATTTCTTTCAGAGAATTCAGATTTGTAAATAAAATTATCCAATTTTAAATAGAAAGTAGTTTAAAAGAGTAGTTTTATCCCCTGTTTGTTTTTCTGTTTTAAGAAAAATACATTATTGAAATAATTTATAAAGCTGCCAAAGGATAGATAAGTTAATAATACTGTGTAATGGATCACTAGATTTAGAACATCTAACTGGAAAAGCTGGAAATGAGAAGTTTAAAGTTCAAGGAGGTCTGAAATCTAACAAGCTTAATCAAAGGAAAAGATGTGAAATGTTCACAGAAAGGAGTCTGCAAAGCCACACACACAGAAAGACTCTGCCAGTGTGGGAAAAGAATGGCAACTTTTTCCTATTAAGAAAAAATAAAAATAGGTCACATTGTTGACCTTGGCCATCCTCTGGCATAGTCATGTCACAGTCATAACACAGAGCATCACATAAATGGCCAAGGGGCTTGCAACATGTGAGAACAATTTCTGAAAAGGGAGTAGGGAAATCAATTCATACTAATTTTAACTTCCTCTTGTTTCTGCAAAGCCTCATCTTGATTTCTTGGTGAACTTTAACACTCTCAGACTCCTTGACCCAGTTCAGTTTTCATACAGTTCCCTTTAGACTACAAAAGAGATCACTGGACCATAGACAATGCAACAGATAAACACGACCTATCTTGTACTAAAAACGAGTATGTCATACTGAGCTGAAAGAAGAGAATTAGACAGGTAAATGTGGTCCAGATGATAGGACCAGATCACAGGCAGAAGTGCATTCAGATTTACCTTTCAAAGTGCATTCAGATTTACCTTTCAAAAGATTTACCTTTCAATTTTTATATACTCATCATCAAAAACTTCATTAGAAGACAGCTCTAAGTCTAAAATTAAACTTCACTCCAATATCACTGTCCAGTGTTGCTCACGCATCAACCAACCACTCAATCAAAGAAAAACACTCAAGGGCTTCCCTGGTGGCGCAGTGGTTGAGAGTCCGCCTGCCGATGCAGGGGACATGGGTTCGTGACCCGGTCCGGGAAGATCCCACATGCTGCGCCTGTGAGCCATGGCCGCTGAGCCTGCGCGTCCGGAGCCTGTTGCTCCGCAACGGGAGAGGCCACAGCAGTGAGAGGCCCGCGTGCCGCAAAAAAAAAAGAAAAATACTCATTACATATAAACTTTTATCCGTATTTTACTGAGCACTATTGTGAAGATAAGAGATGTATAAGAATAGCTTACATTTCAATACTACTTTGTTATTCATAAATTACTTTGCTGTTAGCATGGGAAAAGGGTCACAATATCTAATACATTTCTCTCATTTTCTGATTATAACAAATACACAAACACACACACCACAAATTAAACAAAAGAGAAGTTGAGAACACAAACCATATGTTAAGTGTATGAAGAGGGGAGAGTTGAAAAGAGGAATTTTATGAATTTTCCTGTCCATAGGGATGGATGGAAAAAAATACATGCTTGAATATCCCTAAATCCACTCCCTTAAACAGAACGACACAGATCACTTCCAAAAAGACTTTAATCTACTCCTATTCTCAGGCTCTAACATATAGATTCAGTGTCTGTATTTACCAGTAAACTGGTGAGCATTTGTCAACTGCAAGAAGCATACCTTCTGAGTTCGACAAATTTCACCCGCGCCTCTGTTTACACACCCATTTAGGTACTGAAGTTTTTAAATTCCCAGCCGCTCAGCGGCATGTGGGATCTTCCCGGACCAGGGCACGAACCCGTGTCCCCTGCATCAGCAGGCGTACTCTCAACCACTGCGCCACCAGGGAAGCCCGATTCTGTATTTTGATTGTAGAGGTAGTTACATGACTATATGCATTTGCCAAACATAGGACTACTCTTTTTAAAAAGGGTGAATTTTAATCTATGTAAATTATATCTCAGCAAAAAAAAAAAAAAAGTTAAAATGTGTACAATATGATACAAAGTGATGGGAAGTTGGGGCGCTGTTTTGTAGAACTTGGATATACTTACCTAAGAAGCATTGCAAGTAAGTGTCATGCCGGATTGAGGCTAGCAGGCCCACAAAGTCTACGGGAAGCAGACTTTATTTATTCCATAGCATTTACCAAAGTAGCGTCCAGAGATGGTGAATAGACATAAATATAACATTTTCCTTGAAAGTAAGTTTAACAAATTTTTTAAAAGAATGATTAACGAGCTTCTTTTTTTAAATTGAAGTATAGTTGATTTACAATGTTGTGTTAATTTCTGCTGTACAGCAAAGTGATTCGGTTATACATACATACATTCCTTTTTTAATATTCTTTTCTATTATGGTTTATCATAGGATATTGAATATAGTTCCCTGTACTATACAGTAGGACCTTGTTGTTTATCCATTCTTTATATAATAGCTTACACCTGCTAACCCCAACCTCCCACTCCATCCCTTCCCCAATCCTCTCCCCCTTGGCAACCACAAGTCTGTTCTCTATGTCTGTGAGTCTGTTTCTGATTCATAGATAAGTTCATTTGTGTCATATTTTAAATTCCACACATAAGTGATATCATATGGTATTTGTCTTTCTCTTTCTGACTTACTTCATTTAATATGGTAATCTCTAGTTGCATCCATGTTGCTGCAAATGCCATTATGTCGTTCTTTTTTATGGCTGAGTAGTATTCCATTGTATATATGTACCACATCTTCTTTACCTGTTCATCTGTTGATGGATGTTTAGGTTGTTTCCATGTCTTGGCTATTGTGAATAGTGTTGCTATGAACATAGGGGTGCATGTAACTTTTTGAATTATAGTTTTGTTGGATATATGCCCAGGAATGGGATTGCTGGATCATATGGTTCTATTTTTGAGTTTTCTGAGGAACCTTCATACTGTTCTCCATAGTAGCTGTATCAACTCACATTCCCACCAACAGTGTAGGAGGGTTCCCTTTTCTCCACACCCTCCCCAGCATTTGTTATTTGTAGAGTTATTTGTTATTTGTAGAGTTTTAATGATGGCCATTCTGACCGGTGTGAGGTGGTACCTCGTTGTAGTTTTTAACAAACTTCTTTGGTACAGGACTTCTCCAGGTGCTTCATGGTACATTTCCAAAAGTGGGAAGTAGCACATTGTATTTCCCAAATTTATTTGACCGTTGAACACTTTTCTCCTAACACATAATATGAAATTTTCTGGCAATCAAATGGCAACCAGAGATTAATCTGATCCTCCAGAATGGTTAAGTCCCCGAAATTAAAACTGCTGTGCAGCACAGACTGGTCTAGAGACCATAAAATACTGACTTTTGAATCATGGACAGATCTAGGTGCAAATTTTCTCAGAGCTAAAATATACAGTTAAGAGGACTAAAGATATAGCTGTGTGTAGGCATGTAGCACCTGTCTAGATGTCCCTGAGTGCAAGGATAGATAAACAAATACATATATAAATACATATTACATTAAAACACATAAATATGTAATATAAATATGTAAAAAATACTGAAAGTTAAGAAAAAAACTTGTAATAAAAGCATATTGCTGAAACTGCTTCCTATGCAAAACTTAAAAATACCATGTTAAACATTTATTTGGTGTAGCAAAAATATCTAAAAGATAAGTTCTATGAAGCAGAAGCAGGGAGTCATGAGAGGGCCATATTATGAGAGGGAACAGGACAAAGAAATGAAGCTGGCTACAAAATAGTCAAAGAAACAAGTAACTTTTAAAAGTAACAACAGAATAAAAATCAATAATTGCACCAGGAGAACCCAAAATTGTCATTAGAGAAAACCAAACCAGTAAAATGAGGACAAACTCAAAAGGTTCTCCTAGTGTTAGAAGAAATGGATAATGAGAATACAATCCTAATGCATTAGAGTAGCTTCCAAAATTCATTACCAGCTGGCCTCTGCCTGACTCTTCATTTTATCACCATCTCAACCCTTCACTTAGCACAGCCCACACTTTAGCCTTAAGTAATTACTTACAACTCCTTGAATATGATGCTACTCTTTCATTACTCTAATTTAAAAGCATCAACTATGGAGTGAAAATGCCAACTCGAATTTCAATTCTTCCAATAACTAGCCTTTTACAATCTTGAAAAAATTACTTTACTTTTCTATGCCTCAGGTACTCCAACTGTAAAATAGGGATCATTCCTCAGCTTTTAATGTTTTTCCTCCTCTTTTCAAAATAGCTAAATCCTACTCTCTCTTTAAATCTCAGCTCAGGGTTTACTGTCATTCCCTGGTCTTCTAGTCTATATTAGACATCTTAAAAGCATCTGTTTTTTTAAAACAAGGTCTGTGTCTTTTTTATTTTACCTTCTAGCATCTATAAGAGTGTACATTAAAAAACTCCAATAAATATTGATTGAAAGTGCAAATATATGAATAAATGAGAGGGTTAATGAAAATAGCTGAACAATGCTAAATTTCATTTAAAGAATAAGATATTAGTCTAGCTTAAGACAGTAAGAATTACTAGCTAAATAGAAGTTTATGAAGAGAAGATACTGGGTGTCCTGTAAAAGCATGTTTTTAATCAAAAGCTAATGGTCTTAGAGTTGTTCAGTGATTTCTAGGTTTGGATAGAAATTGTACTAGAAATCCCCTATATTCCATTGCAACTCTTAGATTTTGGGAGCCTCTGGTTTTTAACAGATAGTTTTATGGAGAAAATGAAATTTGAAATGAGCTTTAAAGAATGCGTTGCATTTGACTAGTAAAAAGAGAAAGGGCATTCCATATTAGGGAATAACATGTACCAAGGCAGGAATATTTCAGTTGTCTTACAGTGAAAGGGAAATGAATCAGTAAAGTTAAATACAAGAAATAATGAAAATTCCATAAGCTGCTAACAGAATTCACTACTGTTTATTTTCGATCACTATATTTTGACTACCTGGAGAGGAATCATAGCATGAGAGTTAAATTCATGTTCTCTGAAGCCAGTGTCTGCCTGTTTTCTGATCTCATTTCTGACACATAAATACTCTTGGACAAAGTTTTAAGACTCTCAGTTCCTCGATTTACTCATCTATAAAAAGGCTTCAGTACAATAAAAGTACTGACCTCACAAAGTGGTTCTAGTGGTTAAATAATTTAATACATGCAAGTCACTAAGTGACTAGCACATTTAAATGCTCAATAAATATTATCATTTAATTTAAGACACCAGACATTCCTATGAAGGTTAGATATACGTCTTTCAACATTTAGAATAATTAAACTCAGTCTTTTCTAACTCGGAATTATAGTGACTCACTGCCACTTTAAGACAGGTTCCAGTACTAACAACACAATCCTATTTAGGGTAGCATGGTATTTAACATCATGAAGGTCAAAGGAGACTAATTCCTCTGAGAACACCCCATTCATTCTCATTGATGGCATTCAAAAATCCCAAATACAGTTGCATTAGAATGAGATTGTGTTAATCAGTGGGTTATTCTTGAAAGCAATAAATCCCTAGAAAAAGTGAGAAGGAAGGAAGGAAGGAAGGGAGGGAAGGAGGGATGCAGGGAAGGGTGGATGAGGAAAAAGAAAACAAAAAGAAAGAGGAGTTTAGACTTTGTCCCTACTCAGCCTGGAAAAAAATGTAGCAGAAACTGTTTAAACACTCTAAAAACTTCTTTCTAAATCACACTGCACATGAGCCATTGGTTTTGTTTGTTGCCCTGCACCAGACTCATTCAAAGAAGTTACTGAAATATTAATCTGATCTGTGATTTGGAAAATGTCTCTCAATAAAAATATTCAAAAGCCTGACTGCTTCTCAGCTCTCAGATGAATTAAGATTTAACTCTGACATGAATTGAACCTCTCTCTGGGGATGCTTCTCTTTACGGGGGCTGAGATCACAGAGTTCATCCTTCTGGCACTAGCAGCTCTTTGATTTTTGTCAGGGAGGCCTGCCACTAGAGCGCAATGCATAGCAACGTGAGGGTTTGTCTCCCATGTTCCCTAATGAAAAGCTAGCCTGGAGAGTGGGGGTAGGTTGGAGGGTAAATTTCAAAGAGGGGAAAGGTCAGTTCTTGGTCAAAGTATGAAGAGCTTATGGAAGAAAGAAAACTTCGAAAATAAAGCATTAACATAAATTACTGAGCACAGGCTTTCAAGTTCTATAGAAAGAGATGAAGCAATGCTACCACGGTAAAGGCTCCCCTTTTTAAAGGATGTGTCCATCTTTGACCTCTTCTTATTGCTTCAGAAAATTATCAGAAATGTCGGTAGATGATTCTATCTGAGTTTCTTAAAGAAAACTTTACAGGCATTGAAATTTAAAGAGATCCCACCTCTTTAAATCAGAAAGGTGTTAAGGTCATGGTTCGCTTTCTGGGAAGAAAATAAAATCTAACTTTCCCAGGAGAACAGCCTTTATTAATTGAGGGGGAAATGGTTAAGCTGACATAACATAACATAAACTGCATCAGTTCAAAGACATAGGGACGTGCGTCCGTGTCAATCATATGGTAAATTTAATAATCTATAAGTAAACTATGTAATTATTTTCCCAAAGTATAGGTTGGAGGGGGTGGGCTGTTTGAAGCAATAAAATAACTGGCCAGTTTTCTACTACTGTCCCACTAGTATGAGTGATAGAAGGACAGCAATACTGAAAAGGATCCAGAAACAAAAACTCAGCAGAAAGACTATGGCAAATACTTCAGTTTTTTGCAAGCAAGAAGTCAGGAGTAGTGGCTTTTGGCTCAGGACCCCTTTCAAAGACCCCCCCAAAGACCATTTGTATATGGATTACATATTTCAATATTTGCTCTTTTAGAAATTAAACCTGGAAAAGGTTTATATATTCATTTAAAAATAATAACAGTAAACTTATTCTGTTAACATAAATAAAATGTATTTTTACCAAAAATCTCTATGTTTTCCCAAAGACAATTATTGAGAAGAGTGACATTATCTTACACTTTTGCAAATCTCTTTTAATATCTGGCTTAATAAAGACAGCTGAATTTTCTCTGCTTCTGTATTCCATCTGTTGTGAAATCTTAATTTTAATTAAAAATATCAAGAAAATCTGGTCTCACACAGAAACATAGTAGGAAAAGGAAGAAACATTTTAACAGCCTTTTCAGATAAATTTGGGTACTCTTCTCTGATACTACACTAATATCTGACAGGTGATAGCTTCTCAAAAGTTAGTTGCAGTATAGAATCTGAAACCACACCAGTGGTCTTTCCATACTCTGTTACAGTGAAATGCATTGGTCACTAGGATATCTTGAATTGATCTTCCATCTATGCATGATTTGTAACATTATGCATTTGTCATTTGGAAAAAATAATAGTTTGCTGAGTTACATAGATGTTCTATTACAAAATATATTTTAAAAATCACATTCGTTGGGCTTCCCTGGTGGTATAGTGGTTGAGAATCTGCCTGCTAATGCAGGGGACACGGGTTCGAGCCCTGGTCTGGGAGGATCCCACATGCTGCGGAGCAACTAGGCCCGTGAGCCACAACTACTGAGCCTGCGCATCTGGAGCCTGTGCTCCGCAACAAGAGAGGCTGCGATAGTGAGAGGCCCGCGCACCGCAATGAAGAGTGGCCCCCCGCTTGCCACAACTAGAGAAAGCCCTCGCACAGAAATGAAGACCCAACACAGCAAAAAAAAAAAAAAACTAATAAATTAATAAACTCCTACCCCCAACATCTTCTTTAAAAAAAAAATCACATTCATTAATATCATCACTAATCTCAGCAAGAAAAACATTTTAACTATGTAGGGATTTTACAAAAACTTAATTTTTGCCTGAAAGCTTAAATTTTATTCTTGGTGATAAATACTGTAAGTGGTTTCCTTAAAGTGATTGTTTCACTCCATTCATTATCAAGAAAATATTAGCAAGTCTACATAATCATAGTTTTTCTGTCAGTCATCCTTTCAAATAAAAATGTTTCATGGAGAAAAAGTGTCTAGTTCAGCTCACTTCTCAGATAATCACCTAAGTTCTCTTGCCCAAGACAGTTACTGTGTTCCACTATGCAGCAAAAATGTTTTATGCATACTTCCTGCCTTGTCACACAGTATTAAAAAGACATGTACTCAAGATTTAATACAGTTATAAGTTTTATTTTTCATCAGGAACATTCTCTGTGAAATTGGCTTTTTTAAAAAACTGTGAGTCCAGTTTGGTACTACTGACTGGATTCATGCTAAGGCACCAGCAGTTTTATCCACCACCTTTGCTTTTGCATCAACAGTGCAAATGCCAATACAGAGAAACAATGTCTTAGTGTTACCATAAAATATTTTCTTCTATTATAGAAGTTTCAGGTATAGAGCATTGTAATTTGATATCCATATACACTACACAACGATCACCAGCACAAGTCTAGTTGCCGTCCATCACCTTACAGCTGACCCCCTTCACGAATCTGGTCCACCCCCCGATCCCCTTCCTCTCTGGCAACCATTAAACTTGTTCTGTGTATCTATGAGTTTGTTTTTGTTTTATTTGCTTGTTTGGTTGGTTTTTTAGATGCTACATATGGGTGAAATCATAAGATATTTGTCATTCTCTGCTGACTTATTTCACTTAGCACAATGACCATCAAGGTCCATGTATGTTGTCCCAAATGAAAGATTTCATTATTTTTTATGGCTGAGTAGTATTTGTGTGTGTGTGTGTGTGTGTGTGTGTGTGTATGTGTGTATGTGTGCATGTGAGTGTGTGTATAGATGGACACTTAGGTTTTTTCCATATCTTGGCTATTATCTCACAAACCACCTAAAATGTCTTGTGGACTCTCAAAGGTCTATAAATCATACTTTGAAAACTGATGAAATAGAGAAAAGTTGGCTAAAGCCCAAGGAATAAACAAGTACTATGAGAGACTGTAATAAGAGCAGAGGGAAAAGCTCCTGACTTTTTGATTTTTATACTGATCAATTAGGGAGGGAATTTGGGGGACAATAGGTGTTCGTCATATCCTGAAAGAAGGCAAACATGCACAACTAACCTTTTTCAAATATATGTCTTGAGTGGGAAGAAGGAGAACTGGCTACAGTTGATTGGATATAACTATCCACAAGGCCTAGGAAGAATTTCAGCCCAAATTAGAATAAGAAATCTCTGAACTCTAGGAAGAATGTCTTCCAAAAAAGAGAAATGCTAAGCAACAGACAGAATGAGGAACAAGCTAGTGATATGATAAAGATGGCTAATATGTTCCCTGTCTCAATAAGAAAGATGACTCCAGGTCTAAAAGAAACCCAAAACCTATACAAGAAAGCTTGATCCAGATAAGATGCAAACAAAGTATGGTATGATTTGAGCAATCGATGGAAGGAAAGAAGAGAGAATCCATTTTATTGATGCCAGGAAATTTTTCTTTTCAGTTGCTCAGAGATTTTGACTTTGGATTTGTAGAGAAGGAAATATTTGCATAGCTTATAATAATATAAATACTATTTACTCTCTCTCTATATATAACTATATACAATTTTATGTTAACTATATATATTTCAGCTAAATATATATGTTATTTACATATATATTTAGTTATATATATAACCAAAAGACAAATTACAGATTTCAATATGGTTATAGAACATGTAAATGTTATCAGTATTATAGATGGAGGGCAGAAGAGATGTAGAGAGAATGGTAGAAGCCCTAAGAATGTCCTCAGTAATGGAGAGTTGAGGGATGCAATTGACAGTTGACAGAATAAGAAAGTATTATTCAACATTATAAAGTTAAAGCTAAGAGATTTAGAAAACCATACAACTACCGCAAATAGGGAAAAGTAGGGGAGATAGGTTTTGTGAATGAACTAAAGTTTCTTTGACAGTGCTGACTCAAGAGATAATGTTTAACTATGATAAATCCAAAAAGTAGGATATAAATTGTATTATTTAGACAGCCTTAATATTAAAAATATTTGATAACTATTATGGCACTGACACATAATGATCAGACCAGAAGTCTATATATTCAGAATGGAGGTGTCTCAGTCAACCTCTGGGAGATACTGGGACACACTGGCTATATATCAACTCTGTTTTTTTTTTTTGTTTGTTTGTTTTTATCAACTCTGTTTTGAAAACAGAATTAGGGAGGTAACAACTACAAGAAATAAAGATAAGAGCAGGCCAAAAGGTAGTCAGGGCTGAGGTAAGAAACTATTGCTTTTTATTAAAAGCCTTTCTGTGTTATTTTAATGTTTACTATATGCATGTATTACTTTGAAGAGAAATAATATATAAAAGGGATTTTTCATCCTATTAGTTGTTAGGACTATTTAAATATTGTGCTATCATTCTCCTTAAAGTCTATAAGCAATTGATGTCCAGTAGAAATGAATGTAATAAAATATTTCTTTGGTAAACATTTCCTTGGTTTACTAGCAGACCTTTTAATGTGTCCTCATATATATTCTCAAGGATATATAATGGAATTACTTCAAGTTTTAATTTAGGAGATAATTCATAATTTTATTTCTTTCTCATGATGATGCGGAAGCAATGGACAGTTTCCTAAAGCATATAGCTTATCTCTAGGGCACATTCCTTTAAAAGTTATCAATGCTTTTAAATAGTAGGAGATTCTCCTTACCAAAATTAAAGATGATGTTGGGGATTTTATTTTACTTTAATGAATAGGCCCCAAAGACCCGTAACTTATATCTAGATGGCACAGTTAACTACCCTTTCTGTTCTTTAGATCACCACAGAGAACAGGAGGCCTACAATAATTACTAGAAGATGTATTTCGAGGACATTGCTTTACTTTAATTTATGAGTAATACAATTAGTCACAGATATTGTTGGCTACAAGAAATAAGTCCACGAAAAATAGTCTCCCAAATAACATAGAGCCTGTGCTAAGAATTATTTGCATGTTGGACTAATTCATTCTGAATGTATATGAAGTCAGTAAAGGAAATTATGTTAGCAGCAGTTATCAAAACATAAAACTTACTTGCGACTTTCACATATGTTTCAAAACCTAGAATTTTGTAAACTTTTGTATACATTTATAGATATGAAAAATTATTTCTATTGTTGGATAGTTGTTACTTTACAGAGTATAGAGGTATGGGAAGTAGCAAGTCAAGGTACCAGAAAGCTTGGGTTCATCTGGAAGAGGACTTGACACAGAACAGATCTGAAGTTGCGGTCCATTTAAACCAACACCTCCATCTTGAGTCAACTTCCTCACTGTGTTATATAACTGTTTCTTTGTGTAGTAGTTTGGCTCTCCAGGGTCAAATAAAATAGCATTTCAGGCCACGTGGCATTCTTCTTTTGTATGTTTCACCATTCAAGTTGTAGTTCCTTCTTTACTTATGTTTATTATTTAATTTTTATAGGTTGGATGCAATATAAATATAATATTTATACATACTTTAGTAATACATATCAAAAAAGAGTGGAATTTCTACATGTAGGCACATAATATAACTATTAGAAATGGAAACGAAGTCTTATTATAGTGAGCAATATTGAATTATTCAAATCGAATAGCTTTCTGCCTGTACACGTAAGTCTACAACAGCCTAATCAACAACAAAGTAGAAAGTTAATAATTCAAAGCTTTGGTTATCTTTAATCAAATAGGTGGACTTTTGAGGCTATAGAAATCATGTATACATAAATAAATAAAGTATATAAATATATAAAAAGTCTGAAAGAATATTACTAGAGGCCTGTATGTTATTTAAAGTACTGATTAAGTCTTGTGTCATATGTTAAAACCATGAGTTCTAGCAAACATCTGTAGGAAGATACCAAAATTAGTCTTAGAGTTAGTATACATTTATTAGCTAAAGCAACAAGGTTACATATGTTGTATGTACTAAAGCGTTTTTATCCTGTAGTATAAAGTATTTGAAGCAGAGTTCTTAAGAGTCTTAGGACATAATAAATGAACGTGTATTAAAAACTGTTTTAAAGCACATTATTTCTACCTAAGAAAGCAAATTTAATGCACTAGCTTCTTCCTCATTCATTCAATTATTTATTCATCATTCATCTCATAAATATTTATTGAGCTTCCAGCTCTTACACTACTGTAGGAAAGGCAGAGGCATAAAGCATATAGCCATAATACTGTGTGATAAGTGCACTGGGTTATATACCAAGTTAGGCCACTCATGAGAACAAATAAGTTAATTACAAAAAGTCCCTCAAAAATGTTACTTCCAAAGTAACTGGGTTTAAAAATAAAAAGTTGCCTACATTAGGCTTCATTATACTATAAAAGAACTGGCAAGTGGAAAACTCTAGAATTATTATATTTACATTAAGGAAAATTAGTCAAGATGCCTATCTTCTTAACTTTATATTCATTTAATGGACACCCATTCTTCATCTTTTCTCTTCAGTTATAGAAATACATAAAAGGCATTATAACAGGTTCATTTTAATAAGAGAGAGGACAATCATACAGAAAATGACTAAATTATTCTCAGTTTAGGGTTTCACTGTTTATTTATTTATTTATTTTTGCCTCAGGCTTTGGGGACATTAAGGCCATGTTATAAATCCTGGTCACTGCTTTTTCTAAAGAGCAAAAATGAGAGTTTATTAGCATCTCAGTGGTTGCCTCAATAATGACAAAACAGTTGCTCATTACTGCTCATTAGTTTCATATTAGATTCATTTGCAATAGCAATACATCTTCTATTCATACTCGATTGCAAAACACCCAATATGATTTGACACCTGCTGTACAATAGAATTCATTAGATAGTAATAATACAAATAGAAACTCGGGAGCTGGACTTCTATTTGCCTCTCTGATGACTCTGTATAGGAAAAGGCCTCTGAAATCATCTAGGCTAGAAAAAGATAAATATACACAGCAGATAATCAAGGTTTTCAAATACTGAATTCTCTGTTTTTCTGTCTACAACAATATTCTATACACACAATGCAATATTTTAACGAGTGGCATAATTTCCAAAATAATAAAGCACTTCCTACTACACAGATGAAATGAAATGTTCATCTAAATAACCATATTGAATAAAATGGTTAGGGCAGGGAAGAGAACTGGCCTAAGTTTAGAAGTAGAAATGAGCATATGAAATATTGATGATGTCTTAAATAGCTATTTTACAATATATTTAAAGTTTATAAGTAAGATATTTTCACATATACACTACCTATTTTCAGACATCAGAATACAGTTGTCCCCCTTATTCAAGGTTTTGCTTTCCACAATTTTAGTTACCTGTTGTCAACCATGGTCTGAAAATATTAAATGGAAAATTTCAAAATAAACAATTCATAAGTCTTAAATTGCATGCCATTCTGAGTAACGTGATGAAATCCCACACTGTCCCACTCCATCCAGCCCAGGCTGTGAATCATACCTTTGTCCAGCCCAGCGTATTCCACCAGTTAATCACTTAGTAGCTGCCTGGAGTATCAGATCAACTGTCAAAGTATTGCAGTGTTTGTGTTCAAGTCACCCGTATTTTACTAAATAATGGCCACAAAGTGCAAGAGTAGTGATACTGGCAGTTCGGATATGCCAAAGAGAAGCCATAAAGTGCCTCCTTTAAGTGAAAAGGTGAAGGTTCTTGACTTAGTAAGGAAAGAAGAAATTGTATGCTGAGATCGCTAAGAACTACAGTTAGAAACGAATCTTCTAGGGAGGGTGGGAGGGAGACGCAAGAGGGAGGGGGCATGGGGATAAATGTGTACGTATAGCTGATTCACTTTATTATACAGCAGAAACTAACACAACAATCTAAATCAATTATACTCCAATAAAGATGTTCAAAAGAACACAAAAAACGATTCTTCTGTCCATGAAATTGTAAGAAGGAAAAAGAAATTTGTGTTAGTTTTGCTATAGCATCTCAAAGTGCAAAAGTTATAGCCACAATGTATGATAAATGTCAAAGGCATTGAATTTGTAAAAGAAGATATTTTGAGAGAGAGACCACATTCACATAACTCTTATCACAGTATATTGTCATAATTGTTCTATTTTATTGTTAGTTATTGTGTTAATCTCTTACTATACCTAATTTATAAATTAAACTTTATCATACGTATGTATGTATAGAAAAAATATAGTATATTTTGGGCTCAGTGCTATCTGTGGTTTCAGGCATCCACAGGGCTTCTTGGAACATACCCCCTGTGGATAAGGGGTTCTACTGTAATGTTGTTTCAGTTGTTGAAACATGATTTACTTTGTACCCTGAAATAAATCTAGTAGAATAATAAAATAGGTGGTTTTCAAGCAGACCTGTAGGAAGAAAGCCAAGTCTAAGATGATGCAAGTAAACTCATGCCACTTAAATACAACCGCATTAGAGATTAAGTAAATTAGAATACAGAAAATGAGTTAATAATCATGGTACTAGTATGTACAATACAATTTAGGTAAATGAACTCAAATTCCAACAAGTATATTCTCCAAGAATAATAGTTCTTATAACATTTTTACAATTTTACATAACAAATACACGTAAAATGAATTTTACAATAATTAAAGCCTTGAGTAAATGTTACTTCCTGTAAGAGATAATATAATTGTTTTATAATAAAAAGCAGTAGATCACAGAAAAGCTCAGTAAAAAACAAAAACTACACAGAAATTCAACTTTATGATGACAAAATACAGACTGTGTATAAATACTAGTTATAAAACCTGACTGTCTAATACTATTTATATCTTGGGTCTTAATAATTACTGATTAGAAACTATATTTCAACATTTTTTCTTATCTGGCCTTTATACCACCTGTCTAATTCTTTTTATTTTTTAAAACTTCATACATATCTTTCAATATACTCTATTATTCTTTATAATATTAGTTAATGCCTAATATAGGGTTTTGAGATTTAGCAAATAAAAATATAGGATGCCCACTTGAATTTGAATATCAGATAAACAACAAATAATTTTTAACATAACTACAATTTGGTGTAAGTACAACAACAATTTTATAGTGTAAGTATGTCCCAAATATTGCATGGGACATTCTTTTGCTAAAAATTATTTATTGTTGGTCTGAAATTCAAATTTAGCTGAATGGCGTGTATTTTACCTAGTGATGCTAGTCTAAAACAGTGCATCACGGGGACTTCCCTGGCGGTTCAGTGGTTAAGATTCCGCACTCTCAATGCTGGGGGGTGGGGTGGGGAGGATGGGGGGGATGGGTTCAATCCTTGGTCAGGGAACTAAGATCTTACATGCTGCACGGCACAGCCAGAAAAACTAAAACAAACAAAAAAAACCCAGTGCATCACATTATCAAAATCTATTGTTTCAGCAACCTTTTTTTCTTCTCATCAAATATTGTCTTGTGGCCTATGATTTCAGCTATAATTCTAATCTAGGCTAAATCAATGCAAGTGAGATTTATACATTTTTATTTGCTCAAAGTTATGTTACATAATAAATTGTTCACTTTAACTTGTTAGATCATATTACTAAGACCTTCTTGTAGATTAGATTTTTAGAGCTACCTTTATCTTTTCCCGGTATAGACCAGATATACAACATTCCTAATTCTATATTGTCATCTTTTACTCAAGTGAAAAGACATTTTCTCTCCATATTACTTTAAAGATTAAAAGCTTTTGTAACTTAGTCAGAAGTGTATGTTTAATAGTCATAGGATCAAGTCTCTCTTTTCTTCCTGTTCATTTTCAATCTCTCTTTCTTTCTCTTTGTCTTTCTCTCTCTCTTTTTCTTACACACACACACACACACACACACACAAACACACACACACACACACACACACACACACACATCTCCAGACCCACCACATACCTATGGGATTATAATAAACTTGAAATTATTTCAACTGTGATGGTGTTTGAAACCATAGAAGTATTAAGTTACTCTGTATATTATCTGAAGATGTGATATGATTTTTATAAGTTGTATGATTTAAAATGTTTTTTATTACTTAGTGGATCAATGGAAAAACGAGTTAATCTATTTCTTTTAAGATTTGCAAATGAACCCTTTACCAAGGACTTTTTTATTTGAATGGTAGTTGACTATTTTCTAACTTACAATTATAAAGATTTTAGCCTGTGATACAAATCTGAAATAGTGAGTGACATTTGAAATAAGGAAGTTTGAACATGAGCTTCACAAACAACCAGAGAAATATATCCTTGGATAGCCATGTGTCATTTGTTTTGGATTTTATTAATAAAAAGACATTTTATTCCTTTATTATTCCTCAGTAATTGTTGATTTTCTTTACTTTTGTGTTCTTTCACAAAAATCTAATATTCAAAGCAAAGAATAGAATTTTTTCTAACTTTTTTATATATGTGGTTGCATTGGGTTAAATTTTAATAGGCTCCATAAATAAAGCTTCTCTTAGCTAAACATTTATCTGGGTTCTTTCACTGAATCAGACAAATAAGACAAACATTTCGCTTTGTGAAATATCAAAAATTCTCAAGTTGATCAGGGATTGTTGAGACATATACTAGTTTTTCCAGTCCAGGGGAAGACTGTTTTAAAACTGAATTAAGTAATAGCCTATCAAATTCTCAGCAGTCACAGTGAATGTAGAGACTTAAAGACTAGTTAGTTAGCCATTATTCTAATTCCAGAGACCAGTTAGTTGGCCATGTAGTCTAATTTCACAGTTGAAAGGCAAAGAAATGCAAAAATATTCAGACATTAACATTCATGCAATGAGGAAAAGATTTGCAATTTTACTGTTTGTTTTGTTTACTGATTTACTGAAAATATTCATCAAGAATTGTCTAATATATTGTATTCTGTTTGATATGTCTTTATAATTAGGCAGGGCAGTCTGTGGGAATTTAGATGCAAAAACTCTTTTGCCAGGGATCCAGGCTTACATAGGGATTAATTTAATAACTGAAAAGAATCTAAGAAGATAAAGGTATTAACATATTAAAAATTATCAAAATGGATTGCTTTTCTTTAAAAATATGGATTCCTTTTCTTACAAAAGTAATATAAGCTCATTGTAGAAAATTTGAAAAATATAGAAAGAGCACAGATTAAAATTAAAATCATTTCTTACTTCAACGCTTTTTAGAGAGCTTTTACTTTTTGATACATTTGTTTCTAATTTTCTAATATTATTTTTTTTTACAAAACTGGGATCATATTGGCTGTTGTTTTTCATAATAAGATAATTAAATGTAAAAAGTCAATAAGTGAAGTAAAGAGAAATTTAGACCTAACTGAATAAAAGACCTAACTGAATCATTTCTGGTGAAATGATATAAAAATTTATTAAGAAGAAAAAAATAAGACATATAAAAGAGGAATTAAAAAACATGGAAGAACAACTGAAAATGTCAGTAACAACATTCAAAAAGATAAGAGGTAAACATTCTTCCAGAGTTGTTGAAAACGTCAAAACTCAGATTGAGAATGCCAATCAATCTTAAACAGAATTAAAATTCTTAGTCACAATTATATATATCATAGGTAAACAAAAGAACAGCATATATAAAGAGAAGATTTCAAAATTATCTAGTGATGGTATTTTAAAACTTGATTAGAGAGTTCCATTTCCAATAATTGAGAACTTGGAAATTTTGACCAGTCTTCCTCTGAGAACAACTAGGAAAGTTGAACAAAAAGACAATTTGTTTCAAATCTTCAGAAGCTAACAGACATTGAAAATTTATGCTAGAAAACTAAAAAGAAACTCAGAGGGTGGAGCCAGGCATTTGGGGCTGCTTTCCCCTTAAAAGCTTATGCTGAGAGAGGGTGGGAGGGAGGGAGGCGCAAGAGGGAAGACATATGGGAACATATGTATATGTATAACTGATTCACTTTGTTATAAAGCAGAAACTAACACACCATTGTAAAGCAATTATACCCCAATAAAGATGTTTAAAAAAAAGCTTATGCTGATTCTGGAAAAACTGATCCACCTGAGAAACTGAGCAGAGATTTCGTTGGACTTGTGAAGACATAGAGAAAAATTGGTATGTGTAATCTGCAAAAGTATGGAAGCTGGGGTATCTAGGGCATGGAAACTTTATTGGGCCACAAAAAAGGAGTAAGTGTGAATCAGACAGACCTTCCTTTGTAGAGACTGAAGCTCAGTTTTGAATAAACCTAATATTTGATTGATTTAGGGTAATCCAGGATTATTGCTTGTTTCTACTAGCTTCCTACCAGAAGCAAATATAAATCATCTGTGGAAGATGGCAACATCAACGTATATCTCAAGTTATCTTAATATCTGTCACTCAATCAATAAAAAGCATATATATATGAAGAAACAAGGTAAGGTGACTTAAACCAAAAGAAACAATAGGTAGTAAAAGTAGACCTACAAGGAATCAGGATAATATAACTTTCAAAATAGAAAAATAGTCATGGTTAATATGCCCAAGGAAATAAAATAGACCAAGAATACTGGGAGAGAAGTAATAACAATAGTAGAGAATCAACTGTAAATTCTAACACTAAAAAGAAGATACATACAGTGATATTGAGAATGGAATGCATAGCAGGAAAAGCACGTTAGACACAGCTAAAGAGAGGATTTGAGAACTGTATTCAAGTCAGAAGAAAATACTAAGAATTAAGCACAGAGAGACAAATGATGGAAATTATTGAAAAGTACAGGGGACACACAGGAAATACAACCAAAAAGATCTAATTTAGATGTAACTGGGATTCCAGAGAGACAGAAGAAAACAAACAGGGTAGATGTCATATGTGAAAAGAGATTGGTTGAGACTTTTTAAAAAAAATGATGTACCATCAAACGAAACATTCTACAACTACCATGAACCCCAAACAGGAGGAATACAAAAAAGAAAAAACACTGTGGGACAGCAAATTAAAACTGCTCCAAAAAAAGACAAAATTTAAAAAGCATCCAGAGAATATATATTTTTAAAATATCTATCCAAACTAAAGAGGAAGTAAAGATATTTTTAAACAAACAAAAACTTAGAAAATTCATCATTAGCAGATCCTCGCTAAATAAATATGGGTGATCTTCATGCAGAAAACAATAATCCTGAAAGGAAACTTAGCTGTGTAGGAAGGATTGAAGAGCAATAAAACTAATTACATGAGCAAATGTAAACACACACTGTATAAAACAAAAATAATAACAGATTATGAGATTTAAAAACATATATGAAATTAAATACATGACAATAGTAACAAATAATTCATGAAGGGATAAATGGTGATAAACTATTTTAAGATCTTTGCTATGTATGAAAAGTGGTTGGACTTTAACAAAACAAAGACATGTGTTATAACCTGTAACAAAATCTAGAGAAGTAGTAAAAGGATATGTAACTACTAAGAATAATAGAAAGAAAATGAAATAATAAAAAATTCTCAATCATTAAAATAGAAAGCAAGAAAGACATAGAAGGCAAGAAGAAGAGTACATATGGACCAAATAGGAAGCAAATAATAAGAAAATAGATACAAATACAATAATTACATTAAATGCCAATGAACTAAATGATCCAAAAAAGACAAAGGCTTTTTTGACTCAATTTGAAAAAACCTATAAATTAATTATAGGAGGCATCTAAAATATAAGAATACATAAAACTTAAAGGTAAATAGATGAAAAAGTTATCCATGGTTCACAACGGAGTCTGAGAAGTCCCATTATTTGCCAAAAGTTGGTGGTGTAGTTCTGAGAACCGGAGGGCTAATGGTGTAATCCCAGTCAAGAGCAGGAGAGGACACCGGTCCCAGCTTAAACAGTCAGGCAGAGCTAGTGAACTACCCTTCTTCCACTCTTTCATTCTATTCAGGCCCTGAGTAGAACACACTGGAAGGACAATCTGCTTTACTTGGTCCACTCATTCAAATGCTACTCATATCCAGAAAAACCCTCACAGACACACTCAGAAATAACGTGTATTCTGGGTAATCTGTGTCCCAGTCAAGTTGACACAAAAAATTAACCATCATAGGGAATACTCTTGGGAACACCACCAGTGAGGGGAGTGAAGGAAGTCCCATTGTGCAGAAAAGTGGACTTGTACTATAGTCACAGCAAAGCTTCTAGGACTAGTATGGTCCATGGAAGTTGTCCACATTGAGGAAAAGGGACAGGCCTTTGTGTCCCCACACAAACTGGTTATGTGATGTGGGCTGTCCCAAGAAGGGAGTAAGATCTTAGGTGAGATAGCATCCTCTGACTGAAGAATTCCTGGAGAAGGCCTCAGTTGTATCCATCATCAACCAAAAGTCCCAGCAACTGGTGAATCCAGTCCCTCTGTCCTGAAGGAAAGATACAGACAGTGTACCACAGCATCCATTACACCCAGTTCCCAGATTTTTCCTCTGGTAGATCTGACCTCCGAGAATTTTAGCTTTGAAGTTTATATAAAATTGACTGCATATGATCTCTAGCTCCCAGGATGGACTGTAAACCTGTCAACAGAATCCAACAAACCTCCTTGCCACCATATTTAGTTCTAGGATGGGCACATCACCAAATAGAATTACCTGACCAAGATAACTTCTTTGAGGTGACCAAAGTCACCACAGATGGTTGAATCAGAGCAAAGACCAAAACTGTCTTTCAGTCAATCTCTTTCTCGCAACATAAGCAAGGAAATATGTAGCCCTCTGAGCTTCTGGCAGCCACTGCTTCTGACTAGGGAAACTAGGCATGGAATGGCAGGCACTAAGGTACACAAGCTTTAATTAGTTAGCAGTAGGGGAGCTGGGGTCAGGATAAAGCTGACACCTCAGAAAGAAGTAGAGTTGTGGAAACAACTCAGGGTCTGAGGCGCCATTAAACTTCTGGATAAAAACAATATGGAAGACTCTCAGTGTGAAGACTGTTTCTGCACTTACATGAGCTAAATATTTCTCATACTGTTTCAGCCAGTTTGACCTGTTCTTTGGTCACTTGCAAAGTAAAGGGTTACTGAGACACCTGAACTGGAGACATCTATTTGTGTTCATTGCTAAAGTTTCTATTAATGTGTAACTATTTCTTTCTGTAAAAATACATTTTTTCAGCTTGTTCTTCTAAACTTCTATAGAATCAAATATTTCATGGTTTTCATTTGTACTGTCCTCTATACTAGTGCCTATCTACACTTCTATATTGTACCCTATCAGTAAAAAAAGAAAAAATTGAGCTAACAGCTTACTAAGTAGGTTGAACTGTCAAAGTAGACTCTGGCTAGTAATAGGTATTATCCAAGATATAAACAAACTTTACTAATGATCCAAAGGATACAGGCAAGAACTGTAGCATTTTTTTGTAGAAAAGGCCAAATCCTTTAGCTACAGTTTTCAAAAATATCCCTTTCTCTGGCATTAGGATAATTTGGGTGAAGATAACAAATTCTGAACAATGGATATGGAAACTTCTTTCTCAAAGAAGCCATTTCAGTTTTGTGGTTCTTCAGTTTTATACTCAGTTGCACAGATAAAATATATCTATAGGGCTCCCCTGGTGGCTTCGTGGTTGAGAGTCTGCCTGCCGATGCAGGGGACACGGGTTCGTGCCCTGGTCTGGGAAGATCCCACATGCCGCGGAGCGGCTGGGCCCGTGAGCCGTGGCCGCTGAGCCTGCGCGTCCGGAGCCTGTGCTCCGCAACGGGAGAGGCCACAACAGTGAGAGGCCCGCGTACAGCAAAAAAAAAAAAAAAAATCTCTAGCTCATATTTAAGTTCAACAATTCTCTTAAGTCTTTTGTCATGAGGTCACTAGTACAAAGCTTTTCATAGTGACTTATCTCAAGTACTGGAAAAAAATATTTTATGATTCAGGAAAATGCAATCTCTGAATCTTTTTACCTAGGCATGTAATACATTGTATAGGTACATATACACATTGCTATATGCAAAAACAAAACTAAAACCAACAAAAAACCTGCCAATCTCTCAGGCTGTACCATGGAACCTTCTCTCCTCTTTTGTCTTTATACCACTTGTATTGAATGTCATCCATGACCATGTGCTGTATTGACAAAGGGAAGCCACCAGTGTAATCTGTACAGTAAGTATTAGTAAAGGTTGATTTCTTTCTTATTTTTAGTTTAAAAATAAGATAATTAATAGATCTACTGTGTCTTCTTATACCTCAATTGATCGCTTTTGTTTTCACATCACCTGTGACGTTCACACCTAGAACTGTATGCACATTTTATTTAATTCCTAATTTGATTTTCTGCGGTGTCAGCTTTGATCATTACTGCTCTTTGTATGTCATCTGATATTTCAGACTACTCCATTGTCATTTTATTCCTATAGCCCCTAATTTTATTGAAATTGTAAAGAGTACAACATAGATACTAACTTTTTTTTCCTAAGTTGAGTAGCATTTACATATGCTTTGCCCATTGTGTTTAGGTCCATGTTGACTTATACTATATGAGAAAATATTTTCATTGATTCCTCATGATGATTTTTTTTCTGGATTACTCATTCTTTAACGAGGAACAACCAGTATATCCAGGCCTACACGTTGTAAGTTGACAATGTGAACACAGATTCCAAACTTTCTCCTACTCAGTGTCCACCAGGATGCTGCCAAAATTCTCCTCTCATACCTGGATCTGGAGAACAATAGATGTGTACTCCCAAATTTGTGGTTTCTAGCAAATGCTTATTTGGTGCAGCTGAGACAGGGCTATTTTATTTAACTCCACTACCTGGTTCCTTTACAATGAGAGGCAGTCTGGTATATTGTTTAAAAGCATACTATCTCAAATCATATTGCGTGGGTTCAAACCCAGCTCTACAACCTATTAGAGGTGTGATCTTGGGCAAATCACTTAACTTGTCTCTACCTTAGTTAGCATATCTCTAAAATAGAGATGATAATATTTACCTCACAGTGTTGTTATAATTCTATGGCAAATAGTGTGACTGCTTATTAACTTACGTTTGGATCTATTTTTTACTAAAAATGCCAGATGAAAATAAAAATCTCTAGACAGTACTAATTCCCTATGTTTTTCCTATTTCTACTCTCACTTACAGCTGATTTAATATCCAGGCATTATGGGGTTCACCTGTACCTATTCACCTCTGGTTAGTTTATATACTGTGACTTTTGGACACTCAGTGGATAAGGGAATTTAGTGTGTTGGTCAATTTTGCTTGCCCCAACAGGGGAATAATCACCGCTCTTTGTGGTTGAACACAGGCCTCCATTTCTGCTATAGGGATAGGGAATAGAGGTACGCAGGGACTCTCACCCATCTCCTACCTGCCTGTCCGTGCAACACTCTCAGAGGCCCAGACATGAGTGGCATCCTTTCTCAATCTGATACTTTTACAAAATTAATACTTTCAGAGTCTGGCAATTCCGTGTATCCCTCCCACTCACAGAACTCCTTCTGCCTCTACCCTATCTAGAATGATATCTCTAAAAAGACAGGGAATTGTCTCTGTATGTTTACCTAAAACAGTGCCTGGCCCAGAATAGGCCCTCAAATAATATTTAACACATTATTCACTTTACCTTATAGTACAATTGTAACTCTACAAGTGTTCCTGTGTTTTCAGAGGCTTTTCAGTGGGGAACTCTATCAGCAAAGCTTAGCTGACCACCATAACTTGGAAGTCAAGTGCATTATTTTAAGAGCCAATCATCTGGACTTTCTCCAATGCATATCAGTTTTTAAAAAATATATATTTAACAGCCCAGGGCATCTTTTCTTTGGTAGTGTCAGAGAAGACAATTGAAGTCACTGAATTTGCATTAAGAGCAGCAACTTTCCCTCCAACAATAGCTGCCTTAGGGCAAGGGCAAACCTTCAGCACTGTTGGCTAGACAGGGATGAAAAACAGGCACTGCTCTACATATATCATCCAATGAAATTGGTTTTGGTTAGTAATACTCATGGCATTCCTTTTTTGGGTTTCTTCCAATTCTTTTCAGTTCTGAAGTTCTGCCTCTATTTATGATGATTCCAACTGCCAGTCAAAAAAGCTTCTATCCAAAGCTGCTAGCTGAGAATATACTTGAACTGGAATTTCTATGAATAAGTATTGTAAACACTGATTTAGTGTCCTTTATCTAATAAGTCATATTAAATCATGGAAGAGATACACAAGTTGTGTCTGGTGTGCTTTTCCTCTTGATGGATTTTTTTCTTCCAAATCATAGTCCTTAAATTGCTAAGATGGTAAGAGATGTAATCATGGCATTTAATCCTACTGACATTGCATTTTTGGGTCCCGTTAATATACTGGGAGATTAAAACCAGTTCAACAAAATGAAACTGTAATAGTTGAAATCCTGGGGTTCTCATTGTTATGCCACAGATTCAAATTCATAATGTCATTTGCTATTACATAAATGCTATTATCTGAACTAAATATCACTTACTATACGGAAAGCAATATCTGCATAGGTCATTTTCCAACAATTCTCTAATTCTCTGGTACCAGCTGGGTGTCCTACAATTCATTTATATTCTGACACTAACTATCCAGAGCTAGCATCAGACTTCATAGATTGAAGGGCTCAGTCACATAAGACTGCACTCACTTCAGACACCAGTCACAATTCCTGGGTCCTGCACTCTGTCAGACTTGACTAAAAGTCAGGAGCTCCCACAACACCCCCTCACCCTCAGCTTCAATAATTATTAGAATGATTCATTATTAGAACTCAGGAAATCACTGTACTTGGATTACTAGTTTATTATAAAGGGTACAAATCAGCCAAATGGATAAGATGTTCAGGGCATGGTATTAGGAGGAAGGAGCAGAGCTTTCATGCCTTCTCTAGGAGTACCACACTCCCAGCACGTTGATGCATTTACCAACACAAAGCTCCCTGAATCTTGTCTGTAAGTTTTTTAAGGTCTTATTCTTTAGACCCATATGATTAAATCATTGGTCACTGGTGATTAAACTCTATTTCCAGCCACTCTCCCCTCCAATGAGTGTGGCCAGTCTCTCCCTTCAAACTAAGGGGCCACCTTGAGTCACTTCATTAGCATAAACTCATAGTGAAAAAAAGCTCATTATTATGAATAGCAAAAGACACGCCAGTCACTCAGGAAATTCCAAGGGTTTTAGGAGCTCTGTGCCAGGAACCACAAATAAAAACCAATTTTTTTTTCGTTATACAGCACTGGGTAAATCATATTTACTGACAAAGGTATTTTGCATATTATATCTAAATAATACTAAATATTTTAACTACTATTATGTAACCAGGTACTTTGAATTTTTTTGAGTGAAAAAAATAAGATTTAAATCTTCCAGTGTGTTTTAAAGTAACAAAAACTTTGTTAAACATTCCGGTATCTGAAAATTCAAACTATGCTAGGTTTTTAAATCATTACTAGGAGGAAGTAGGCTTATGGAGAAGAATAATATTTCCAAAAAAAAGCAAAATTTTAACTTTAAATGTATTCCATTTTCTATTTTTAAAAATAAATTATTTTAATTCCAGTTTTAGATGAATAAAATTAAACCAAAAAAAATCAAGAAGCAAAAAAATAAAATTAGAGTCTCTGTTCTTTAAATGCCAACACATTTTAATGGTGAAATATGAAAATAGACATAATATAAAAATACCTTTAAATATTATAACCAAAGTTTGATCATCACCACAAGATAACCTGTATAAGTGTACTTGCGGAAGGCATTTATGTAACTTCCAGCCACATTTACTTGTATCTGTTCTTTACACATTTACTAAGGCCATCAAAAATGCATACTGAGAGAGCAGTGGCAGAATATTTACTCTAGATAATATATTTACATATTCTGGTTGCTAATACACTATGTGATGCTGAAAGAAATAAATAAGTTAAAATGTTCTTCCAGTGGTAACCTTGTAAAGAATTTAATTTCAATTATCTGAAAACTTTTGAATATGTAATTCCCTTCCTATAGTTTTAAAATAAGTAATACTTGCTAAAGAGTTTTGTAAAAAGAGACAGGTATAGTAACTTGCTTAATACAAACTGATTAAATTTCTCATATTATTTTTATATTGAACTGCAGTATTTTCTCAATTTACTCAAATTTTGCACATTATAGGTTAATCCTTTAATAATACTTTCGGAAGAAATATCACCTAGACAATAATGATATCACAATGTTTCTACTTTCTCATAGCAGGGATTTAATAACAGCTATTCTTAGCAGAGATAATTCTTTGCTAATTGGTTCATCAGTTTTTAAATTGATACATGTACTAAAAAATTAATGCACAAACTTGGGAATGTACTATGTTATAATTTGCTCTAGCTAGTGTCCTTTTCTATCTTCCCAAAGAGATAAACCATCAAATCTATACAATGTACACTGGACAACAGCAGTGTAAATCATCAGCACTATATGGTCAAGAATAATTCCAATTAATACAATGTCCTTTCTGCTACATTTAAGTACCTATTTCAATTCCTATTATGAGGTTTTCTTCAATTATTGGTTCTCTGTTTACTCCTTTTTCTTTTTCTAGAATCAAGTCTGTGGGCTCTTGAGTTACATTGCCTAGGTCTACCACTTAACAAATCTTCGATCTTTGTGCAAGTTACTTAAATGTTCTGTGCCTCAGTTTCCTCATCTGTAAAATGGAGAGCATATTAGTATTCACCTTGGAATGTTGTTGTTGTGAGGATAACATCTCTTATTGCATGTAAAGGATAAAAAAACTCTGGCACATAATAAGAGTTTAACAAACATTAATTATTATTGATAGTATTTTAATCATCATATTCCTATAAATCTTCTAATTTACAGATTGTCCACAAAATTAAAATTGTGTTTTAATTTTGCATAGAGTTTGCATCTAAATGCAATCTTTTTAAAACTTTTAAATTGCTGCATTTCTATAGATACCACCTTTTCTAGACTCTTGTGGGGAACATAAACTAGAGAGTTTTGAAAATTCGCTCCTGTTTCTTGGAATGAATCTGTTTTATTTCCCCCAGAGGACATTTGCTTTATCTCCTCACAATAGTTTTCCTTCCCTGAACTACTAAATTTTCCATTTGCCTGGTTATTTTTCTGTTTGTTCAGCTTTACAGAGTGAGACACTTTCTCAGTTGGGGAAGTTGTTGCCGAATCAGTCAGCAGTTACGTAGATTTCATTTCTGCTTTAGTTACAGTTAAAGGAGAAAAGGAAATATCTTCATTTTCTATAGCTTTATTTTGCTGGATCTGAGAGTCGCAAGTGCTGGCAGTGAGCAGTGCAGGAGTTTCCAGGGGAAGGACTCACATGACAGAACGTTCTCTGCTTTGGTAAGTGGGTTTTCTTTCACAGTTGAACACCCCCAAGTTAGCTGATCTCCTGCCCCTGCCTTCTCCACCTAATGTTATTAATCTCACTGTTGGTCTGTTGTGACACTGCTCACTCAGCCAGTAGTTCTATTGGTGCCCTCTATTTGCCCTCCATTCACTACTGGAGCGGAGTCAATCCTCAGCCTCTGCTCAGAGATTGGATTATGTACAAGAGGTGTTAGGCAATCTTGTTTTCTTATTTCACAGGTGGACTTTTTTTTTGTTGTAAGTGCCTTATCACAGTCTAATTTTTATGGCTCTCCATCTGCTCCCATCTGCAATAGTTTTTGTAGGAACACATCTCTAATGTGGGCCCCTTAATGGCCTTTTTTCCTGTTATGCAACACTGTTAATAATTTTTTAAAAATTTCTCCCATTATTTATATTTCTTTGATCAATTTCTTGGACCAGTGCTAAATATATGTGCACACATTACTATCCTGAAATGCAAATCTCCTATTTTCTTTTTTTTGGGGGGAGATCATTACTTTTCCAAAGTACTGATATTAGTGTATAACGAACCCAGATTTCAAGTATGGGATTAAATATGTAATACAGCTCCTTGAAAAAGTCAGTTACCTTATTTCTTGCTAATTATAGTAAAGGCACTTTCTTGGATTTGTTGTTGAATTTCTGTTAAAAAAATAAATGACCACAATAATGTGAATTTTTAAACAGCTACTTGATAATTATATGAAAATATTCATAGAATATGTTGCAACATAATAGAGACAACAAATCTGTAGAAGATAATCTCCCTTGAATATTAGAAAATATATTTTTAAAAACAAAAGCTTTAAATCCATTAAATTAAGTCCAGTTCTTCAATGAGAGGAAATTTTAACTTGGTTCATCTTACCTGTTAATTTTAAAAGATCTTTATTTTATGACTCATGTACGTAAGTGTTTTCCTCCTTTCTAAAATTCATGTTCATTTGCAGCAATTATTTGTTAAAGGCTTACGTTCCTAAAATTTATGTTTCAAAAGGAATGTTTTTATTTGTAAATATAGTGTAATATTGTAACGTTGAATTATACTTTTTCAAATTACAGTACCCCTGAAGAAATTCTGACATGCCCTCCAGGCTACTTAATTATACATCTGACTTCTCCCTAATTCCTCTGAATAAAAATACTGGTCTAAAAAAAGATACTGATCTATGTGGAGAAACCACATTGAAATCTTTGTTTGGTTTATTTATTTATGTATTTATTTATTCATTTATTTTTTTTTTAACATCTTTATTGGAGTATAATTTCTTTACCTGGTGTGTTCGTTTCTTTTTTTTTTTGTACTTGAAGTCAGGGAGTCTGATTCCTCCAGCTCCGTTTTTTTCCCTCAAGACTGCTTGGGCTATTCAGGGTCTTTTGTGTCTCCATACAAATTTTAAGATTTTTTGTTCCAGTTCCATAAAACGCCATTGCTAATTAGATAGGGATTGCATTGAATCTGTAGATTGCTTTGGGTAGTATAGTCAGTTTCACAATATTGATTCTTCCAATCCAAGAACATGGTGTATCTCTCCATCTGTTTGTATCATCTTTAATTTCTTTCATCAGTGTCTTATAGGTAGGTTTATTTCTAGGTATTTTTCATTTTCTTAATTGTTTTGGGTTTGTTTTTGTAGGTCCTTTTTTTCTCTTGTGTTTCCCACTTAGAGAAGTTCTTTTAGCATTTGTTGTATAGCTGGTTTGGTGGTGCTGAATTCTCTTAGCTTTTGCTTGTCTGTAAAGCTTTTGATTTCTCCATGGAATCTGAATGGGATCTTTGCCAGGTAGAGTAATCTTGGCTGTAGATTATTCCCTTTCATCACTTTAAGTATATCATGCCACTCCCTTCTGGCTTGTAGAGTTTCTGCTGAGAAATCAGCTGTTAACCTTATGGGAGTTCCCTTGTATGTTATTTGTCATTTTTCCCTTGCTGCTTTCAATAATTTTTCTTTGTCTTTAATTTTTGCCAATTTGATTACTATGTGTCTTGGCCTGTTTCTCCTTGGGTTTATCCTGTATAGGACTCTCTGTGCTTCCTGGACTTGGGTGGCTATTTCCTTTCCCATATTAGGGATGTTTTCAACTATAATCTCTTCAAATATTTTCTCGGGTCCTTTCTCTCTCTTCTCCTTCTGGGACCACTATTATGCGAATGTTGTTGCGTTTAATGTTGTCCCAGAGGTCTCTTAAGCTGTCTTCATTTCTTTTCATTCCTTTTTTCTTTATTCTGTTCCACAGCATTGAATTCCACCATTCTGTCTTCCAGGTCACTTATCCGTTCTTCTGCCTCAGTTATTCTGCTATTGATTCCTTCTTGTGTAGTTTTCATTTCAGTTATTGTATTGTTCATCTCTGTTTGTTTGTTCTTTAATTCTTCTAGGTCTTTGTTAAACATTTCTTGCATCCTCTTGATCTTTGCCTCCATTCTTTTTCCAGAGGTCCCGGATCATCTTCATTATCATTATTCTGAATTCTTCTGGAAGGTTGCGTATCTCCACTTCATTTAGTTGTTTTTCTGGGGTTTTATCTTGTTCCTTCATCTGGTAGATAGCCCTCTGCCTTTTCATCTTGTCTATCTTTCTGTGAATGTGGTTTTTGTTCCACAGGCTGCAGGATTGTAGTTCTTCTTGCCCCTGCTATCTGCCCTCTCGTGGATGAGGCTATCTAAGAGGCTTGTGCAGGTTTCCTGATGGGAGGGACTGGTGGTGGGTAGAGCTGACTGTTGCTCTGATGGGCAGAGCTCAGTAAAACTTTAATCTGCTTGACTGCTGATGGGTGGGTCTGGGTTCTCTCCCTGTTGGTTGTTTGGCCTGAGGCAACCCAATACTGGAGCGTACCAGGGCTCTTTGGTGGGGCTAATGGCGGACTCTGGGTGGGCTCACACCAAGGAGGACTTCTCAGAACTTCTGCTGCCAGTGTCCTTGTCCCCATGGTGAGCCACATCCACTGCCCACCTCTGCAGGAGACCCTGCAACACTAGCAAGTAGGTCTGCTTCAGTCTCCTCTGGGGTCACTGCTCCTTCCCCTGGGTCCCGATGCACACACTACTTTGTGTGTGCCCTCCAAGAGTGGACTCTGTTTCCCCCAATCCTGTTGAAGTCCTGCAATCAAATCCCACTAGCCTTCAAAGTCTGATTCTCTAGGAATTCCTCCTGTTGCTGGACCCCCAGGTTGGGAACCTGACGTGGGGCTCAGAACCTGTAATCCAGTGGGTGGACTTCTATGGAATAAGTGTTCTCCAGTCTGTGAGTCACGCACCCAGCAGTTATGGGACTTGATTTTACTGTGATTGCACCCCTCCTACCATCTCATTGGGGCTTTTCCTTTGTCTTTGCATGTGGGGTATCCTTTTTGGTGAGTTCCAGTGTCTTCCTGTCGATGATTGTCCTGCAGCTAGTTGTGATTCTGGTGTTCTCACAAGAGGGAGTGAGAGCACGTCCTTCTACTCCACCATTTTGGTTCCTAATCTGGTTTATTTATTTTTATAGTAGAGGTGTGGTCTGACTAAGAACCAGACTCTGATTTTTCTTTTTAACTCTCCTCTATATGATCAAGGTATAGCTGACCACTTCCAAATATGAAGGTACAAATAACAGGTTCTCTCCATTCTGCTGGTTTTATTCCATCTGCCTGAAATGCTTCTCCAGCCCCAGGGCTTCAACACTACCTAGTCTACACCCTCATCTCATCCAACCTCTGCGTAACCATGGGTTATGTGCCCCCTTCTCTGGGAGTTTTCCTGAACCACCAAGCTTGGCTTATACTACCTGCATATGCTCATCAGTATTATAGTTCTTTTCACACAGTATTGAAAATACCACTCTAAATGCCTTTCCTCCCAAATAAATAAGCTTAGCAGGCAAGAACTATGCCTTCCTCAAATTTCTATTTACAGTACCAAGCATAGCATCCGCTCTCAAAAATATTTATGGAACTAATTACTAAATAATGTTACCATGTTAAACATTAGAATGATAAAGAGAAAATTTGAACACTGCTCTCACAGAGCTGGCAACACTAAGAATATCAGTACTAGTACTTTAAGTGTGGGGGTCCTATATGCTTTAAGACTAATTAATAAGTATCTCTGAGTTTATTTTGTAAAAATTTGGCAGTCATCATGTAAATGACAACATTATGTAATGTTGACATGAGCTAAAATTTAGCCATGACTCATATTCATACTAGGTTTTCATAGCAAATGTGACGGAGAGAAATGAGACAATTATCCAGGAAATTGGGGTGTGTGATGGGAGTAGAAAGCTTTGACCTAAGTGACAGTGAGTGTATAATTTAATTCAGCTTTGATTTTCAGTTATGACAGAAAAAGGGGTAGCCTTCCAGTTAATTCAGGATCTTTCAGGCTTCTTAGCCTCCTGGTTCTAGTGTAGTCTTTCCTTCTAAACAAGTGCTTTTCATCAACATGACCTTGGGATTCTGTTCATAAAGCTACATATCTGAGGAGGACGAGGGCTTCTAACAACTCCTCAGAAGTATACTAATCCCCTTAATGCTTAAAGAGTAAATATATATATTATTTCAAAAAGAGAAAATTGAGTATATTATACAAAATTATAGTTATAGAGGACTAACTAGAGGAACTAGAAAAACTATATGCTTCAACTTTTTAAACAATTCAAACATTTAGAAGGAAAATACAAATATACATGCAAAACAAAGAAACACAGACCACTAGGGATGGATTAAAAAGAAGTATTAAAAATAAACCAAAAAAAGATGTTTAAAAAAAAAAAGAAAGAATATGAATGAAATGGTTAACACAGAACCTGGCATATAAGCTCTCAACAAATAATAAATATTATAAATAAATAAATAAATAAACCAAAAAAGCATAAAGCAAGGTAACATCACCAAGAGTAAACATATCAAAACATGTGGAAGATCTATACACAGAAAATATTAAACTGTACTTAGGGACATTGTTTGAAATAGTAAAATACTGAATGCTAATTAAGTAGCAATCAACAAAGATCTGGTCAAATAAAGTGGGAGTACTTACAATCAAATACTACCTAGCCACTAAAAATTAAAAATGTTCTTTTTTCTTTGTACAGATATGGAGCTATTGCCAAGATATACTGTTAAGTGACAAAGCTAAGGTATAGATTATTGTGTAAAGTATACTACTATTTGGGTAAATTGCAGACAAATTAATGTCCTATGTAAACATATGCATATACAATAGAATCCAAATATATTACATATATGCTTAAATTTGAATCAAAAGCCTCATAGGAAATATTAGTTGCTTCTGGGGAGTAGTATTCGGGGTAAGAAAGAAACTTGCTTTTCATTGTATAATTTGTTGTACAACTGAAAGATGTGCATGAATTATCTTTTAAGTTTTTTTAAATAATAGGTAAAATCTCTGAAGTAATTCGAATACTTAGAGTTAAAAGCCACTTGTCTAGTATAAACCATTTAGACCTTAATAAAGCCACTGTGTAGCAGAGGTTCATAAACTTTCCTGTGCCAAATAGACCTCTTTGACAGTTCAGGAAAGCTTTTAGACTCACTCCTCATAAATCTTTGATGTTTTTTAAGTGGATGAAATAAAATAAAATACTTAGGATCATAAAGGAAATAAAATCTATTAAACTTAGTTATCAAAATATTTTTAAAACCTAGATCTGACAGTGGGTCAGACTTTTGTAATAGTGATAAACATAAATGATATTTTGAGCTCTATTATGATATGAAAACATCTTCAATTTCTTTTGGTGGAAAAATCATAAATAATGCTAATACTACATAGTTTGTTATATAATTACAGTATATGTTAATTTCCAGTTAAAATTAGTGAAAATAAAGTTGTGATTTTTTTTTTCCTCCCTTCCAAGTTCACAGACCACTCCTAAGGTGTATCCAGGCATTCACTGAGTGTCTATGGGCTCCAAATTAAGAACATTTTCTTTATAAGATTTCTCTGGGCTTAAATTCTTTCAGATTAAAAAAAAAAAACAGATCTTTGTCATGGGGGTTTCAGATGAGTAGCTAATGTGTTAACTGTAGAATTTTTCTTAATTTCCTCTTATAAATATGCTTGGGATATTAATTTTTTCTAAGATACCACAGTCAACAACTCAGTCAAAGATATTGTGACAATTTTGAGTTTATACTAACCTCTGAAATGAAAAATACATCAATCAGTTACCCAGTAACTCCTTTCTATGTAGACATCTGTTATTATTGATTCTAGCCCTTTTTTTTTTTTTTGGTAATTAAACTTCCTCACTTTTCTCCAGCCCACCCTAAAGTCAGTGAATTACAGCGTTTTACATTTTCTTTACTTTTTGCACAGGACTCAGCCTGTAACAGCTCCCATACCTCTCCACACCATGACAGATTTCTACTAAAACCTACATCTTCATTTGATTTTATATAGCATTGCATTTTTTAGCCTCGGGTATATGATTGAAAGAAATTGCTCAAATTCCAATGCCCCTGCCTTTTAAACAATGCTTGCTTCTTCTTTTGTGTCAACAGTCAAAGCTGTTAATACTTTGAACCCTCTTTAAGTTGCAAAATGGCCACTTGAAAACCTTAATCAGTCAGAAAGTTGGTAAATTATACCTTCATGCTATCCATATTGAGTACCCATTACTCCTGGACATAGCACATTAACTGACTCATTAGCTATTTCAAACCATATGGAGTTGGGTTTGGGTGGGTCATTTTGATAATATCCTGAGGTGAGTTTCCTAATTATTGCAATTATGTGATCTCAATCATGAGGCCAAGCTCACAAAATAGTGTCAGTGCCTTTAGAATGAGTGTCAATGCACCCAGACAATGACTGAGATGAGCAACATGCTCTTTGGTTGTTATAAGTCCCTTGATACCCAAACAGTAATTAGTTGAAAACTTCTGAGAAATGCCAGAAACAGTCTTGAGAATCAAGTAAGCATGGAGTGTTAGTTACAGTGCTTGACAGTCATGAATAGATGGGCCAGAGCTGAAAGTGGGAATATTTGAATATCTTACTGTTGATGCTTTTTAGACATTATGTTTCTAATATAAATTTTGAATAGTAATTTTAAGCAACAGGCAGGTTTTTTTTTTAAAAAAAGGAGTGAGAAAAGAGCAAATGTAAAAATTATGTTGTCTATGAGAAATTCTGTGATTATATCACAAAACAAATGTGGGAGTTGAGAAGTTCACATATTTGGGGGGATGGGGAACAAGAGTTGTTTTTTAAATAACTGAAAGTTTCATATTGTAAAATATACATGAAAGTTATCATTTTAAAGTGTACAGCTTTGTGGCATTAAGTGCATTCACAGTGTTCTTCAACCATCACCACCATCCATCTTCAGAACTTTTCATCTTGCAAAACTGAAACTGTACCCATTAAACAAGAAGTCCCCAGTCCCTCCTTCTCCTGGCCCCTGGTAACTACCAATCTACTTTCTGTTTCTATGAATTTGACTACTCTGGGTATTTCATATAAGTTTAATCATACAATATTTATCCTTTTGTAACTGGCCTGTGTCACTTAGCATATCTTTAATAGGTTCATCTCTGTTATAGCATGTATCAGAATTTCCCTCCTTTTTTAAGGATTAATAATATTCCTGTATGTTTATATGCATACATACACATACCATGTTGTTTATCCATTCATCTGTTGATGGACACTTGAGTTACTTCCACCTTTTAGCTATTGAAAATGAAACAGAGGAATTCCCTAAAGCTTACCAGTTCCTTTCATTTTTCTGGTTTCTTTACCTAACAGCCAAAGATAAACATTAGAAATCAAAAATTTCTGTTCTTAGGGCTCTAAGATATATATGAAAGGGTTAGCACAATCAGAGCTGCTGAAGTGGGTTATCCGGGGACAACAACTAAACACTATTGCAAGATCAATATGGAAGCTTTGGAGGGGAGTGGTCATGCTCAGGTTGATGTAAACAACCAAACTGTTGACATATGGAGGTTTTCTGGAAAAAGGAAAGAAGTCTGTAATCCCACAGCTGAATGATGAACAGATAACTAGCTAGGAAGAAATAGTTTAAATATTTAAAATCTAGAGATGGGGAGACACAGGAACAGCTTCTGAAATGAACCTATATTTAGGCTGGAAGTGTGGTCAGTGTGAGTAGGTCTCAGATTTGACAAGCACCATTCATACTTGTGAATAGCTTTAGAGTTCTGGACAGATATTTCCAATTTAAAGTTGAAATAACAGGCTTAGAAGTCAGAATAAATCGGGAATTAGTAGCAGTTTGTGTGTGTGTGCGTGTTTTATTTTTTCATTCTGTTAGAAGTATTAAAACACTTGACAGTAATATCTCTTGTTAGTTGGAATATAAATTCAGTGGATGTATGATGTTCAACAGTCGGTCCGTGGAGAAGACACTCCCATTGGCTTTAACAGTTCTAAGGTTATTTTTGGTCAGAAAGAGAATCATGGCCTTCTTGATATTTTATTTTGGAATTGTTTGTTCTTCTAAAATTGAACCTGTCCAAATTTATTCCTAGCTAGCCTATCCACTGATCCTGTTGAAGCAAATCTATTACCTAAATAAGGGCCAAATCGAGAGAGAGTCATGGACATATACACACTAACAAACGTAGTAAGGTAGATAGCTAGGGGGAAGCAGCCGCAAGGCACAGGGATATTAGCTCGGGGCTTTGTGACAGCCTGGAGGGGTGGGATGGGGAGAGTGGGAGGGAGGGAGACGCAAGAGGGAAGACATATGGGAACATATGTATATGTATAGCTGATTCACTTTGTTATAAAGCAGAAACTAACACACCATTGTAAAGCAATTATACCCCAATAAAGATGTTTAAAAAAAAAAAAAATAAGGGCCAAATACCTTAAAGACATTTTATTTCAAGGTTTTCATGCTCTCATAAAGACCTGACTCATAAAGTACTAAGCTCTTAAAGTGTTATGTAATATTTGAGTAAGAGTGCATGCTGAGGGTGCAAATTTAGTTGCTTAATGTGACAGCAACTTCCTGAGAAGGATCAATAATTTTGGAAATAAGGTTATCTATAGAGCTTCAAAAATAAAGGAAAAAAACCTTCTCTAGAAACTAAATGTAAATGTGGGTGATGGACCTTGTTTTATCTGCCTAAGGGTTAGTTTGTGGAATAAAGGCAGAAGGACTGAGTGGAAAGGCTTCTCTCCTGGGCAAAGGATACCTCATTTGGCCACTATTTAATGGAGTCATTCTGTCCTTAATCCCATGTTACACTGAACATTGTATGAAGTATAGCAGAGCGGTTAAGAGTACAGGTTCTGCAACTAGACTGTCTGGGTTCATATTCTGTCTCTGCTTCTTCCCTGCTGTGTGATTGTAAGCAAGTAACTAAACTGCTCAGATCCTCAGGTTTATCTACTATAAAATAGGGACAATAATATACATATTTCATTTTTGTTCTTCTTTTAACTGTTAAATGAGTTAATACCTAGAAAGCAATTAGAACAGGACCTGGGACATATTAATAGTTTAATATGTGGTAAGCCATTACTGTTGCTCTCACTGTGGTTTCCTTCTTTCATTTGACTTTCTAACAAGAATTCAAAAACCAATTCTAGAGAAAGCCCAAATTGAGGAATCAGACAAAAGGAGAAAATCATAGGCTAATTTTTTAATTAAAATGTTTGCTATATCACGTCCATTTCTAAGTCTTTTATCTACGTCTGTGTTCATTGCTCAGGGCTGTTAAGTGGATTCTGCTTATGCATACGTCATGGTTTATCTTCTTACCTGTCTCGGAGCTGAGGGACAGCCAGGAATGTTGGCATGAACTATTTTTTCAGGAACGGAATGATCTCTCTAGCTGGATTATGATCTCTCTAGCTGGATTAAAGATGCCCTTCTATTTTGGAATGCTTTAACCTGGTGTTTTTCAAGGTTGGTTCTGTTTACCAGAGAAAGGATGCCAGTTGGGTGGCTTTTCTAGAAAAGGTAAGCTTCTGTTAGAGATACTCAAAAACCTTTCACCTGACCTTTGCAGATCACTGGTTTCTGTATTAGCTTTTCCAAGTTGTGCCTCCTTTATCTAATTTTTGCTCCCGTACTTCTAGTCCCTTATCATCTAATTTATAAGGTGTACAAAGCATTCATCAGTTTGTAATGCTCCCTGGATTTCAGCATAGATGACTACTCTTCATGCATTAAACAGTGTTCTGTAAAACTGTGTGTAAATGAAATAAAATGTGACTCTGCTGGAGGACTTTAATACTTGAACTATTTCAAGTCTTCCCTCTTTCAGTGTACTCTGTCTCGCTTCTTCCATGACATCATGGAGATGTGCCTAGCACATTTTCCCTTCTGAGAGAATCATGGAAAATCTTGCCATTGCTGAGAATTATTGGAAAGTCTATTACCTAAGAGTGGGTGTTGCCAGTGAGACCAATGGCATGTGTGTGAAAGAGAAAAGGATGGGGAGAGAGGGAGGGGGACAGTTTAATATGTAATTTATGTAATTAATTTCTGTAGCATGAAAACATTTTATATATTTAGCTAAGGGAAGTTGAAATGACTCCTGAAGACAACAGCTCCACAACACTCTTCCTATAAATATGAAACCATGAAAAGTAGGTTTTCAAATAATTTGGAGGTCATGAATTAAGCCTGTCAGTATTGACATGAGTAGCGTTTTACAAGAGTGAATATGGTTCTGCATGATTTTTAGAATATATTGACCTTAATGGACTAAAAGACCATTTAATAATTTTTCTTATAGGCTGGTGACAAAAGGGAAATCTTTCTTTGTTGACTGCTGAAGAAATATGAATCTGCAAACTTTAGTGAGTTTTAGCTAACCTATGGCTATATAGTTTTAAACTTCTATATAAAAAAGTAGCAATAAGTTAAATAATAGTACCATTTAATGCAAATTAAGGGTGCCCTTCCCTTTTTAATCTTTTCCCTTCCTAATCTTCTAGAACCTCTATCCCATTATATTCCAAATTTAAGGACACCCAGTGAGGTAGCAGAATGAGAAAAACCTCACTGGAGGCCAGTGAGAATCCAGGGTATCATGTAAAGACAAAACACCTCTCCATCCAAATTCATGGGCACAAATAAAATCCCACAGTATTCAACTTACATCCAGGGAAAGGCAACAGGAATGGGTAGTGGTGAGACAACTTTTATAGCGTGAGAACAACAGCTATGATGGATAGTATAACCTCTAAGATCACAGAATATAAATCCAAAGGAGTCGCTTAAACAGCAGGAGACATGGTTTCCTCTACTTAACAAAATTATGATTTTTGTTTGGGTCACATGTTTGTGGTAGTGATGGAGGGAGTGGCGGAAAGAGTCTGAAAGGGATTGGTGGATTTGGTAGCCATCTGTGTAAATGGGGGCTCAGAGTTCAAGAAAACAGTCAATTGTAGAGTTAGTCAACTGTATAAATAAAAATTACTTTTCGTATATCCAATTCAATGTATATAAATAAATACTGAGTCTAACACACGTAGAATGATTGACAGAATATTTGTAAGTGTTTTAGACCAGAAAAATAATACTGGCTCCATCTACGAAATTTATAAAAGTATAAGTATCCAACAAGGGAGGTCGGAGAGGATAATAGGTATGGTTACATAAATAAAGAGAAAAAAATGCTGCCCTCTGAACAGAAATGTGCTTGTATTTCCATGATTAAAGATTTTAAAACTGAAGTCTTAAAAGAAGAATTTGATTTGGTTAAATGACATAGTTCTAGTAAAATGTGACAGCACTGCAATATTCTTCTATCTGATGGAGGAGCGAAATACCACGGCTGGGGCTTGCTTCAAATGAAGAATTGCCTGGTAAGGAAGACAGAGACTGTCTGTTGTTAAATAGAGCTCAAACAAGCTCTTAATCTACATCTTTAATCTAGATGGAGAATGTCTGACTACTGCACCTGGACTCACCAGCTATTTTTAGGATTCAGGAAATTGTTTTCATCTTGGACTTCTATTGATCCCAATTTAGTTCTTTGCACACCCAGAGAGAGGTGACACTTTGAGTGACAACCAGTAACATCATTTCCTGGTTTCGTCCATAGTTCCTGTTTACTATAGCTCTATAACAAGGGTTAGGAATATACAAAAAAGGAAGCAGTTTTTTCCAAAAAGTAACCCAATAGAATAGTTTCTGGGTTCTTGAAACTCTTGACGGATACATTAAAACACTTAGCAATTTGATCTCTCTTGAAAAATACCTGTAGACTTTCTGGAAGATGAAACATCTAATTGCAGTTTAGTCATCCAGTAACTCCAAAAAAGCTAGCTGAGAAGACTATTTATAAATTCCTTTAAAAGCCTAAAGAGCTCTATGGAAGATGATTAACTGTTTTCTATTACTATTACAAACCAAATTGAGGGGGAAAAATAAAAGACAAACCTCCGGCATGAAGTCATCTACATAATTTGCATCCCCAATTTTCTTCCACCTTCAATATCTATTACCTGTTTGGCCAACTTCCACCATTATTTTGTCTTAGACCAATTTCCTCACAGGCACCATTGGACTTAAACTCTCAGAGGTCTGATTTCCCTCTCTAATGTTGTTTAGATGGGAACTTTTTGCTTTGCATCAATTCAAGTAGAAACTGACGTTTACAAAAGAAACTTTTACTAACATTTAAGGGGAAAGTTAAGTGATTCTATACTAACCAAATGTAGACTTAACCAAGAGCTAGTAGTATGGCTGGCATAGTTTGCAAAATCTTCCCCTATTTTCTTTTCTTAGCCACAATCTTTTCTCATGACCAGATTGAATTATTCAGGTTGATAGGCTAAGGTATGCATAGGCTGCTTTCCTTGTCATATCGACGTCCTTAGGAGTTTTTGTTTGGTTTTGGTTTTGTATCAGAATGGCCCCTTTGGTTCCAGGCTTTGTTGAGCTTCTGGTCTACAGTTACCTTTGACTGTTGACTGTTATCTTTCACAGTCAATTGACTTTTCTTGAGTATCTGGATGAAGAAGGCACATTCCCGTCTGGCTGCTAACAATGCTTTCAGATGTTGTGAAAGAAACATCCCACACAGTACTTATCATTGTTGTTTGCCCTTTTTGAACATTATTTGAGCTCTAGAGTCATTGGTCTTGTTTTCTAGTCTAAACACCTGAGTGATCAAACCTTCAGGTGGTGCTAGCTCTCAGGCTGCGAGTCACCCCCCAGCCTGCAAATCATCCCAACAGGGGCAAACCATCCTCTCCATAACCTCTCTAAGCTCCTGACCCACAGAGCATGTGAGCTTAGTAAGAGAGCCGTTGTTTTATGCCACTAAGTTTGGAGTGTTTGTCACTTCAAATGGTAATTGAAACAATTGAGAATATAAATTTTGGAGTCCACAACATGTACATTGCATTAAAACCTTGGGACTAGATGGAATGAAAGATGATCAGTGTCTGTGCCCTGAATAGAGCCTGAGCTGAGACAGAGTAAGCAAAGTAGATTTAGAAGGAATAGCCAGTGGGCTAGAAGGAGCACCGAGAGAATGTTGGAAGAGACCTGGGATTGGAAGGGATGCATTTTTTGGTGATGGGACCAAGGGTATGATTGCCAGTTTCCTCCCTTCCTTCAGAGTAACTGACTTCAGTTGATTTGACTTCAACAATTGACTTCAGTAGGAGTGGAGAAAAAAAATTACTGAAGTTGAGGGGTCAAATAAAGAAAACTTTAAAATACATTTTGAAATGATATTTAAAATACTTATTTAGACTTCAGTTCATCAATGTTTACCACCAGTATCTTCCAACGGTAATTTCCATAATTTACATGCAATCCAGATGATAAATGGGTGCTTTCCAGTCTTTCAAGATTTAGACAAAATGAACTCAAGGTCGTTTCCTAAAATTTCTATGGATTTTTAGGGGCTTGCATTCTCATGGCTACGTCTGGTCTATTGCTTCTTCATGTGCCATTTCAGATTTGAGTTACATTTGCTCAGATATGGACATGGACTCTTCAATTTACACACTCAAACACACTGAAGAAAAAATGGGAGGAAGGTAGAAGAGGAGTTGAAACCATAGCAACCAAAGCAACTTTTTTTTTTTTTTTTGCGGTAAGCAGGCCTCTCACTGTTGTGGCCTCTCCCGTTGTGGAGCACAGGCTCCGGACGCACAGGCTCAGCGGCCATGGCTCACAGGCCCAGCTGCTCCGCAGCATGTGGGATTTTCCCGGACCGGGGCACGAACCCGTGTCCCCTGCATCGGCAGGCAGACTCTCAACCACTGCGCCACCAGGGAAGCCCATCCAAAACAACTTTTGAGTGAAACAGTAGACATCATTCTTGAATGATCTTTTGTCAATCCTACAACCAATGTCTCCACAGTGATCTCTTACCTCATCCAACATCCAGCTTCATACCATCTCTCTGGTTTTTATGTTCTGTCTTGCTTCCTCCTCTCTTCCTCTTGGAACAGTAAGAACTTCACATTTTTCTAAATTCTATAGAGCAATTTTCCCTTCAAGTTGTCCAGCAAATGAAATTCTCTTCCATTAGTGGTGGTATGTTTATGAATAGATAGAAAAAGAAGCTCTCTTCTTACTTTTGACTTATTTTAATGTTTTTTTCCTCCAGGATTTTAGACACTGTATTCAAGTAGGTTTGCTAGTATATGTTCTGACTTTTACATGTTTGAAGATATCTCTATTTTTGTCATCATGCATAAGAATAACTTGATTGTGTTTAGCATTCCTAAGTCACAATCATTTTATTTACAGCTCTGTGGTCGATTCTTTTTCTTCTTTTATTTAGTGTCTTAGAGAAGAATCTTTGAGACCCATTTAATTTTGCTGGTAAGTAGATTTTTGTCCTGCTATATTATGGATATTTTCCCTTATCTCTGAAGCTTATTATCCTTTCTTTTGAATTCTAAGAGATTTTTATAAGTTTATCTTCTACATAACTAATGTTGCCTTTTCAGATGTAACAAATTGGGTTACTTTCTTTTTTTTTTCGCGGTACACGGGCCTCTCACTGTTGTGGCCTCTCCCGTTGTGGAGCATAGGCTCCGGACTCACAGGCTCAGCGGCCATGGCTCACGGGCCCAGGCGCTCCGCGGCATGTGGGATCCTCCTGGACTGGGACACGAACCCGCGTCCCCTGCATCGGCAGGCGGACTCTCAACCACTGTGCCACCAGGGAAGCCCTACTTTCATCTTTTGATGAAAATAATTATGTTATTTGTTTTTTTCTCTTTGATCCAAGAGAATTTTTTTCTAGAATGCTTTGTGGTAGTCAGAATAATGGGACACCACCACTGAACACCCACCAAAGATGTCCATGTTCTGATCCCTGGAAACTATGAATGCTACTTTACGTGACAAAAGATACTTTGCAGATGTGATTATGTTAAGGATCTTGAGAAGGGAGCATCATTCTGGATTATCTGGGTGAGCTCAGATAATGTATTATCAAGGGTCCTTATAAGAGATATCAGGAGAGTAAGAGCCAGAGAGAAATATTGGAAGATGCTATACTGCTGGCCTTGAAGACAGAGCATGGGACCACAAGCCAAAGTGTGCAGGCAGCCTGTAGAAGCTAAAAAGTCAAGGAAATGGATTCTCCCTTACAGTGCCCAGGGGAACACACCCTACTGTCGTCTTGATTTTAGAACTTCTAACCTCCAGCTCTGTGAGAGAATAAATTTATATTGTTTAAGTCATAATTTTGTGGTAATGTGTTAAACAGTAATAGAAAATTAATGCATACTGTCATTAGTTTCATAGTAAAAAAGTCTTCTTTAATTTTATTGCACATATGAATCAAAAAATGTTAGAATGGTTTTCTGTTTATTGTAGGAATTTTATTTTTTATAAAAGGTATTTTTGATTTTTTAAAAAAGGAATGTAGTGTAAATTATAGGATTTTTCCTTAAGTATGGTAAGTTTTCTCAGTTTGGTCATCCACAGAGGGCTATCTATGCTTTCCTAGTCTTGTCTTATGGCTAAATCGAAATGGATATGATTTTCTCTCTAGTATCTCTCCAGTCTAGATCAAGTGATAAGTGGAAAAAGTTACAATCTAATAGTGTAACTCTGATGTCTTCCCAAATCTCAAGGTTTTTGAAATAACTCTTTCCTCTATCATAGAAATAAAGTAACTCAGGCTCCCATCTAATGCGAGTGAAGATAATGTAGTTGTTTCCCAAATAATTTCTGAAGTCTAAGTAAGTGCTCACAAATTTTAACAACCACTTGCCATTTCCCACTATGAATCATTTAGAGAATGATTACTCAGTAGCAAGAGTAATCTTAAAATGTAGATAGTATCATGTCACTCCCTTGTTTAAATCCTTCAGTGGTTCCTCATTTCACTTCGGGAAAGACAAAAATCTTTAAGCTCACGAACTTCAGTGTTATCTGTCCTGTGCCTACCTCGCCAGGATATCTGCTGCTGTCATCTCTCACCATCATCCTTTTGAGGCCTTAAATACATCAAGTTTCTTCCTACCGCAGGACTTTGCATAAATCCTTTCCTCCATGAAATGTTTTTCCTCCCCACCCCTTCTGCCTCCTAACAGCTCTTCATCCTTCAGATTTCATTTTAAGTGTCATTCCCTCAAAGGTTTCCCATGACCTTGCCTGCCAGTTAAAATAGTTCCTCCTGTTACAGCTTCTAATAGAATCCTATAAATGTTCTCAGTGATTATTTAATGTCTGCCCCCTCTAAAAAGCTGTAAGTTTTAATATGGCAAAGACTATGTCTTTCGTTACAGTCTATCTCCAGAGCCAAGCTCAGGTAACATTTGAGTAAGTGAATGAATCTGAATTGCTGTTTCTGGCTTCTCCATGGTGATTTCTGGCCATTGCATTTCATCCTCTGTTCTATTTCATTAATCTGTCTTAGCTTCAGAGCATGACCATCACCTCTCATCTTTGTTTTTCAGTGCCCAAGTCTGTGCTAAATGAAGGCTCATGCCAGGTTGCAGGTTTGTTTTCATTTTTAAACTTCTTTTATTCATTCAAAATATTTGCACGGGACACTATTCTAAACATTTAGTGATTCTTTCTTGGTGTGGGGAACAAGATGCAATGTTGCCAGCTCATTGCTCTATGAGGCCTTGTGCTGCCCTTGATATGGTCCAAATGTTTTGGTCCGTATATGTGAGGTTATGCTCCTGAGGATGCAATGCCTGGATTTCAAGTTTCACCCTAATACTTCTGAATTTCAGAGGGTGGTGGTATTAATTCGCCAGTGTTTTCTCTACTGCATTATGAATATATTACCCTTTTAAAAGAGGATATTTGTCATTGGCACTGCATGCCTTCCTTCAAAACAATTCTATGTATATCTATATTATTGATACTTTTAAAAGAAATGCATCAAGGTTTCTTGCATATGGCCAGTATTCATCTTTCCTTTCTGGTGCTAATGTGGAAATTTTTCCTCTTTCCCATTTAAAAAAATATTTTATTAGGCATTGCAATCGGAATATGAAAGCAGGGAGATAAAAGTCTGCCCTTGTTATTATCTTGCCCAAAAGCTGCCAGTGATTTCTTCACCAAACTATGATCTCCTTACCCTCTATCTTGTCTGTTGTCTATTTATCAGTTTATTTTTGTTATGGGTAGGAACTGCATTCTAGGAAATTACTATGTATATTAAAAACTCACGAGTATCCATATAGTGTGAAATATCCTGTAACAGATTGTCCCGATAGCCTCAGAGGAAGAATTTCATGACTCTAGTAACATTTGCGTTTCATAGTTGATTGAGTACCTTGCGAAATGAATGAGCACTGTCATGAATACTTCACTCTGTTGGATCACTCCAGTATATTGGCATTTGAATGTTCATCACCACTATCAAATCAATTCAGCATTACTAACTTCACTTCTAGGGAATGGATTTTTGTAGCCTTCTTCTCCATAACTTGGAAGAAGAGAAAAGAGAAAGCTCCACGAGGTATGAAAGAGTGCTAGAATTCATCCATTTTATAAGTGAATTCAAGTGGCATCAGATGAAACCCAACCACATATATGTGCGAATATGAAACACTAAGGTGAGGATAACATTCAGACATAAAATGAGATCATTATTCTCAAATAGAGTTGTTCTTTTGAACGGTATTATTGGAGGATAATCTTGGAAAGAAGAACTTCTAAAGCTAGTTGTGGCTGTAATCCATTAGAATGACTTCATAAGAGTGGCTTGTAAATATCCCCTTAAACATACTTGAATGAGAATAATTTTTCTCTTACGTGCTTGAGACAGCTAAATACAGCATGGTCTTTCCAGAAATGATACCAACACAATATATCATTAATTTTATCCAATTGTTTCCTGAAGTGGCCCCAATTATATGATTTTTTTTCATCTAATATAGTTCATTTACAGAAAGCGGAATATAAGCAACATTGTATTTTATTTTCCACTAAGAAAGGGAGTCTATTTGATATAATAATATTATTTTGGACCCTTTATATTGAGAAAAAGAATATATATCTCGTTAAACTATAAAGTATCCACATTCAACTGGGTACCTAATTATTTTCCCTGAGGACTTTTTTTTCAGGAACAAATGTGATGAGGCAATGAGTATATCATTAATTTCATTTTATAGAGATAATACTCATACATTTTTCTTTGTCATAGTAAGTAAAACATTTCAGAGGTCTAAAATAAAATATTAATCTACTCCCACCTTTCCTATTCCACATCCTGAGAGAACCCAGTGTAATCAGTATCAGGATGATGTCTCTCCTCCACATCATTTTCTATGTTTATACAGATAAAATTAATACAATATATGTATGTGTGATGTGAAAATATCCAAGACAATGTAAAAATAAATTCTATTTATTTAATTCTATTCTATACTTCTATTATAGAATTACTATAATCAAAAGAAGAATACGGTATTGACTGAGGAATAGACCTTTCTCATACATACCCCGCTATATTCTGCGTGGCTATCACACATGAGCAGTTAGTGTCAGCCTCCTGCTCAAGCTTCCAGTGACCCTCCATTGTTTATAGTTCTGTCCAACAAAACTTTCTATGGTCATGGAAATATTCTGTAACCTGTTTTATCCATTAGGGTAGCTACTAGCTACATGTGGCTATTGGGCATTTGAAACATGGCTCATGGAACTAAGGTACTGAATTTTTGTTTTTTTTGTTTTTTGTTTTTTGTTTTTTTGCGGTACGCGGGCCTCTCACTGTTGTGGGCTCTCCCGTTGCGGAGCACAGGCTCCGGACGCGCAGGCTCAGCGGCCATGGCTCACGGCCCCAGCCGCTCCGCGGCACGGGGGACCCTCCCGGACCAGGGCACGAACCCGTGTCCCCTGCATCGGCAGGCTGACTCTCAACCACTGCATCACCAGGGAAGCCCGGTACTGAATTTTTAATTGTGCTTAATTTCAATTAATTGAAATGTAAATGGTCACAAGTGGTTTGTAGCTACTGTACTGGACAGCACAGATCTGTAATGTCAAACCCAAACTCCTTATCAAGCATTTAAGATCCTCCATAATTTTATCTCAGATGACCTGAGATCAAGGCCTATAGGACCTTAGAATAAAAACTGAAAGATAGTGGTGCTGCAAACACAGCGAAGGAAAGCCTAAAAGCGTGGCCTATAGGACACATGGGAATACTGTTCTTACCTCTGCTTTGAATATATCATCAACTTTATTATTGAAAGCACAGCTTCTGCTTAAAAATCATTCAGCAAGTTTCCTTCCTCCTTTTCCAGTTCATCTTTTTGATTATTGCAGGCATGTTAGTTGGGGAGAAAGAGGATGTAAAGGGTGAATATAGTCTTATGATTAATTAACCTTTTATGATGCATGTATTAGGGGAATAGATACAGTAGGACTAGTACTGCTTTTGACTAACCAATTTTAGGTTTTACCACGTTCAGTTGTTTGAGAGATAATTCAATACATATTTACTTCCAATTGTTTAGCAGCGGGGCCTACTGAATAAAATCTCTGGAAAATACTTTATGGAGTCGTTGACATATTGACAAATGACAAAAGAAATATTTTTGGATCATTGTCTTTCATTTATATGGACAATCAAGAATTATGTCTTTTGGACAAACACGTTCACGCTTTGTAAGGGTCTTGTATGTGAAGAATGCAAAGAGCATAGCTATTTGGTCTGCTTGTTTATCTGATAGCTCTGAGATTCCATTTATCTGAATAATATTATTTTCAAAATTTCTGTGTCAGTAACTGCTTAGCTCTCCAGGGATTGCGCATTTATGAGTGCAAATGGCCTCCTGATTTTTCTAAAACAAAACTAGCTTCTTTGGCAGGCAAAATGTTTCCAGTGAAGTGATCTCCTTTTCTCACATTAAATAACAAAGATTGGATTTTTCTAAATGTTTTGTCTATGCAACATCTTTAACACTTTAATTGATTTGAAATGATCTTGGCCTTGTAAAGTATGTTCTCTAAATGGTTAGGTTTTTCTTCTTTCTTTGAACCAGTGTAAGCATTTCTACAGCACCTGGTTCCTTGAAAAGCAGAACCCATGCCATACCTACAAGTTGGAACACCTCCAAGAAAGTCCTTTTGTTTGTGTGTGTTTGTGGTGAATCATTCATAGTCTGTGAGATCTATCAAAATAGTGTTGTCTGAAAACCTTGTTTTCCTATTTTTTTTCTTCTGATGACTCATACTTCAGTGCTTTCATGCCTAGATTCTTTTTTCTTTCTTGTTTCTCATCATGTTCATTCAGAAGATGTTCTTTCACTAGTTCCAAAATTTGTATTTCTATATTCTGTCAGTTTTCATCTTGAAACATACACACAGCAATATGCTCGGAATTATAAAATTCTGCATTAAATCCCAACACTTAAAAAACCCCTCATCTTCTCAATATAGGTTTACCTGCACTTCTGTTCTCATTTTTATTTAGTCCAAATTTATTAACATTTAAATTTCATTAGCGCTTGAAACTCTATTTTATCTGTTAGGAAGATTTTGGCTATGAGAAACATAAAAACCAATGTTAAGTGGCTTAAACAACAAGGGTACTTGATACTTCATGCATGAATATGAAAGGTATAGTGGCTTCAAGGTTAGCTCAATGAGTAATAATGGTCTCAAGGACTCAGGTTCTTCCTATCTTTCTCTTCAGTCATTCTTTTCTTTTAAGTCAGTTTTATTGAAGCATAACTTACAAAAAAAGTCATGAATTTTAAGTGTACAATTAAATGAATTTTGACAAATGTATAATCATATAATCACTACCACAATCAAGAAATTAAACACCTCTATCATTCCAAAAAGTTCCATTAGCCCCTTTGCAGTCAATCCCATCCTCCCAACCTAGGCCCTGCCAATTTCAATGGAATTATACAGTATGTACTCTTTTGCATCTTCTCTCCTTCACAGAGCATCATGTTTTTGAGATCCATCCAGGTTGCTGCTTATATCAATAGTTTGTTCCTTTTTATTGCTGAGTGACAGTCCATTGTGTAGGAGATATACTGCATACCACAATCTGTATACCCATTCACTAGTTGATGGGAATTTGAGTTGTTTCCAGTTGTTGACTATTACATAGGAAGTTGTTATAAATGTTCACATACAAGTCGTTGTGTAGATAGAGGTTTATGTTTCTCTTGAGTAAATACTTAGGAACATGAATGCTGGGTCATATGCTAACTATATGTTTAACATTACCAAAAACTGATTAACTGTTTTCCAAAATACCTGTACTATTTTGAATCCCTACTACCAGTGTAAGAGAGTTCCAGTTACTACACATACTTACTAAAACTGGGTATCTTAGTGCTTTGTGAAGAGCAAAATTTTTAATTTTTGTTAAGCTAATTTATCAGTTTCTTCATTTAGCTTGTCAGCTTCCCCCCCGCCACCCCGGGGTATATTCTAATCACACAAATTCAAAGATTACAAAGATTTACCAAATCCAAGATCATAAAATCTTTCTCCCAGGTTTTCTTCCAAAAGTTTTATAGTTTTTAACTCTTGTATTTAGATTTAGGTGTATGATCAATTTCAAGTTAATTTTTATGTGGGGTATAAATTAAGGGTTGAGGTTCTTTTCTTTTTTCCTCTCTTTCTTTCTATAATAGATGTGATAGATAGATAGATGATAGATAGATGTTCCAAGTGTTCTAACCTCATTTGTTGAATGTTCTGCAATTTCTAGTGTGTTAGATTTGTACTTTGTTCTATACTCATGGTCACAGATGACTGCAAAAATTCCAGGCATCACATTTGGAATGACATGCAGGAGAGACCATCTCTTCATAGAAATGTACAGGAAACTTTTATTCATCTTTTATTACCTACACTTCATACATGCTTCCTGTCTAAATCAATCAGTGGAAAGGGGAATGGGACCACCATTATCCATTTATTCTTTTAACAAGAAAATGACATGTTTTCTATATGCATTCTAGGGGCTAGGAGTACAGTAGTGATGAGAAGAGTAAAAATTGTTGCCTGCTTTTATGGAGCATACAACTTACTGAAGAATACTATTTGCCTATTTTCAAAAGAAATAAGTAACCGGTATAATATCTTGTTGTACAGTATTAAGCACTGGGAGGGAAAAAGGAAAAGGGACTATGAAGTATTGTGGGTAGGTTGAAAGTTTAGATAGGATAGTTAGGAAAGGGCTCACGGAGTTGACTTTTGCATAGGAGACCTGAAGAAGGTGATAAAGTAGGCCATACAGATATCAGATTGAAGAGTGGTCCGGACAGAATGAAAAGTGCAATAGTCCTGAGAACAGCAAGGAGGCCGCAGTGGTTGCAGAAAGTAACAGGAAATGGGGGAGGTACAAAACATGTAGATCATTGTAGGTAAGTCATTCTCAACCAGCAGCAATTTTGGCAAAATTTACAAATTTTGGTGATGTCCGGGGGACATTTTTGGTTGTCACAACCTGTAGTACTACAGAGGCCCAGGGTGTTGATAAATGACCTATAATGCACAGGAGAATCCACTTTTGACTATCCTCCCCTTTGTCAACAAGGAATTATCTGGCCCAAATGTCAGTAGTACCAAGGTTGAAAAACACTGTTTTAGGTCATAGTGAAGACTGGCTGACAATGACTGAATTAGAATGTCACTGAAGAGTTTTGAGCAGAGAAATGATCTAAAGCTTTTAAAAAGATCATGCGGTTGTTTGTTGTGAATAGACTGAAGGGGTAGAAGGGTTAGAAATACGATAGCTTTTAGGACGGTACTACCAGTATCCAGGAAAGACATGGTGGCTTGGGCCAGAAAGATAAAGTAGGTGTGGTAGGAAGTGATGGATTCTGGATATATTTTGAAGGCTGAGCTAACAGGATTTACGAACTGCTATGAACTAAATGTTTGTGTCCTCCTAAAATTTGTATGTTGAAACGTAATCCCCAAGGTGATGGTATTTGGAGGCAGGAGCCTTCGGGATGTGACTGAGTCATGAACTTGGCCAGACTCAGGACTGTGAGGAATACATCTCTGTTGTTTATAAACCACCTGGTCTGTGGTATGCTATTATAGCAGTGGGAAAGGGCTATGATACTAACATACTAGGTATATATAGGTATGAAACAGAGGAGCCATGTATGACCCCTTAAGAGTAATCTGTTGTGCCTGGTGCTGTTGTTGCATCTTCCCAAAGATAGTAACCTGGGGACTGGGTAGAAACCTGAACCAATTTGGAATGGCACATTTAATGCCCATATAAACGTTTGGGCAGGCAAACAACAGCATCTGTTACGTATATATCTTATAGAAATAAGAATGGATGTTGTTAGATTAGTGAGTGACTATCTTAAAGGGCATGATTATTCTATGTATAGACTATTGAGTTTCTTTAAAAATGCTTTTTTATCCACATGAGAGATTCTTAAAAAGTGTCTTCTCATGCCATCTTTCATTTGGTGACAGTTTGATAGATGTAGGAAGTATTAAAACCCTATTCCATCAAAGTCATTAAAGGATTTTGACTTCCAGTATTTACATCCCAAGCAATTACTGACTTCCCACATAAGATGTTGATGTATTGTTTAAGAATTGCTTTCTGAGCATTTGCTTTGTCTAACCTAAAATATTATAAGCTAACTATGAGTCCTTATTATATGTTAGAAAACTACTTATGTCTTTCACTTAATTATCATCATAATCTTATAACCAATAACCTGACAAACTCTACTTAGGCTTCTTGACCAAACTCTACTTAGACCCCCCTGAACTCTTCCTCAAATAGGCCTTGACTTTTGGACTTCCATGTTCTCTCTATACTGTCCAATTTTAGCAAACATCCTGCTAAGTTTAGCCAGAATCTCTCCATTCTCCATATCAAATCCAGTTCCTCATCCTACACCATCCCCCCGTGATGTCTGATCACCTTGGCCTGTCTTCAGCAAGAATTCTGTTAGCACCATCTAACCAGAATCCTCTCCTCTCCCCTGATATTTCCTCTTAGTAATTTTCCATCCACTGACCCCCACCCAGGTCCTCGGCTATAAATTGCCTCTTTTCTTTGCTGTATTTGGAATTTAGCATAGCTCTTTCTGCTATTTCCAGAGTTTTGAATAGTCTTCCTTACCATTTTAAGAAATGTCGGAATAATTTTTTCTTTAACAAACCTTCTTAACCTGAATAACTAGAGTTATTTCCATTTCACAGATCAAAAAAAAAGAAAAAAAAATGAAAGTTTTGTAAAGTAATTATGTTTAGTCAAGATTATCCAACTAGTAAATGGATCTTGAGCCAATATGCCTCTGAGAACTTAAACGCTGTGTTACAGGCCTTCCTGCTCACACAGGCTTCTTGCTCTAGAGGCCTGGCCAGTGTGACTGGCCGCCCGGGTAAATGCTCAGTAAGGACCGGCCTGTTGACTCGGAAACCCTAGGTACCGAGATCATGGTACAAGAGGCCTGAAATTCCTTCTACACAAATGCACACCAAACTGATCTGATGGTGTAGACCCGCCGCCGCCTCTTTGTCTCTGCGTCCCCGAGCGCTTACAGGCCGCCTTAAAGAGAACGCTGGCCGCGGCCTAGACGAGGTTTCGTGGGCCCGGGGCCGCAGTCTCCGCCCAGAGCGAGCTGTGTCGGGCGCGCGCAACGCCGCGGGCCCAGGTGCAAGAAGTTAGTTTGGCCCCTTCCGCGGGCCGCGCCGGCTCCGGGCCCGCCTCCCCGCGGGATTGGAGGCCCGCGGCCCCGCCCGGCCCTGCTAGGCCGGCGGGAGGCGTTTCGCGGTCTGGCGGCGGGGACGCGGAGGGCCTGGTTAACCTCCTCTCGTCCCCGGGGCCTGGGGGTCGCGTCGGGACCCCACACTTCGGCGCCCCGCTCTCCGCCTGCTCGGCCCGCGTGGCGCCCCAGCCCCGGGTGGAGCTGCGGTCGGAGAGAGACGCCGGGGCCTCCGGGCCGCGCCTCAGCCCCGGACGGGCAGCGGTCCCTGCTTTCGCGGTTGGTCCTGACTTTTTTCTAACTCAGTGCGTGAACCTCGCTCCCCTTCAACTCCCGTTCGCCCAGAGGCGGGGCGGAGGAGTGAGGCGGGGAAGGAGATTGGGTTTCTCTTTTTGTCGGTCTAGAGGGAGCTTGAGTCGGGAAGTGGGTCTCCAGACGCCGGCGAGCTTCGGGTGGTTCGGACCGGCCGGGCGTGGGGGGTGTCTCGGGCCGCCGAGCAGGACAGGCGGGCGGTGGGCCGCGCTGCCCCGCCCCTGCCTCCGCTCTCAACGGTCCTCCGCCATGGCCGCCCCCAAGCCCAGTCTTGGCTCGGGTTCAGGTCTCTGGGTAGTGGAAACTCGTGTTGAGCACTTTTCATCGCAGCCCTGGGAGGGGACCCCAAAGCAGCAGGGACGTCTGTGTCGGTACTGGCCTTGAGAGGAGGCTGGCGCTTCCTCCTGTGAACTTGAACTCCGCATCCATGCCCAGAATACGCATTGTATAGTAAGTCACCTTTCAGGTCTCAAGTTCTGATGCCACAGAGTTGCCCCCAAACTGTGTTTGTCTTCTTTATACTGATTGAGAATTTATGCCCTGCTGAAAAGTTGTTCTCTGTAGACTTTAGGTTTTAAATCAGCAAATAAATATTGGGCCCCAGTACATAAAGTACTGGTCAGTATATATAAAGTACTGGTTAAAACTTTTCCTGTTTTGGGCATTGTTCATTTAAATTCCTGGCTTCCCTTGTGTTCGCGTTAGGAGGAGGACAGGTGAATATTATTAAAGATTTCTGCTGTGTTCCTTTGCTCTACCTGGGGTGTTGCTGCTGAGTAAAAGGTAGGGCGTTGATTAAAGTTAAGTGAAGCAGGGAAAACCTACTAAAAGGAACAGAAACCTTCTCGTTCCGGTGATGGATAGCGTATACAATGAAAACTTTACTTTATTTCAAAAGCACTCACCAGTTTTAAAAAATTCTTTGGAAATACTTAGAAGATGGCAGTTACTTTCACAGTTAGTTTCAGGCCTATATGCTGTGTGTGTTTTTTCCGAAGAAATTTTCTCTTCCGACTCAAAAATCTCTGGTGAATTTCACTAACCTGTGTACAATTATAATTAATTGGGTAAAGTTGGATGGCTCTGCTATGGAGTACATACTTCTTTTGTTTTGTTAGCGGTACGCGGGCCTCTCACTGTTGTGGCCTCTCCCGTTGCGGAGCACAGGCTCCGGACGCGCAGACTCAGCGGCCATGGCTCACGGGCCTAGCCGACCCGCGGCATGTGGGATCTTCCCGGTCCGGGGCCCCCAGCATCGGCAGGCGGACTCTCAACCACTGCGCCACCAAGGAAGCCCTGGAGTCTATACTTTTGTTGTTGGCAGTACTGTATTAATCTCTAAGACAGGGCAGTTTTCACTTTGGTGAGGGTGTGGAAGGGACAGGATATAGAGGAACAGAAAGAAGCTGAAAGAGTAGTGTGCCAGCCCTAAAACTGCACAGTGGCCTAGTGCTCTGCTTAATGATACGTCCATGAAAACCCAATGCTTTGCTCATTTAACAGATATTTACTGAGTACCTACTCTGTGTCAGTTGCTGGGCTTGGTAATGATGTCCATTGCCGTCGTCCATGTTTTCCCAGTCAAAAGCTGTATTTTCTTTCCTAGTGACTGAAGACCTTCTCATCTTTGACACTTAGCATTCTTAGTGAAAGGAGTATTTTCATATATATGAAATTTATTTTCTCTTTGTAATTGGATATTGTTAACTCATTTCTTAAGGCGTATTCTGCACTGTTAATAGGTATTTTGACCGCCTAACTGAATTTCGGAAATGTTAAGTGAGGTTCAGCAGGTTTGTTTGTTTTTTTAACATCAGTGCCTCTTAGATTTCAATATTGTAATGTTGGTGAATCTCCAATTTGGATAAAATGTGTGGGCTTTCCTAAACCCAGTTGACTCCAGAATCCTAATTTCTGGGAACCTGGGAAAGTGCCCCATAGAAGACATTTTGAGAAATGTATTTTAACTGGAGTTTTCTTAGCTGTTGTTTTTATCTTTAATCACTATCTCACCCCTTCTGCCAACAGAAGTGATGCCACCAAGAAGAAAAGAGAAATACAGACTTCCTGTTCCACTTCCAGAAGGCAAGGTCCTGGATGATGTGGAAGGAAAACAGTGGGTGCTGGGCAAGATGATTGGCTCTGGAGGATTTGGTTTGATATATTTAGGTAAAGTATAAATCACCAAATATTCTGATATATGTGACTATACCTGTGACTTCTTAATAATATTTTGAGAATTGAAACTTTGAAATAAGATATAATCCATAAATGTACTTTTCTAAGTAGTATGAAGATAATGTTTAGTAGAATGTCTGGGTTCAAGACATGACTGACCCCAGTGCTTGTTGTCCATGTTTTTCTGAATGACTCTTAGAAGTCTTTTCAGAGCATAATTACACAGTCTGCCAGACAAAATGTTAATGTTCTTTTTCGAGTGTTTTCCTGGAAACATTGCTTTTTACAGCTCAGAGAATGCAACTGTATGAATACAAACACTTTCCATTTGTGAATCTTAATCATTAATATTTAAGTAGTACAAGGTTCTGGTCATTTCTTAACTAGACCTCACTAGAGAACTGGGCCTTCATACCTCAAGGCATCTATTGCATGGAATGAATTAACTTCTCTCCTGTACATCTGGAATGGTACTAGTTACATGCCATCTTGGGATAATTGGTTTTTTTTGTTTTTTGTTTTTTTTTGCGGTACGCGGGCCTCTCACTGTTGGGGCCTCTCCCATTGCGGAGCACAGGCTCCGGACGCGCAGGCTCAGCGGCCATGGCTCACGGGCCCAGCCGCTCCGCGGCATGTGGGATCCTCCCGGACGGGGGCACAAACCCGTGTCCCCTGCATCGGCAGGCGGACTCCCAACCACTGCGCCACCAGGGAAGCCCCTGTTTTTTTTTCTTTTAATTAATTTATTTTATTTACTATTTTTTATTTTTGGTTGCATTGGTTCTTTGTTGCTGTGCACGGCCTTTCTCTAGTTGCGGCGAAGGGGGGCCACTCTTCGTTGCGGTGTGCAGGGTTCTCATTGCTGTGGCTTCTCGTTGTGGAGCATAGGCTCTAGGAGCGCGGGCTTCAGTAGTTGTGGCACTCGGGCTAATAGTTGTGGCTCGCGGGCTCTAGAGCGCAGGCTCAGTAGTTGTGGTGCACGGGCTTAGTTCCTCCGCGGCATGTGGGATCTTCCCAGACCAGGGCTTGAACCCGTGTCCCCTGCATTGGCAGGCAGATTCTTAACCACTGCGCCTCCAGGGAAGCCCCCATCTTGGGATAATTAAGAAATTAGACACTCATTTAGTTTTTGTGTTCTTTGGTACAGGTAAGGAACCTGAGTTGAGTATACTTTTACACTACATTTTAAAATTACACTGACTTTAAAAGGATTATTCAGGGCTACCTTGCATCTGTAGTTTAATGATCAAGAAATATCCATTAGAAGATCAGATTTAATGAATAAATAAGATAAATATTAGTGATTAAAAATATGCCCTTGGGCTTCCCTGGTGGCACAGTGGTTGAGAGTCCGCCTGCGGATGCAGGGCACGCGGATTCGTGCCCCGGTCCGGGAAGATCCCACATGCCGCGGAGCGGCTGGGCCCGTGAGCCATGGCCGCTGAGCCTGCGCGTCCGGGGCCTGTGCTCCGCAATGGGAGAGGCCACAGCAGTGAGAGGCCCGCGTACCGCAAAAAAAAAAAAAATGCCCTCAAGGAGCAGTTCTTCTAAATATATTGACTCATTATATGTGTGTCTGTAGGAATTTAAGAAGTTGGTAAAAGACCTTCATTGGAGGAATCTTAGGTTCCTCACTAAACATTTCAAAGTGTAGGGAAGGAAGGACTTTCCCTCTACCTTCTTAAGCTGGATACCTGGGTTTATGAAATAAACTGACAACAGGCAGATTAACAGGAGAAAAGGTATACAAATTTATTAATTTTTTTAATGTTACATGCACAGTAATATCAGGAAAAAAAAGTGAATAAATACCCTAAAACACGGTGAGATTTGAGAGCTTATATACCGTCTTAATAAGGGAAGGGGAGATGGGATACAGGCCAATTAAGGGACAGTAAATGATTTTTAGGGAAGATTAATAGCCCTTAGAAGAGTAGATGTGGGCTATGATAGTTTATAACAAGGTTTGGGAGTGGTGTCAACTTCTCATCTCTTCTGTGATGAGTCAGTCTTTCCTGGTTAATGAAGCGCTCCTGGAGGGAATTTAAAACAATGGAGGTTTTTTTTTTTTTTGGAGGCTCTGTCTTTAGGCAAATAAAGGGAGTTCAGAGGAAGCCTCTCCCTACATTTGCTATTTTTCAAATGCCTTTAGTTCAAAATAATCCTTATGCCAAAGAGGCATATTTTAGGGTGGCATATTCTGCCACCCTTGTCACACAAACATATTTCATGGATCATGAAGGACAAAGCTTCTCTTCTGATAAAATTAAGATTGTAGTTTTGAACAAATGGATGAAATCCAGTTAATAAATAACTTATTAATCACCTGAGTGTCTAATCTAGTTGGAAAGATAAGACCAACACAAAATTATTGTATGGGTTAAATAAAGAACAGCTTCCCCATTTAAAGGATTTGAACTTCCTTGAAAAATGCTATGATTCTAAGTACTAGATTGAGTGACACAGACAGCACTGTTCAATAAAAATGTAATACAAGCCATGTATGTAAAGTAAAATTTTCTAGGAGCCACCTTAAAAAAAAAGTAAAAAGAAACAAGTGAAATTTAATTAAATAGTATGTATTATTAAATACAATATATCTAAAGTATTATAATTCCAACATGTTATCAATATTAAAAAAAGGAAATATTTCACTTTTTTAAAGTCTTTAAAATCCAGGATTTGTCTAATCATATTTCAGGGGCTCAATAGCTACGTATAGGTAGTGGCTACCACATTAGATGGTGCAGATAAAGACCCTGAGAGTACTTGGGATCTACAGAGAATCGAATTCTTTGTAGAATAAGTGTTGGTTGAGACTCTGAATTAGTGAATTCTCTTGTATGGCAGAGAGTAAGGATCTCTAGTACATTGTCTTGACTCAAGGTCAGAGAAATGGAGTTGAATAAATTATTTCTGATGTGGCTGAGCTATAGCCTTGGATTGCATAGCTTATCAGTTATACTTTCAGTTTTCTAATGTTTGAATTATTTGAGTAATTTCAAAGAACTACAGAAAAGCATTGATTGTGATGATCTTACTTGTTGTCTCTTTTTTAGATGTACATATTATATGTGTTATATGTATTTAAGTTTAAGTGCATGTTTAAACTTAAATTATATGTCTATACACATATACATATATGCGTATACATACTCACTACTTGTGTGGTTCCTGTTGTGAAAAAGGAATTTATTTGCTTAGGCATGTGATTTATTTGTCCCTAGTTAAATACAGAAAAATCTTTGCTTCTTTCAGTCCAAGTACTGCACATATTTTTTTACTTATTTTTTTCTCAGTAAGATTTATTTTGCAACAATTTTCAAGGTTTCATATGTTATGAAATATCCCCTACTATCTGAATTTCAGAACCTGGATCCTGGAAATATAAGCAAGTGCACACGTTGGGGGAAGGACTTTAAAGAAATGTTTAGCTGTTTTGAGGAAAAGTCTCCATACTTCAGAATATATAATAAAGCTGTGTGTTCCAAGTGTTGTTATTGTTCTATCAAAAGTGGCATTCATAAATCATAAAATCAGCTCTTCAGTGAGTTACCATCAGCAACAACTTCATTAAAATTAGCTTTTATTTATTTTCAAAGCTAAGCAAGTCCATATGAAATTATATCATGTTTTTGCATTTTACCATGGTTCTCATCACTTCCTGTATATAAATGAAGAAGTAGGTAAATTCAGGTTTCCTTTGTGTCCAGCTACATTCTTTTTAAGCATCATATTTGCCAGATATACTCTTTCAGCAGACACTTCATCAGCATTTGTTACCAAAGGCTGAGAAGAAGCTAACCGCTGTGTCTAACTCATTGTGTGTGTACAACTGTCCTCGAGCTTTGAGATCAGTATCCAAGGCCTTTCAGTAGTCAGCAAGAAGAAAAGGGGAAGGGGCAGAAATATTTTATATTTACTCTTGACTTGGAGAAATAATGTGCTTGTAGCATTAATAGAAATAGTAATAAGAAGGAAAAGAAAAGTCTGAATACAAGACAGAGTTCTTTCTTTGTATATGAAAAGAGAGGAGGGGAAAAGGGAGAATGGAAACTGGTTTAGGGGGTGGAAAAAATGGCTATTTTTGGGATCAAATAAGTGAAAAAAATTTCAGGAGATCAAATAAGTGAAAAAAATTTCAGGAGAGACTAAGAGTTTAAATTCTACTTTAGTGCTAGGTATAACATAGAACCAAACAAACTAAGGGAGAATTGCACAAATAAAAGCATGGGCTTTGGTGTTAGGCAAATTTGGGTTGAATTCTGACCTGACTAAGCCTTTTGCAAACTTGAGTAACTTTCACCTATCCACGAGTCTTTGTTTCTATTCTGTATGTTAGGGGTAATAATAATAGTGATGATTAAATAAGATAAGGTTTTTAAAGAACTTGGAACTCGATAAGCAGTTCAATCTAATTTATTTATTTATTTAGAATTTCCCATTCTCAGTGATAGTTGAACTCTAAATTCAGTGTCTGGTGCCGCAGGAGATTAGGATGGTGACAAAGACATCTACTGCAGGGTTTTTCCATTTGTCCTGCCATGGACTGTGATGGATTTAGCTACTAAATGTGGTAAAACTAAGAACATAAGAGAATGTCAGTGGAATGACATTTTACTTACCAACCTCTATCTATTTTTCCCACTAAAATTTACAATAGTAGCCATGATGACATAGTGAAAAGTTCTCATTTAAGCTGTCATCTTATATTTCAGATATGAAAGATACCGTGTTTCAGAAATTAGTCAAAAATCTAGAAAAACAGGGCTTCCCTGGTGGTGCAGTGGGTGAGAGTCCGCCTGCCGATGCAGGGGACACGGGTTCGTGCCCCGGTCCAGGAAGATCCCACATGCCGCGGAGCGGCTAGGCCCGTGAGCCATGGCCGCTGAGCGTGTGCATCTGGAGCCTGTGTTCTGCAACGGGAGAGGCCACAACAGTGAGAGGCCTGCGTACCACAAAACAAACAAACAAACAAACAAAAATCTAGAAAAACAGAATTACAGGTAATAAATTTCAGCCAAATTCTTCATGTACTCATGAAGTCTTCTTATATTAGTACAAATGGAAATGATTTATCTGTGTAAGTTTTAGTTTTTTGATTTTGAGCATAACCATGACAATTTAGCATCTTTGGAATATCAAGCACAGACTAGATGTTCAACGGTTATTTGCCTGAGAGATGGAGATAGATTGGGCTGCTTAATCCACACAAGCCAGTTGCTTTATTCTCTTCCATAATTGTAGATGTTACCCTTAACTCCAGCCTGTAACCTTAGAGGTGTACTCTTAGTCACAAGAAAAACTGAGACAAATTAACTCTCATGATGTCATCTAAAAAAATCTATATATGCTTTACTGACAATAAATCAATAGCATTATCTTTTCTAAATAATATGTTATTATAACTAAAATTAGCCCTCTTGAAGCATTAAGATCAATCATTTTTTCATGGATAAATGTTTAGACTTCAAGTGACTGCCATGCATTTTTTGGGTAATCCTCTCAGATCAGCTCAATTTTTCTCTTTAGAAACAGAAGAAATTTTTTTTGGGGGGGGGTGGTAGGGCAGGGGGAAGAGGATAGGATGACTATGAGTTTTAGAAATTATCGAAGTTTAACACATTTTATTGATGAAACAGACTTCTATTTATGAAGAAATAGAAAAGGTTATTTATACATGTATGGTTTTTACTTATTGTACTTTCTAGTGAGCTGGAATGGATTGATTTTTAAGGTATGCAGAGTAGTGTTCGGAGGAGCCTAATGATAATGCTAGCAACAAAGTAGAGTTACCGAGACATATATTGCTCATATACTGCTGTGTTAAATGTTATTTTGGCAGTGTTTTATAGAGAAGGCCTTGAGATAAGCAGTTAGTCTTATCTGATACAGTGCTTACTAGGAACCACAGTTGTTACTAGGAAATTTTGCAGATGATACTGTGTGGGTGAAAAGAAGAAGGAAATAAATATGAAATAAGGATAACTTGTACTAGAAACTATAGTATATAAGATAAATTAGTTCTCAGATGAAGGTGTAAGAGGTAGTAGGTGATACTATCTCAAGAGAGGAAGAGATCACTTGGGATTTTGTGAGTTTAATAAACTTGATGTACCTCTCACAAGAATATTTAAAGTCCCTAGAAGTTGTATTTTAATTTTGTATGTGCTGTCCATCGGCTATTAATTTTGAGTTTTAATAGAGTGTTCATTTACTTATCAGTTAAGAAATCTAAGTATCTGCAAAAGTTTGGATTCTTTGTATAAAAAGAGAGTGTTCTTCTAAGGCTTACTTAGCCTTTTCTTATCTCTTTCATTTTTGTAAGTGTCTGATCTTCTTTTTAACATATTTTATATTGTGGGTCTTCATTTTCAACATTTTTACTCTCAAACTCTTTTGCCTTAAGGGAAGATTTACAAACTGCTCTGTTCTTCAATAATTTATATATTATGTCTCTTTCACTGCACCTGTTACTATCTTATAACTTTACAGTGGTCAAGGTTTTTAAATTTGAAACCTGTTTGCTATAGGGAAATGTCTTCTTCATGAAATGAGTTCACCTCTATTGCCACACAATAAAAAAACTCCCAGCTTTCGGGAGCTTCTGGCTTCCTTATGAAATAAGGATAGACTTTTGCTTCTGAAGTGTTTTAGGGTTTTTTTTTTTCTTTAGATATGGAAGAAGAGTAGGAAGTATGGTCCTTCTTTTAAGAAACAGGAATATCTATGTTTATAAAATAAATGAAAAGAAAATTAAACTCTAAAGCTCTAAATGGAAGAATTCACTAGAAATTAGCTATTTGGATGATAAAAATTTGTCTACCGTCCACATTTAACAATGATTCAAAGTGTTTGTGGGTCTTATACTGCTTACATAGTTTTGCAGTTAGTGGTACTTCAGAAAGTTTGTCCCTTATAACTCCATTATGTGAACTGAATACGCTATGCAGTATTCTATGTGAAAGGGTATTTTAGGAGGAAAGACACAAAACTTAGCAATTATTTCAAGAAAATTGTTGAAGATTTCCATTGTTTCTTTTAAAGAGGTGGACTTCATTTAGTCAGGTAGACTTTTCTTTAACATCTCCAATCAAGTAATACTTGAGGAAAAAGGTTCCGTAGAAAGACATCCATTGAAGGCCAGGAACATCTACAGATGCAATGTGATCTCAGGCAATGAAGCATGTGGCCCTTCATTGGCATTATATGATAACAGGAGGATCTTCTGGCAGAAGAGCTGACTTTTGCTGAGTTCTGCATGCTGCCCCTCCAAACCCATCTTTGATTGGCACCTATGCCCTATTGAAACTGGCATCACACCTTCTGAATGGGCACAGTGCCAGCCTAGCAGATGGATGTGGGCAAAAGCATGCCAGAAACCCAGTATGTGCATCAAGTTTAAGTATCAGGGGCCCAAACTCCCATCCAGGGATATAAAAACTGCAGTCTGTTGAGAGCTTTTTGTGCTTAAGGTTAAAGGACATGCCATTTCTACTCCAGCTTCGAGGTTGATTAATTTCGAAAGTCAAACAGGAGCTCCTGTGGCTGTGTCAGGCAAAATTCTGTCTTTGGTGAATGAGAATTACTACTTCATGTAGGGAAGAGAAAGTATTGTAATGAAGTGTCCAATGAGAGTTAGTCTCCCGCAAGGGCCTCCAGCACTTAAGCAGCATGCATTCAGTGGAGATGAATATTTCTGTTCTCCAGCAGAGCCAGGTGCATTCAAAGCCAGATCTTCAACCTGCTGCAGTAAAGAACCCTAAATTTAGAAAGGGCAGGTAAAGTTTGGAACTCCTTGGTGGCAGCTCTCACCCTGAGCTGATGACACTTCACAAAAGTGTATAAAGGAGATGAAGGAAAAACTAAATAAAAAACCTTCAGATTACTTCAGCCTGAAACAGACAGATCTTTAACAAACCAAGGGAAAAAGTTTAGTCCCTTCTCCTCAATGCAGAAATTCTTCTGAATTTTATATCAATAAAAAGTTAGTTTACCAAAATGTTAGAACCAACTTAATGCATAAGTAACAAAGCTTCCTATTCTAACATTTATTTCATTGCATGTCTATCATGTATATAAACTTCACTTCTTGAATAATGGATTTTGCATAAAATTGAGTTCTAAATATCATATTCCTTATGATCGTCACACACCAGCTACAGAACTGGGCAAAAAAAAAAAAAGGGCATCATTCCTTGTGATCACTCTAATCATATCCCCTAAATGCTCTTAAATTTACAGGAATGCCTGTAAGACCAGCTGTGGCCAAGAGAAGCTTTTTCATAATCACCTTAATAGCCATTGCTTTTTCTTTTCCACTGTGTAAACTTTATCTATGGAGCAGATTCCATGAGACCATTGTGAATACTTCAACGTATTCAAAACATATAACTGCCACAAATTAAACTACTAAAACTAAAGCTGGTGCATTGTAACTGCCAAGTAAAACTGGCACGTCCCTCTGTCAGACTGCGGGAGAGTATGCCATACAGTCCTCAGAAAACACAATTCATCCAGAAGCACTCTTGTCACTTGCTCTGATATTAAACCAGAGAAAGTGACATTAATTAAAGAAGTGACGTGAGCCAACAAAGGCAATGAAATTCTAAGCTTTGGCTCATGTGCAGACCTTACTCCGACTTGCTCTGCTTAGGTATCGTGGCCATTTCTGAAGAGGAGTGTGGCTACTTCCCTTCTCCTCCTCCTTTCATCTTTCCATTCTGAAACATCATTTTCAAGCAACTAAAATTTCATACCCAGGGTTGCACTAGCCAGTTGGTACACTGGTAGTCAATGCAGGGTTTCCCAAAATAGTCGTATGGTGGCATGTGATGCATTTACTGCACTTGGTAACTGCATGAGATGAACAACAACTAGAGACAGAAGAGAGTTGTTCTTACAAAAAGGCAAGCAACAGCATAATCGAGTAGGGTACCTAGATTCGGTAGACCGGGAGCTAGGGGAGTCTGTTGCTAGGATCGCTGGTGGAAACGAATGATGGCTGGTAGGCCTTATGAAAATTCTAACATGCTAACGAGCCAGGCAGGGGAGTAGCCACAACTTTTCTCACACTGTCTTTGTTCCTTCCTGTAGTGTGCCCTTTCTCAGTGCTTATCTTGTTTCATATGATTGCCATTTGTATACTGTTCACCGTCCATCAACACTAGATTCTAAACTCCTTGCAGGTATTCTCTCAGAGTGCTTAGACAAGGCCTTGCATACAATAGCTTAAAAAAAAACGATTGGTTAAATTAACTCTAAAACTAGTCTGTTCAGGAAAAATAAGTTTCCCAACAATTAGGTTATCTGAGATGAAATTTTGTTCTCTATATACTATTAACATGCAGCGTGTGTGTAAGGCACTGTCCTTTTAGATTTAGAGACATTGTTTTGTATATTTTGGGGAATTCGAGGGGAAAGAAGTTTCTGTTCATTCTCTTTCCAAGTATGTTTTTTAAATACAAGAAGCCATGTACTTAATCCATAGATTATAGGATTTATTGGGGAAAGTCTACTTTGCTAATGCTTAGTGCAGAGAGAGTTAAAAAAAAGAAAAGGACATTATATTAAGACTAAATAGTTTTGTGTTTAGAATGAAACAATTCTACTGAGTAGCACTTAATTGAAGTAGACCTAACAGCAAGTATAAACTTTTGTGGAGGAAATAGGTGGGGTTTAATGTTAAATGGATTGACTTATAGGCATGTAACATGCATAAGAAATCCACTTTTCAAAGGATATAAAGACAACTTTAACAGAAAATAAATTATTGGAATTTCTTTTAATCCGAGTGAATGAAAGGTTTGATTAAGAGTTTTGTACATAGTCAGAAGCTTTTGTTATAGTTTCTGGGCATGGGTGTTTTATATTTGAGATCAGGAATTTTCTATGTATGTAATTAGTCATGAGGTTTAATGTACATTTTTCATATCAGGCAGACAATGGCTTCAAAGAGACAGCAGCACTGCAAAGGAGCAAGAAAAGAAGGCCAAAGTTGACATACACAGAGGCAAAACAGTGTAGGAAAAATCAACACGTTTTGCAAAATCAATCATTGAAAATGTGTCAGTGTTCAGGAGACTGTCTTTAATTTGCAATCCAAGTGAAAAAGAGTATTTAAATATGAGAGGCAGTATTATTGAGCCCAGCATGCCTGCTACCACTTGTTTGACTAGCTCAGAATAGAACACTGAGAGGCAAGGGCTCAAAGTTAAATGAACATTTATACATTTTAAAATCAAATGAAAGATTCAGAGTATATTCATGAATTAAAATTTTTTTCAGAACCCTAAATTTAATCAGCTGGAATTACTTTTAAAGTGTCATTCTATTTAACTTTTGGGAATGATGAATTTGCCTTTTAATAGGGATGCTGTATTTTATCATGAAGATGAAACAAACTGTCTTTTGTTAATTATTCCCCAGAGACACTGGCCATTTTTCTCTCCTATGCTTAGTGTGGAGTAAAGGCAGCTTCCCGCAAATTTATATCAAGCAAGAGCAATCAGAAGCTACAACATGTGTGAAAGAGGCTCATGGAGGGCACAGTGTCCATTGTAGGTGTTCTGAGTGCTACCTAATGAAGTTCTTAGAGGTAATGTTACCAAAGCCTCACTATGGAGGCTATGAACATAGGACATAGAACAGTGAAAAGGAATGAAAGCAAGAATCTCCGGTAAAGTGTAGGAGATGAGTCAAGTGTGTCTGGGGCATACTGCTAGGGATGGTTCTTGAAATCTTTTTTAGGAAATCATCATCAACATCATCATCAACTGCTGCTAAAATCTTTTACTTAGTGTGTGCCATGCTCTGTGTTAAATGCTTTATATGCATTATTTCATTTAATCCTCTCAGCAGCTTGATAAGGGAGTTATTGAGGCTTAAGAATGGTAAGCAATTTGTCTCTATGCTATAGTTTTAATAATTGCCTCCATCTACATTTGAACTCAGGTTTCTTTGCTCTCCTGATTGATGTCCTTTGTCAAAGAACACTTTGAATTTATTACTAGCCAGAGAAAATAGTGGCAAATGACATGCTTGTGACATGCTCATTTCTAAAATAACAGTGAAATATCTAATTGATAGTATTGGCAGCTAATGTAAGAAATATGTTAGTGATGATGCTGATAATGGTGTCATTTTCATTCAGACTGACGACGTGAGGTGTAGATCATCTGTGATACGTTTTTAATATTAAGTTCACAAAATCTTTGAAAGACCATCTGATATTTATAGCAAGTCTAGTGTTAAGAACTAGAAAAAATACATACACTAAAAAATGTACTATACCTAGATCAAACAATATTTTTATGAAAAAAGTAAGAAGAGTCAACAGTGCATACAAACTGATGATAAAGATTTGGTAGGTTTTTCTGCTTTTTAAAAAATGAGTAAATTTATTTAGTTTATAGGGATTTTATGCATTTGTTTTAAGGCTAATAACCAACAGGAAGATCAGAAGAAGCCTCTAAATCCCTATGATACAGTTTTAATAAGCATCATGTTTGCTATTGATCCCATCTAGAGTATTTTTAATTTCATTTATTGTGTTGTTCATCATTGCTTGTTTCATCTTTAGTTCTTCTAGGTCCTTGTTAAATGTTTCTTGCATTTTCTCTGTTCTTTTTCCAAGATTTTGGATCATCTTTACTATCATTATTCTGAATTCTTTTTCAGGTAGACTGCCTATTTCCTCTTCATTTGTTAGGTCTGGTTGGTTTTTATCTTGCTCCTTTATCTGTTGAATTATTTTTGACCATGTCTTTTTACATTGGATAATAATTTTTTAAATTAATTATTTTTTTGGCTGCATTGGGTCTTCGTTACTGTACAGGCTTTCTGTAGTCATGGTGAGTGGGGCCTACTCTGTTCCAGTGCGTGGGCTTCTCATTGCAGTGGCTTGTCTTTGTTGCAGAGCATGGGCTCTAGGTGTGCGGGCTTCAGTAGTTGTGGCACGCAGCCTCAGTAGTTGTGGCTCGCGGGCTCTAGAGTGCAGGCTCCATAGCTGTGGTGCACGAGCTTAATTGCTCTGCGGCATGTGGGATCTTCCCGGACCAGGGTTCGAACTCATGTCCCCTGCATTGGCAGGCGGATTTTTAACCCCTGCGCCACCAGTGAAATCCTGGATAATAATTTAAAGATACAGTATTTAGAAAACTAGGTCTTTTTAAGAGTAAAATAAACAAAAATAAATACTTGGATAAGTGAAATGTTGATAAAGAATATGTTTCTTTATAGAATTTGTTCAGATGCCACAATATTTTATATATAATAGAAGTATAGTTTTTGAAAAAGTATTCAGTTTTGCCAAGATATTATTACACAATAGTAATTTATTATGTACCTATAGATGATTTTATGAAAAAAATATAACATTTCACGAAGAGGCAAATCTTTAAGTGTTTTTAATGGAGATAGTTATTAGATATTGCAAAGCTAGTTTTTATGCTATGATACTTTTTTCTTGGGAGTATATACATAGCAAGGAAAAGAATGAACAAAATATATTACTTTAGAATACATGTTATTGAGTGCTTATGGTGATATACAGTTATTAATTTCAGTTTCTGGAGAATGTGTAGAAAAATGCTGTTCATTATACTTGATCTTGTTTTTATTAAAAGATCATGTGTTACAGTTCTAACATATATCTCCAGTGTCATATGTGAGTATTACAATTGGGCCTGAAGTATTAGTTATGTAAACCTTCTGTCTTATAAAGTGTTAGGAGGGTGGTAGAAGGAAAAGTAGTAAAACCCACTAAAAAATCTCCACACAATACACTTCAAAACAAATGAAAAGAAAGCAAAACAAAGTTGTGTACCTAATAGACCTCTGTTGCTATGTGATGGAAAGGGGAAGAAAAACATTGTAAGACTTCTATAGTATCAGAATTACTACTTCATCAGAAAGCTTTTGACCAAGTACAAATGTTCTGAAATTAACTAGTTTAATGTAAATGGAATGCATTATGGAATCTGTCTTAAAAATAAGAGGTTTTTATTCGGGGAAGGGCTTTTAAGTTCTTTCTGACCCTGAAAAATCTGTGAGATCCTGAAAGATGGTGAGAGATATTGAAACATGGATAGAGGTGTAAGGAAAGAATTGACCCAGCTGAGCAAAGAATTAGCTATACTACTAATGAGCAAGCAAAATAAATCTAAGGCACAGAAAAATGATGTAAAGAGAACATCAAGAAGAAAAAGTAATGTTTCTGTTATCTTTTTATGTAGTATAGTTTTGGATTATAACATTACATGAAAAGGTAAAGACTTTCAAAACAGAGACCATACTGAAAGATATAAGAAAGATTTCCCTTATTTGAAACCTAATTTCAGCATGAATATTAGCAAGTGTATCAAAAAGTGAGGGTGGAGCCAAAGTTCTTACATAGTGGCTTGTTAAGCTTGAAATGCAGAATGTATAATATCATTTCAGGGAGGGAGTTCAGGAACTACTTCAGCCCGTAATTCATAGACTAACAATAGAATAACTTCATAATAGCTAAGAGAAATATGGCTATCATTCCAATACACTATCTGGCCAAACTCAATGCCTCTTAAGAGAGAAGGAAACATTTGAGGACTTAGGAAATCTGAAATCATTTTATAACAGATTACCACAAAGATAAAGTAGACTTGAAAGTATATAAGTGAAAAAGACTTCCAAGAAATAAATGAATTACAAAAAGATTTGATGACACAAAGTAAAAAGTTTAGTAAAAACTGGACTTACGAATATAATTTTATAATGCAATTCACATTTCTAAAGTAGATTAAAGAACTGTGGTTAGGAAATATAGGGTTAAGAGTTAAACGGAAAGGTTGGTACATATCAACTCTTCAAGCAAGCTCGAAATGTTTAGTTAATAATAATGAAAACATCTGAATTAGGGTATATCAGTGTGAAGAGTGTTTAAGAAATAGATAGATGGATTGAAAGGTAGTCTATTATAAGATAACATATGTAATATGTACCACAACCAGTAAGTAATCAGTGAAGGAGAGCAAAAAAGAATAACAATAATATAAATGTACAGTGTTGTATTATAATTCAGTTGCCAATTACTACATTAGATAAAAACTGTCTGAAATCCCCTATTAAAGAATGTCATTGACAAAAACCCCATAATCACTTGCCAAAAGAGAAATACCTAATACAATAAAATATAAAGACACTAAAAGATCAAGTTTTTTAATGCACATGTAAGCAAAGAGTAAGATAAGCATTTTTTAAATTGTTTTATATTCCGTAGTAAAAATTATTAAGTGAACTAAACAAGGACATTATGTAATGACAAAAGGTTAATAAAGCCAAGTGAAAATGTAATCATAGAATTCAATATGACCAGAATGCTACTGTTCGTTTTACTTAGAGAAGAAAGAAAATCTAGCAGGTGTTCAATAAGAACATGTTACAAATATAACTAGAGGTATTATGAACAGTCAGGAAATGACAAATCAATCACCAGTAGGTCTTCACACTGGTCTTTATGGAACCCAGGTATACAGGTGAAAGGAGTAGGGGCTGTGGTCACTCCACCCATGTTTCAACCTGAGCATTTCTGCTTTGATCTGTTCTTTGTATCAGGCTTCCAAGAAACATCCTGTTACTAAAACAGTTGAAGATAACTGATTATGCTACAATAATTAATAAGCTACAGAGTTGAATAAGCAATTAATAAGAAATGATTTATATTTGGAGGGGACTTAACAGCATTATAGAGAATAAGATCTTTCTTCCCCAACTGTACAAGAACTCATTTTAAAAATTGTGCGTGGTGATTTATTAGTAGTAAATGTAAAGAAAAATCAGAATTTTTATATGTCATAGTCTTGGAACCCAAGCATGGAAATCAATACCAATATTGTCTTGCTTGTTTTGTTTATGACCTGCATTCTATCTCGAGTTTCTATGTATTCAAATAGTGTTTAATTTAAGTTCACCTCCCCCTTGAAGCCTACTGTTTTCCTTTTTGCATTTTCTGCCAAAGTTGTATATTGTGTGTTTGTTTTCAATAATATTTTTGCCTCTCTTTTGTCAGAGACAAAATTTTGAAGAATTGACATTTTTAATGTTGATTCTTCAATCCACAAATAGAGTATCTCTCTCCACTTCTTTAGGTCTTTGATTGCTTTCATCAGCATTTTGGCTTTTGGCATATTGGTCCTGTACATGTACTTTTAGGTATATATGTAAGTTTTTCTCTTTTTCTTTTTAAATTTTTGATGCTATTAAAAATGGTATTGCTTTTGTAATTTTGGTTTCCAATTGTACATTATTAGTATATAAAAATACAGTTGATTTTTGCTTGTTGACTATACGTCCTATCATCTTGGTAAATTTACTTATTAGTCCTAGGATTTTTTTTTTTTCAGATTCTTTGGAATTTTCTATATAGATAATCTTGTCATCTTGTCATCTGCAAGTAGGGATCACTTTATTTCTTCCTTTCGAATCTGTGTACTTTTTGTTTCCTGACTCCTTGCACTGGCTAGGACTTCCAGCACTTTATTGAGTAGGAATGGTGAGAGTGGACGTCCTTGACTATTCCCAGTTTAAGGGAGAAAGCATTCAGCCCTCATCACTTAGTATAATGTTAGCTATAGGTTGTTTGTAGTATTCTTTTTCAAATTGAGGAAGCACTCCTCACTATACTGAGAGTTTTTATCCTGAATGGGTATCGAATTTTGTCAAATACTTTTTCTGCATCAATTGATAGGATCATTTGGTTTTTCTTTTTTAGATTCTTAATATGGTGATGACATTGATTTCTTTTTTTTTTTCTTTTGCATCAGCATTATGAGGGGAGGATATTGGTCTATAGTTTTCTTTTTCTTTCTTTCTTTTTTTGTCCCCCTACTGTCTTTGCTTGGTTTTGGTTTTGGTTTTAGGGTAATGCTGGTTTCATAAAATGAGTTGTGAATTATTCCCTCCTTTTTTGCTTTCTGGAAGTGAATATATAGAATTGATGTTACTTGTTTTTCATGTGTTTTGTAGAATTCTACAGTGAAGCCATCTGGGGTTAGAGATACCTTTTTCCAAAGGATGTTTGTTTGTTTGTTTGTTTAGAACTTGATTTCACCTGGGACTTGTTTGGTTATTTGCTTCATATCAGGTAACTTTTAGTAGTTTGTGAATTTTAAGCAATTGTTCCATTCCATATAAGTTGTCAAATTTCTATGTATAGAGTTGTTCATAGTATTAGTTTATTATACTTTTAATGTTAGCAGTTTCTATAGTGATACTCCTTTTTCATTCCTTATATGGATCATTTTTCTCTTTTTTTGCTTTTCTTTTTTGTTAGTCTTGACAATGGGTTTGTAAATTTTATTGATCATTTCAAAGAAACAGCTCTTGGTTTTGGGGATTTACTGTATTTTTCTGTTTTCAATCTCACCAGTTTGTTTTTTTTTTTCTTTTTTATCTCCTTCCTTCCATTTGTTTTGGGTTTAGTTTGCCCTTTTTTCCCCCTAATTCCCTTAGGTGGAAACTTACTTATTTGAATCTTTCTTCTTTTGTAGTATAAGTGTTCAATGCTAAATTTGTTTCTAAGTCCTTCTCTGACAGAATCCCACGAATTCTGATACGTTTTAGTTGTCATATATTACATCTATATTAACTTAAATTCCCCCAGACCATATTATAATTTTTGCTTTAACTATCAAACACATTTTAACTGAAGGAAAGCATAATCCATTACATTTTCCCAATATTTACCATTTTTTTCTCTTCTTTTATTCCTGATAGCTCACATTTCCTTGTATGATTTTCTTTTCTTTTCTGAATATTTCTTTAGCAATTCTTATATAGCAGATCTGCTGGCTATGGCTACTCTTAGTTATTCTTCACTTGAGAATGTCTTTATTTAGCTTTAATTCCAGAAGGATATTTTTGCTGGATACTGGATTGACTGTTCTTTTCAGCACTTCAAACATGTTGTGACTCTTCCTTCTGGTCTTCAGGGTTTCGATGAGAAATCCACAGTAATTTGAGTCATTTTACCCTGTAGTTAATTTATTTTTTACTCCAGCGCCTTTCAAGGTTTTTCTTTGTTTTCGCTTTCAGTAGTTTGATTATATGTGTCTGGGTATTGATTTCTTTGAGTTTATCCCCATGGGGATTCACTGAACTGTAGGTTTATGTATATATAAAATTTGGGACATTTCAGCCATTATTTATCAAATATTTTTTCAGCAGCACACTCTTACCTCTCTACCTCTGGAACTCCAATATCATGAGTGTTAAATGTTTTGTTATTGCCTACAGGATCCTGAGACTCTGTTCAATTTTTCCATACTCTATCTTGCTGTTTTTCAGGTTGGATACATTTTTATTGATCCATCCTAAAGTTCAGTGACTCTTTCATGTGTTATCTCTATAATCATACTGAGCCCAATCATGAATTAAAAAAATTTTTTTTGTCATTGTATTTTTCATTTCCAAAAGTGTCATTTAACTTTTTCTTTGTATATTCTATGTCTTTGATGCATTGTCTGTCTTTCCATTTGTTCCAAAAGTGGAACATTTTTAAAATAGTTGCTTTGAAGGAACATTATTTATTTGCTGGAACATTTTTTAAATAGTTGCTTTGAAGTCTTTATCAGATAGTTCCAAAATCTGTATAATTTTGGCATTGATGTCTTGAATTAGTGTGGTGATTTTGTTACAATTTATTGACTAAAGTCCATAGTTTACAGTAGGGTTCACTTATATAGTACAGTTTTATGGGTTTTGACCAATGCATGAGGTCATGTATCCACCGTTATAGTATCATACAGAGTAGTTTCACTGCCCTAAGTTTCTTCTGTGTACCACCTATTTATCCCTCTGCCCCCTGTTCCAGAATGGCATACAGTTGGAATCATACATTATAGAGTCATTTCAAACAGGCTTTTGTTTCCTTTGGGTATACCCGGAAGTGGAATTGCTAGATCACATGGTAGTTCTAGTTTTAATTTCCTGAAGAACCTCCATATTGTTTTCCATAGTGGTTATACCAGTTTATATTTCTACCAATAGTGTACAAAGCATTTCCTTTTCTCCACATCCTCACCAGCATTTGTTACTTCTTGTCTATTTGATAATAGCCCTGCTAACAGGTGTGAGGTAATATTCACTGTGGCTTAATTTGCATTTCCCTGATGATTGGTGATGGTGAGCACTGTTTCATGCACCTGTTGGCCATTTGAATGTCTTTGGAGAAAATCTATAAGAGCCTTTGGCCATTTTAAAATTCGGTTATTTGGTTTTTTTTGCTATTGAGTTGTATGATCCTAGTAAGTATATTTTGATATTGGATATGTGGTTTGCAAATATTTTCTCTCACTCCATAGGTTGCCTTCTCATTTTGTTGACGGTTTCCTTTGCTGTGCAGAAATTTTTAGTTTTTTAGTTAGTCCTACTTATGTATTTTTGCTTTTATTGCTTCTGTTTTTGGTGTTAAATCCAAAGCAGTCATTACCAAGACAGATATGAAGGAGCCAACCCCCTGTGTTTTCTTCTGGATCTTTTATGGTTTTAGGTCTTACACTCAAGTCTTTAAATCCATTCTGAGTTGATTTTTGTGTACAGTATAACATAAGGGTCCAGTTTAATTTTTTTGCATGTGGCTATCTAGTGTTCCCAGCACCATTTATTGAAGAGCCTGTCCTTTCTACATTGTATATTCTTGACTCCTTTGTCAAAAATTAATTGACCATGAATTATTTATGGACTCTCTATTCTGTACCATTGATTTACACTTCTGTTTTTATGCCAGTACCATACTGTTTTGATTATTATAGCTTTGTAATACAGTTTGAAATCAGAGAGTGTGATGCCTCCAGCTTTGTTCTTCTTGCTCAGTATACTTTGCCTATTCAGGGTCTTTTGTGGTTGCATACAAATTTTAGGATTTTTAAGAAATTTCTGTGAAAAATGCCACTGGAATTTTGGTAGGTATTACATTGAATCTGTAGATTGCCGTGGGTAGTCTGAATGTTTTAACACTATTGATTCTTCTGATCCATGAGCACATAATATCTTCCCATTTATTGTGTCCTCTGCATTTCTTTCATCAATGTTTTCAGGTCTCTGGTGTACAGATCTTTCTCATCCTTGGTTAAATTTATTCCTAAGTAATGGGTTCTTTTTGATGGTACTGTAAGTGGAATTGTTTTCTGAATTTTTCTTTCTGATACCTCATCATTAGTGTATGGAAACACATTTGATTCTTGTATATTGATTTTGTATCCTGGAGTCTTAAGGATTTTCTCTATAGAATGTCATCTACAAACAGAGATAATTTTACATTCTTTCTTCCCAATTTGGATGCCTTTTATTTCTTTTTATTGCCTGATTTCTCTGGCTAGGACTTCCAGTACTATGTTGAATAAAAGTGGCGAGAGTGGGCATCCTTATCTTGTTCTTGATCTTAAAGGAAAAGCTTTCAGCTTTTCACTTTTGGGTGTGATGTTGGATGTGGGCTTCACATAATTAGCCTTTATTATGTTGAGGTATGTTCCTTCTATACCCAGTTTTTGAGAGTTTTTTGATCATGACAGCATTTTGAATTTTGTCAAATGCTTTTTCCGCATCTATTGATATGATCATATGATTTTTATCCTTCATTTTGTTAATGTAGTTTATCACGTTAATTGATTTGCATATGTTGAACCATCTTTGCATCCCAAAATAAATCCTACTTGATTGTGGTATATGATCCTTTAATGTACTGTTGAATTCAGTGTGTTAATTATTTGTTGAGTATTTTTGCATGTATCTTCATCAGGGATATTGGTCTGTAATTTTCTTTTCTAGTAGTGTCTTTGTCTGACTTGATCTTTTCAATTGTCTTTCTAGTCTCTATTTATTTCCATTCTGATCTTTATTTCTTTTTCTACTAATTTTGAGCTTCCTTTTTTCTTTTTCTAGTTCCTTGATATGTAAAGTTAGAATATATATTGGATTTTTCTTTTTTCTTAGTGTAGATGTTTATTGTTATAAAATTCCTTCTTAAAACTGTTTTTGCTGTAACCCATAAGTAGTGTTATGTTGTGTTTCTACATTGTATATTCTTTGTATATTCTACATTGTATATCCATTTTCATTTGTCTCAAGTTATTTCTTGATTTTAAAAAATTTCTTCTTTGAGGGCTTCCCTGGTGGTGCAGTGGTTGAGAGTCCGCCTATCGCTGCAGGGGACATGGGTTCGTGCCCCAGTCCGGGAAGATCCCACATGCTGCGGAGCAGCTGGGCCCGTGAGCCATGGCTGCTGAGCCTGTGTGTCCAGAGCCTGTGCTCTGCAACAGGCAAGGCCACAGCAGATAGAGGCCCGCGTACCACAAAAAAAAATTTTTTTTAAAAAAAAAAAAAAAAAAAAAAAAAAAAAAAAAAATTTCTTCTTTGAGCCATTGGTTGTTCAGGAGTGTATTGTTCAATCTCCACATACTTATGCATTTTCCAGGTTTCCTCTTGTAATCGATACCTAGTTTTGTACCATTGTGGTCAGAAAAGATACTTGATATGATTTCAGTTTCTTAAATTTGTTAGGACTTGCTTTGTCACCTAGCATGATCTATCCTAAAAAACATTCCATGTGTGCTTGAGAAGAATGTATTCTGCTGCTTTTGATGGACTGTTCTGTATATATCTATTAGGTCCCTCTTATGTAACATGTAGTTTACATCCTTTATTTCCTCACTGATTTTCTATCTGGATGATCTGTCCATTGTTGAAAGCAGTGTATTGAAGCCCTGTACTATTATTCTATTGCAGACTATTTCCCCCTTCAGATCTATTAATATTTGTTTTATATATTTAGGTGCACCTATCTTGGGTACATAGATATTTACAATTGTCATATCCTCTTGATGAACGGATCCCTTTATCATTATATAAGGATCCTCATTGTCTTTTATCTTTTAAAATTAATTTTTATTAGAGTAGAGTTGCTTTACAGTGTTGCATTAGTTTCTGCTGAACAGCAAAATGAATCAGCTATACGTATACATATATCCCCTCTTTTTTGGATTTCCTTCACATTTAGGTCACCACAGAGCGTTGAGCAGAGTTCCCTGTGCTATACAGTAGGTTCTCATTAGTTATCTATTTTACACATAGTATCAATAGTGTATATATGTCAATCCCAGTCTCCCAGTTCCTTCCACACCCTCCCTTTCCCCCTTGGTATCCATACATTTGTTCTCCATATGTCTGTGTCTCTATTTCTGCTTTGCAAATAAGATCATCTATACCGTTTTTCTAGATTCCAAATATATGCATTAATACACGATATTTTTCTCTTTCTGACTTACTTCACTCTGTGTGATAATCTCTAGGTCCATCCACCTCATTACAAATAATTCAATTTCATTCCTTTTTATGGCTGAGTAATATTCCATTGTATATATGTGCCACATCTTCTTTATTCATTCATCTGTCGATGGACACTTAGGTTGCGTCCATGTCCTGTCTATTGTAAATAGTGCTGCAGTGAACATTGGGGTGCATGTATCTTTTTGAATTATGGTTTTCACTGGATATATGCCCAGTGGTGGGATTGCTGGGTCATGTCTCCTGTTAACAGTTTTTGGTTTAAAGTATATTTTGTCTGAGATAAGTGTAGCTTCCCCTACTTTGTTTTGGTTTCCATTTACATAGGACATCTTTTTCCATCCCTTCACTTTCAATCTTGTGTGTCTTTGAAGCAGAAACCAACCTCTTTTAGATGTCATATAGTTGGGTCTTATTCTTTTTATCCATTTAACCGCCCTGTCTTTTGGCAAATTTAGTTTATTTACATTTAAAGTAATTGTTGATAGGTGTGAACATACTGTTGCCATTTTGGTAATTGTTTTCTGGTTGATTTGTAGTTCCTTTGTTCCTTTCTTTTTCTCTTGCTCTCCTCCTTTCTGATTTGATGATTTTTTCATAATGATGTACATTGATTTCTTTATCACTTGTTTATCTAAAGTTTTTGTTTTGGGAATTACCGTAAAGCTTACATGAAGCATCTTATGCTTGTAACAGGCTGTTTTAAGCTGATAACTTAACTTTGAGTAACAAAAAACTCTACATTTTTATGCTCCCCCCCACACATTTTATGTTTTTGTTGTCAAAATTTACATGTTTTTGTCCCATGTATTCATTAACAAATTATAATGTAGTTTTTTCTAATACTTTTGTTTTTTAACCTTTATACTAGATTGTAAATGGTTTACCCACTACAATATTAGCATATTCTGAATTTAACTGTATTTGCCAGCTAGTTTTATACTTTTATATATTTTCATTTTAATAATTGGCATCCTTTTGTTTCAGCTTAAGGACTCCCTTGCTTAGCTAGTTTCTGAATCTCTTTCAGAGGGAGTTGCTTGGTTTGTGGCTGTATATTCGGTGGAGGGAAGTGCAGGAGCCTACTATGTCACCACTTTGGGTACTCCTCAGTTTTCTTAAAATGAAAATTTTAATGATATAAATTTCTTTCTAGATGCTACTTTCATTCATTAAATTATTCATCAAAATTTTAAAGAATGCCCAGTAGGCCTTATAATAGGTGCTTGGGATACATCTAAATAAAACAAACTATTCTGTCTTTGTGAGGCTTACATTCTATCAGAGAAAAACAAGCAGTAAATTTGCACTTTAATTACATCCTAACTAGATTCAATATAATATTTTCAATATTATATAGTCCTGTGTATTTTCTAATTTTCATTGTGATTTCTTTTTTGGCCTAGGGACCAGGCATTATGGTCACAGAATGTAGCCTTAATAATCCTTGTTCTTTGATATTTGATGAAACCTGCTTTCTCGGTAAAAATATGGGCAGTTAAAACAATGTTTTATGTTGGGCTAAAAAGAAAATATATTCTTCTGTTGTTTTTTATGTGGCCTTTAGATAAGCACTGTTAATTCTATTGTTTTAATTTATTTTTGCTTATATATTATGGAATTGTATTAAAATCTTCCATGATCTTTTTCACTCTGTCAGTTTTTTTTTCTTGGAACTCTGCTTGTTTTGGACATATATTATGAAGGCACATTATCAGATGCTTTCAAGTTCATAATTTTTGTCTTTCTGTTGAATCGTTCCTTTTATGATTAGGGTGGACTAACTCTATGTCTAATAATTCTTCTTTCCTGAGACTTACATACTTTTGAAAATATATATTCCAGCTTTCTTTCAGCTAATTTTGGCTAATTAGTTTATTTTTTATCTTTTTATTTTGTTTCTCTGCACCACTAGGTTTTAGTATACATTTTTTTTTAACAACCTTATTTCTGTCCTTAGAGGGTGAGCTTAGTCTATTCAAATTTATTATGATTACTTGCATCTTTTTTCAAATCAAAGATGTTATTGATTATAGCATGCATCATTATTTTGTATATGTATGTTAAGTATCCATTACATGCTTAAAAATTCATAATTATCCTCCTCTTGAATTGTTTGTTTTTTTGTGTTTATGTAAGACCTGCTTTATATGAAATACCTAATACTGCTCATTAAACTATGACACGATACCTTTAAAATAATCTTACATATGGAACACAGTTGTTGCAGTCTGTGTAAGTCTTTGGTTGCCAGTGTCAGAAATTCAAATGAATTTAAGCAAAAGGGGGATTTATTGACTCTTGTAAGTGAGAAGTACAGGGCTTTTCTGGCTTTAGGTATGGGTAGCTCTAGGGCTTATGCAATGTCACTAGGACTCTTTCTCTCTCCCTGTCTTAACCCTACTTTCCTCAGTTCTGGATTTTATTATCAGGCTTTATTTTCCATTTACCGAAGGAAAGTGATCACTGCTGCTATTTCTAGGATTTTGGTGTCCTTAAAGCTTATGGTCTATCTTGTGTTATGCAGCATTTTAATGTCAAATGCTAGGGAAGACTTTTATACCTAGTTGGGGCACTTTGCTTTTTCTGAACTGGTTATGGTGGCCTGTGGGCTTGTACATTCCAAAGTGCTACGCTTGGTCATGTGCTCAACTCTGGAATGTAAGGGAGGATACACTGTGATAGGCACCCCTACTAGGTCTACATGGATAGTGGGAGGTTTGGTTCCTCAAAGGAACAACCAGATGAGGTTACCAATGAATAGAAAAAAGATGCTAGAAAGGCAAATATCATATAAATGTACAATGCGTTCCTTATCAGGTCATCAGACTTCTCATCAGAAATTTAAATGAGGATGTGAGACTACTTTACTTTCAACACTATCACTGTCTATGATTGATCTTTCTTCTCAACTTCTAATAGATCAGTCAGCTATAACCTACCAGACTAGATCCCTTTCCCTCCATGGTCAAGTCCTATCAGCTTCACTTTCTGAAATTTCTGGAATCTGCTCATTCTTTTAATCTGCCATTGATACTCTAATCCAATCTATAGTTCTCTCTTTAATCTATCAATATTAAATCCTTACTAATCTATCTATATCTACTCTGGTTCCCCTTCAGTCTTTTCTCCACATTGCAGTGTAGTGATCTGTTCAAGATGTAAATCTCATGTGTTTCCTGTTCCTCAGCTATACCTCAAACTTTTATTTATTTTTTCTTTTTTTTTTTTTACTTGGTTTTTTTTTTTTTGAGGTATGCGGGCCTCTCACGGCCGTGGCCTCTCCTGCTGCAGAGCACAGGCTCTGGACGCGCAGGCTCAGTGGCCATGGCTCACGGACCCAGCCGCTCTGTGGCACGTGGGATCCTCCCGGACCGGGTCACGAACCCACGTCCCCCTGCATCGGCAGGTAGACTCCCAACCACTGCGCCACCAGGGAAGCCCTACCTCAAACTTTTAAAATCTTTCATGGAGAGAAATTCTTAGATAGATTTGCATCTGGCCCTTCATCACCTCTTCAGCTATTTTTGCACAAGCATTCCCTTTTGTATAATTAAATTGTACATTCTCATCATACTGTCCACCTCTCCTTTTAACACTTGTGATAATTAGTTTTACATCCCATATGAGTATTTGATGAATGTCTGAATTCTCCACTAGACTATGAAAGCAGATACCTTGTCTTTGTCTGTTTTCTGTCATTATTTAATTTCACTACCTAGAATGTGAAGGATTCTATTTATTTATAGTAGGAAATAAATACTTAATTAACTGATCGATTGCTGTAAAGAGACCTCCATGGTCACTAGGACAATTTATTTGTTCAAAATCCATCTCCAAGAGCTTTCTGGTCAATTGATTTTGGATTTAGGCCCTCTAATATAATCTGACTTGGAAGTTTATAGAGAATATTGTGTAGCTATCAAATGACAAGTGTGGGGATGTTTCAAGTATCTGTCAACACATTCATGTAAAATCATATGAAAGGAAGATTCAGACTATAAAGCGGTAAAGATACACTGATTGAAATCAGCAAGGAGTAGAACATTGGACTGGTTGGATATCTTTTTTCCCCACTTGCAACATAATAAGTTACTTATCTAATTGAAACCCTCATTTTCCGTTTGTGCTTTTCTGTTTCTTACATTTTGTTGGGTTTAAAGATGTATTTGCTGTTTTGGATACTTGCTTTGAGAAAAGAAGCAGGGAGTTTCTACTGCCTTCTACCTCAGGAAGCAAAGACCATTGCCTAGAGTCAATATTGTACTGAGTAGACCAGGGTTAGGGCAGGACTATTTCTCTCCAGCCTTGGGTACCATAATGGTAAAGATAGTTTGCCATGGGGTGGGAGGACAGGCTTTTCTCATCCTTTCTTCTATACTAGGACTGGACCTCTTCTTTTTATACTTTCTTTAGTTTTTTCCTTCCTAGGTATGGATAATCTACTCCCCCTGCGGTTCCCTTGGGACTGCTGCGTGGGTGAAAATGAAATGACTATATGAATAAAGAGGAAAAGAAAAATTTAATTAATATAAATAAGTTAGTTTCTTTTTTACTGTAAAGAGGTCTGGGTTCACAGTTTATATCTAATACCAACCAAAATTGAAGTATCAGTAATTTCTTTGACTAATAGCATTGCTAACATCAAAGTTTTTGGAGATTGCTTAAGAAAATTGTGCATGAGTTGGCTTAGCTGTGAAGTAGAATTTATATAGTTTAGTAAATTTATAACATACTTTTTACATCTATTAAGTGAATTAATAGAGAAAAGACAAGTTGATAGCGTTAGGAGCAAAGGAAAAATGTTAGGAGTAGTAATGAGAGGACATAGCATTTTGGTAAATATACTGAAAATATACCTGAAGAATTTGATCATAATCTAACTGAGAGTTTTCAATACTAGTTTGACCTTTTTTCCCTTCACTTTCCTTTTTTAAAAAAAAAAATTTTTATTGGAGTGTAGTTGCCTTACAATGTTGTGTTAGTTTCTGCTGTACAGTGAAGTGAATCAGCTATATGTATACATATATCCCCTCTTTTTTGGATCTCCTTCCCATTTTGGTTACCACAGAGCACTGAGTAGAATTCCCTGTGCTATATAGCAGGTTCTCATTAGTTATCTGTTTTATACCCAGTAGTGTATATATGTCAATTACAATCTTCCAGTTCATCCCACCTCCCCCTCTCCCCCTTGGTGACCATACATTTATTCTCTTGCCCTGTCTCTCTATTTCTGCTTTGCAAATAGGTTCATCTGTACCATTTTTCTAGATTCCACACATATGCATTAATATATATTTGTTTTTCTCTTTCTGACTTACTTCACTCTGTATGACAGTCTCTAGGTCCATCCACGTCTCTACAAATGGCCCAGTTTTGTTCCTTTTTATGGCTGAGAGTCCACTGTTTATATCTTCTGTATCCATTCATCTGTCGATGGGCATTTAGGATGCTTGCATGTCCTGGCTGTGGTAAATAGTGCTGCAGTGAACATTGGAGTACATGTGTCTTTTTGAATTATGGTTTTCTCTGAGTATATGCCCAGTCGTGGGATTGCTGGGTCATCTGGTAGTTCTGTCTTTAGTTTTTTAAGGAACCTCCATACTGTTCTCCATAGTGGCTGTGTCAACTTACATTCCCACCAACAGTGCAAGAGTTCCCTTTTCTCCAGACCCTTTCCAGCATTTATTGTTTGCAGATTTTTTGATGATGGCCATTCTTGTGAGGTGATACCTCCTTGTAGTTTTGATTTGTATTTCTCTAATAATTAGTGTTGTTGAGCATCTTTTCCTGTGTTTGTTGGCCATCTGTATGTTTTCTTTGGAGAAATGTCTATTTAGGTCTTTCACCCATTTTTTGATTGGGTTTTTTGTTTTTTTGATATTGAACTGCATGAGCTGTTTGTATATTTTGGAGATTAATCCCTTCTCAATTGCTTCATTTGCAAATATTTTCTCCCACTGTGAGGGTTGTCTTTTCGTCTTGTTTATGGTTTCCTTTGCTGTGCAAAAGCTTTTAAGTTTCATTAGGTCCCATTTGTTTATTTTTGTTTTTATTTTCATTGCTCTAGGAGGTGGGTCAAAAAAGATCTTGTTGTGATTTGTCATAGAGTGTTCTTATGTTTACCTCTAAGAGTTTTATAGTGTCCATTCTTTTCATTTAGGTCTCTAATCCATTTTGAGTTTATTTTTGCATATTGTGTTGATTTCATTCTTTTACAAGTAGCTGTCCAGTTTTCCCAGCATCACTTATTGAAGAGACTATCTTTTCTCCATTGTATATCCTTGTCTCCTTTGTCGTAGATTAGTTGAACATAGGTGCGTGGGTTTATCTTCAGGCTTTCTATTCTGTTCCATTGATCTGTATTTCTTTCTTTGTGCCAGTACCATACTGTCTTGATTACTGTAGCTTTGTAGTATAGTCTGAAGTCAGGGAGTCTGATTCCTCCAGCTCTATTTTTCTTTCTCAAGGTTGCTTTGGCTATGGGGTCTTCTGTGTTTCCATAAAAGTTGTACAATTTTTTTGTTTTAATTCTGTGAAAAATGCCATTGGTAATTTGATAGGGATTGCATTGAATCTGTAGATTGCCTTGGGTAGTATAGTCATTTTCACAATATTGATTCTTCCAATCCAAGAACATGGTATATATCTCCATTTGTTTATGTCATGTTTGATTTCTATCATCAGTGTCTTATAGTTTTCTGAGTACATGTCTTTTACCACCTTATGTAGGTTTATTCATAGGTATTTTATTCTTTTTGTTACTGTGGTAAATGGGAGTGTTTCCTTAATTTCTCTTTCTGATCTTCCATTGTTAGTATACAGGAAGGAATGCAAGAGATTTTTGTGTATTAATTTTGTATTCTGCAACTTTACCACCAAATTAATTGATTAGCTTTAGTAGTTTTCTGGTGGCATCTTTAGGATTTTCTATGTATAGTGTCATGTCATCTGCAAACAATGACAGTTTTACTTCTTCTTTTCCAATTTGTATTCCTTTTATTTCTTTTTCTTCTCTGATTGCCATGGCTAGGACTTCCAAAACTATGTTGAATAATAGTGGCGAGAGTAGACATCCTTGTCTTGTTCCTGATCGTAGAGGAAATGCTTTCAGTTTTTCACCATTGAGAATGATGTTTGCTGTGGGTTTGTTGTATATGGCCTTTATTATGTTCAGGTAGGTTCCCTCTCTGCCCACTTTCTGGAGAGTTTTGATCATAAATGGGTGTTGACTTTTGTTGAAAGCTTTTTCTGCATCTATTGAGATGATCATATAGTTTTCTTTAATTCGTTAATACGGTGTATCATGTTGATTAATTTGTGGATATTGAAGAATCCTTGCATCTCTGGGATAAATCCCACTTGATCATGGTGTGTGATCCTTTTAATGTGTTGTTGGATTCTGTTTGCTAGCATTTTGTTGAGGATTTTGGTGTCCATATTCATCAGTTATATTGGTCTGTAATTTTACTTTTTTGTGATATCTTTGTCTGGTTTTGGTATCAGGGTGATGGTGGCCTTGTTAAATGAGCATGGGAGTGTTCCTTCCTCTGCAATTTTTTGGAAGAGTTTGAGAAGGATGGGTGTTAGCTCTTCTCTAAATGTTTGATAGAATTCACCTGTGAAGCCATCTGGTCCTGGACTTCTGTTTGTTGGAAGATTTTTTATTGCAGTTTCAATTTCATTACTTGTGAAATTGGTCTGCTTATATTTTCTATTTCTTCCTGGTTCAGTCTTATAAGTTTGTACCTTTCTAAGAATTTGCCCATTTCTTCCAGGTTGTCCATTTTATTGGCATAGAGTTGCTTGTAGTAGTCCCTTAGGATGCTTTGTATTTCTGCGGTGTCAGTTGTAATTTCTCCTATTTCATTTCTAGCTTCATTGATTTGAGTCCTCTCCCTTTTTTACTTGATGAGTCTTGCTAAAGGTTTACCAATTTTGTTTATCTTCTCAAAGAAACAGCTTTTATTTTCATTGATTTATGCTATTGTTTTCTTCATTTCTATTTCATTTCTTTCTGCTCTGATCTTTATGATTTCTTTCCTCTACTAACTTAGGGTTTTGTTTGTTCTTCTTCCTCTAGTTGCTTAGGTATAAGGTTAGGTTGTTTATTTGAGATTTTTCTTGTTTCCTGAGGTAGGAATGTATTGTTATAAACTTCCCTCTTAGAACTGATTTTGCTGCATCCCATAGGTTTTGGGTTGTCGTGTTTTCATTGCCCTTTATTTCTATGTATTTTTTGGTTTCCTCTTCGATGTCTTCAGTGATCTTTTGGTTATTTAGCAGTGTATTGTCTAGCCTCCATGTGGTTGTGTTTTTTCCAGTTTTTTTTTCCTGTAATTGATTTCTAATCATGGCATTGTAGCATTGTGGTGGGAAAAGATGCTCCATATGATTTAAATTTTCTTAAATTTACTGAGGCTTGATTCGTGACCCAAGAAGTGATCTGTCCTGGAGAGTGTTCCATGTGTGCTTGAGAAGAAAGTGTATTCTGCTGCTTTTGGGTGGAATGTCCTATAAATATCAATTATGTCTATCTGATCTATTGTGTCAATTAAAGCTGTGTTTCCTTATTAGTTTTCTGTCTGGATGATCTGTCCATTGGTGTAAATGGGGTGTTAAAGTTCCCCACTATTAATGTGTTACTGTCGATTTCCCCTTTTATGGCTGTTGGCATTTTCCTATGTATTGAGGAGCCCCTATGTTGGGTGCATAAATATTTACAATTATTATAGCTTCTTCTTGGATTGATCCCTGGATCATTGTGTAGTGTCCTTCCTTGTCTCTTGTAACAGTCTTTAGTCTAATTCATCTGATATGAGTATTGCTACTCTGGCTTTCTTTTGATTTCTTTTTGCATGGAATATCTTTTTCCATCCCCTCACTTTCAGTCTGTATGTGTCCCTAGGTCTGAAGTGGGTCTCTTGTACACAGTATATATGTGGGTCTTGTTTTTGTATCCATTCAGCCAGCCTGTGTCTTTTGGTTGGAGCAGTTAATCCATTTACATTTAAGGTAGTCATTGATATGTATGTTCCTATTACCATTTTCTTAATTGTTTTGCATTTGTTTTTGTAGGTCTTTTTCTTCTCTTGTGTTTCCTGCCTGGAGAAGTTCCTTTAGCATTTGCTGTAAAGCTAGTTTGGTGGTGCTGAATTCTCCTAGCTTTTGCTTAACTGTAAAGCTTTTGATTTCTCCATCAGCCTGAATGAGATCCTTGCTGGGTAGAGTAATCTTGGTTGTAGGTGTTTCCCTTTTAGCACTTTAAATATATCCTGCCCCTCCCTCCTGGCCTCCAGAATTTCTGCTGATAAATCAGCTGATAACCTTATGGGGATTCCCTTGTATGTTCTTTGTTGCTTTTCCCTTGCTGCTTTTAATATTTTTTCTTTGAATTTAATTTTTGTTAGTTTGATTAATAGGTATTGTGGCATGTTTCTCCTTGGGTTCATCCTGTATGGGACTCTCTGTGCTTCCTGACTTGGGTGGCTATTTCCTTTCGCATATTAGGGAAGTTTTCGAGGATAATCTCTTCAAATAGTTTCTCAGACCCTTTCTCTTTCTCTTCTTCTTCTGGGACACCTATAATTTGACTGTTGGTGTGTTTAATGTTGTCTGCAAGGTCTCTTAGACAGTCCTCATTTCTTTTCATTCTTTTATCTTTATTCTGCTCCTTAGCAAATATTTCCATCATTCTATCATCCAGCTCACTTATCTGTTCTTCTGCCTCAGTTATTCTGCTATTGGTTCCTTCTAGTGTAGTTTTCACTTCAGTTATTGTGTTGTTCATCTCTGTTTGTTCGTTAGTTCTTCTAGGTCCTTGTTAAACATTTCTTGTATTTTCTCAATCCGTGCCTCCATTCTATTTCCCAGATTTTGGATCATCTTTACTATCATTACTCTGAATTCTTTTCTAAGGAGCTTGCCTATTTCCTCTTCATTTATTTTGTCTTATAGGTTTTTACCTTGCTCCTTCGTCTGTAACATATTTTTTTGTCATCTCATTTTTTTTGATGAGTATGGCTGTGTTCCTGTCTTGCTGGCTGTTTGGCCTGAGATGTCCAGCACTGGAGTTTGCAGGCAGTTGGGTGGTGCCAGGTCTTGGTGCCGAGATGAGGAACTCTGGGAGAGCTCACACTGATTAATATTCCCTAGGGCCTGAAGTTCTCTGTTAGTCCAGCAGCTTGAACTTGGCGCTCCCATCACAGGAGCTCAGGCCCGACCCCTGGCCTGGTCATACAGGGGCACCTCCCATCCCCTTAGGTGTCAGTGGTCCCCCACTAGCGCCCATCAGAGAATTGCTCTGATGCATACTTGTGTACTTGTGAGGAGATGTGAACTCCACGTTCTTCTACTCCGTCATCTTGACTCCGTTCCCCCTGGGTCATCCTGGAGAAGACGGATTGAAGCCAGGAGAAAGCTAGAGCATGGGAGGCCTGTCAGAGGCTTGTTCGATGAAATCGGGTAAAGGATGGCGACATTCTGTACCTGGGCTTTACCCGTGGTGGGGCAGTGGGCACCTTGGGCAGCCAAGGTGCGCTTCCACCTCTCACTGTTGATTATCCTTCCTGTAAGCACCTGGACATTTCTGCAAAATCGGCTCCTCAGACCAGCCAGATAGCTTCCATCAGCTCTTTCAATGCTGGGGGAGGAACAGGTTGTGCAGGCTTTGGGTTCAGCTTGGGTAGTCTATCCCAAAAGGAATAGCATGTGTTTTGGGGAACACAAAGGGATGCTTTTCTCTTTCATAGTTATGACACTATGGTTATAAGGGACTTCATATGTCTTCTACAATAGCAAAGAGAGGAACACACTATTTTCTTTCATTTCCAATATGCTACTTGGTACAAACTGCTCTCAAAGGTATCTGTATGCCAAACCGAGAGATTCTATCTGCATATTCCACTGAAGATTAAGCAGCCTCTTACAGATCTTTATTTCTTTGATGGTTGTTGAGCTGCGCCCCACTGGCCTACAAGGCCTCTACTTGCCCAGCTTCAAGACTGAAGATAGAGCTCGGAGTTAGTGACAGAGACATTAGTGTTTAATGGATGGGGGAGCATACATGTCTGAATCAAGGTCCTGGAGCAACACCCCATGGTTTGTGGTATACAGTGGATAGGACGTTGTGGCCGACTTTGCTGGGGGGATGGAGGGAATCCTTTCAGTTTCCTTTAAACATCATCCTGACAAACACTTAACACAGTGCCTTGCCTATTCCTAGCTTCTTGATAAATAAATATTGGTTAGTTGAATGAATAAAGGAATAAATGAATGAAGAGTAAATAGTTGAATGACAACATTCTAGACCTTCACAATATGAATAAATATACGTGTCAACTTCTCTTATTAAGATTTGAATACAAAGTAATCTTTTAATAATTTAGATAATGTAGATGAAACAATTGATTTGATTTAAGAATTTGAACAGTGGAATTTTCTTAAGTTGGATTACTGTGTCTAAAATGCAAATGGTAAGTAATAAAATGAAGTAAGATAACTTGAAATTGAAATGAGCTTATGTTATGAGATACCTACTCTTTAATTTAGGAATAGTTGATTGCTAGGCTCAGGAGATGATTTTTTAGAGACTTTATTCTCTTTCTAACTTGATTTATTTTAGAATTTTGCCAAGTAGAAGTTGTTTTGAACTTTCTACGTAAAATGAATCAGTGTTCACTTCTGAATTATCATAGATTTTAATTTAGCAAAATTCAATCAATGGATTATAGTATATATCATTTATTTGGTTTAATGCTATATATCCAGAAAATAGGTTCCCCTACATTTGGATCTATGTGATTGATGTAATCTGTTGGTTTCCGTGTTAGAATATTTGAGTATGGTTTGTGGTAAAGAGTGTGGGCTGTGGTGTCACACGTGAGTTTCAATCTCCAATCTGCTGCTACTTAGTGAACAAATTATTCAACTTGTTAAACCTTAGAAGCATCTTGTATAAAATGGAGGTGATACCTACCATAAGAGGTTCTTAGTCCAGTGTCTGAGATATAGTAGGCATTCAGTAATTGGGAACAACTATTGTTTTCCTCATTCTCTTTTGTTCTGCAGCTTTCCCCATAAATAACCCAGATAAAGATGCAAGACATGTAATAAAAGTGGTAAGTATTGCTCTTAAATTTGTGTTTCACATATATTTGACATTTTTATTTTCTGCTTTATTCATTTCATTTTTGTAAAAATGTTTCTCACCTTAGTTTTCTTAATTTTAATTAACAATACATCTAATATTATATATTTTCACATTATTAAAATGTAAAGACTGGAGAATTTTGTTCTTCTGCATTGACATTTATCATCCTTGTATCTTATCTAGCTCTCTATCTTCTGCCTTTCTTTTCCTCTCTACTCTAGATGATAAAGTCCTTAAAGGCAGGAATGAGGTTTTATTTTTGTTTGTATCCCCTGTGGCTAGTACTATGAACAAAATATTGTAGACACTCAGTAAAGATTCATGTATGAATGAACCACCAGGGTAGTTTGCAGTGTATCCACCCTGTTATACATGTTAGTACACATTGAGTGTCTGTGTACGTGTACAGTTCTCAGTGTTTTTAGTAAGTTCTTTCCATAAGAAGACTACTTTCTCATGTCTAAGACTGTGTAGAGATAGCATTACAAAATGTTAAAAATGAGGTTCTTTGTTTATTTAGTGCTTTTCTGAGATTTTTGTGATTCAAGTACTATTATATATTACATATGTATACTCATTTTCACAGTTGAAATACCAATTCCGTCTTAAAAATTTTTTTCTAATAAAGTTAACTGTTCTTTTCTTTTATAGGAATATCAGGAAAATGGCCCATTATTTTCAGAACTTAAATTTTATCAAAGAGCGGCCAAAAGAGACTGTAGTAAGTAAAATTAGCAAAGTAAGCTATTTCCATATATATGTTTGCTAAAGTGGCTGTTAATATTTTTGTCTTTTTCTGGCCTTATGGAAAATTCTTTTCAATTAGGAATTTTTACTGTAAAATGATACAGTTAACTGTTATATAAAAACAAGACAGATGGTATACAAATCTTGATATTATATACATAATTGGTTATATATTTCAAGTAAAAGTTATTTCTTTTACTTTACATAAAATGCTGGATTGTTGACCTAAGCTACCAAGGGTTCTCTAGGTATAAAAGATAGTAAAATGAAATTGTTTCTTTCACAAAAAACCATTTGGATAAAAAGGATATAAGGAAAAGACAATAAAATGGGCAGTAGATTATAAAGAAAAGGAATGACCATAGAATAGATTCGGGCATAGTGTATGGAAATGATTAAACATTAAGATGATTTAGAAAATAAGTTAAAAATGTTAAATATTTGTATGTTGAGTAATTAATTGGAGCTGGATATCAGATGTAAGAACTACCAGTTAGAGGATTGGAATATGAAATAAATATGAGCAGAGCTAAGAAGAAAAAAAGCATGTTATAAATACTGTATGATATAGATGGACTAGTAAAGCTTAAAGGAAATTGATATGAGTATAATTAAGGTCCTTTACATTATGTTTAGGAAAGAGAATAATGAGTCTAACCTCAATAATTAACTTTGTTTTCTTTAACGAAACCTTCTGAGCATTAAGACTATAGTCGTTACTAACTGCTTAAACTATGTCACAGTGACAAACAGAATCCATTAGACTTCATTGCTTATCAGTAGAGCTGTCTTAAACATTAAGCATATATGGTAGAGAAGTGAAAAATTAAATAAGCTGCCTGATTAAGTGGATTTGATTTTTTTAAACAAAATTTAATCAAAACAGTTTCAGTACAACAGTTTCAGAGTAAGATGATTTTTCTGCCCAACTTTTATTTATTTATTTTGACTACTGTGGCTTTAGACTTTTAGTAATATGGAAGAAAAAGCTGTCTTTCTACTGATCCTTTGGTGGTTAACATATTTTATATTTAAAAATGTAACAAACATGTAAGGGAATTAATTTTTTTTAATGAATAGAAACATTTGTGTAAATGATATCAATGCATTTTATGACTATGCTATTTTTGTTTCTGTTTGTTATTGCATATTTTATTTTTTATATTAAAAAAAATTTTTTTTGGAGTATAGTGGATTTACAATGTTGTGTTAGTTTCTGCTATACAGCAAAGTGAATCATATATACATATATATATTATATACATATCCACTCTTTTTTAGATTCTTTTCCCATATAGGTCATTACAGAGTATTGAGTAGAGTGACTATGACTATTTTTGTTTTGGTTATAACTGATTTAAAATTTTAAAATGTTAGAAATCCATGTATGTTTTTATGTTAATTATAATGATAAATAGAATTTGCAACTATTAGCTAGATATATTTGATTTTTAAAAAATGTTTTTAGGAAGGTCTAATTTCTGTTTAAGTTAGCTAAATAAGTTTAAGCATCTATGCAAAAGTAAGAAATACCTTTCTAAAAAAGTATACCTTTTTTCCTGTGAAATTTGTCTTTGCAGTCAAAAAATGGATAGAACTCAAACAGCTTGATTATTTAGGAATTCCTCAGTTTTATGGATCTGGTATTGCTGAATTCAAGGGAAAAAGGTAAAATGGAATTATTATAATCAAATATTGTCCTGTAACTATTTCTCATGTGGTCTATTAGTTATTTGTTGCTATATAACTAATGACCTAAAATGTGGTGGCTTATAATGACAAACTAATATTATCTTAGTTTCTGTGGGTCAGTTATCTATGTATAAATGGCTTCCCTAGATGGTTCTTGCTCAGGACTTCTCATGAGGATATAGTCAGATGTCTTTTGGGCTGTAGTCTTCTCAAGGCTCGACTGGGGAAGGATCTGCTTTCAAAATCACTCATGTGGCTATTGGCAGGCCTAAGAGGATCAGCTTTTAAATTCTCTCACGTGATTGTTGGCAGGCCTCACTTCCTCACCATGTAGGTCTCTCCAGAGGGTGCCTGAGTGTCATAAAGGCATGGCAGCTGGCTTGCAGTAATTGAAAGAGAGAGAGGAGAAAGAGCACACACAAGAGCATGCGTCCAAAACGAAAGTCACAGTCCTTTTATAACCTAATTGTAGATGTGATAGCCCATCATTTCTATTGTATTCTCTTTGCTAGAAGCAAGTCATTAAGTCTACCCCATAGTCAAGAGAGGAGATCTAATTAAGCTCCATCTCTTGAGAGGCACAACCAAAAATTTGTAGAAATGTTTTTAAACTCACCAAACATGGCTAGTCATCACATATAAATAATTAATAGTAGTGATTTTTTAAAAAATGTCATTTGTTAGGTACCCATTTTGTTCTTTCAGTAGCCTTTTAAGATAGGTGATAATATTTCTTTTCCTAGGTGAGAAGATAGGCTCAGAGGTCAGTGCTTTGCCTAAATGGTCTTTAAATGCTATAATTTTTTTAAAAAAATGAACAAACAGTAATCTTGAAACAAAGTAAAGGGCTACCTATAGGGGAGTGAATGGCTGAGTAAACCATGGTACATCTATATCATGTAATACTATGCACCCCATTAAAGGAATCAATTAAAGCTCTACCAGTTGATTTGGAAGGATTTCAATGAGGTATTATTGAAAAAAGTATGATGCAGAAAAGTTCATATAATTAGATTGCATTTTTGTCAAAAAAATACAAAAATTCCTGTATGTATTTGTGTATACATAGATAGATATAGAATCGGGGCAGATATGAAGGGAAGAAAAGGGGCGGGGAGAGGTCCCAAACAGAAAAGAAAAAAAAGACATACATTTAGGAAAACACATGTTTATAAATGTATAGAGAAAGTAAATATGATTTTATAAGGTCAAGAAACAAATATAAATAAAATCTTCTGTATGGAAAAATAATTGCTCAAGGCCATATGGAAGAAGGTGATGGAGTCAAAACGAATTAAGTTCAAGACTAATTTAGAAAGACTTCTCTTTTCGTGTTCTAAGGCAGTGTGAGTGGTTCAGCACAGAATGCTCTTCTACTCAAAAACTAACTGCAAAGTAAATACTTAGTATGTTTCTGCAAAAGAACGGCAATATAACATACATTCATTCTCTAATGGTTCAGATTGCATCATTCTTTATTGTTAAGTTGGGGGTATTTTTCCATTGTTTCAAATTCATAAATAGACAGTTTCAGCATTGCTATTTTAACATCTCCTTTTGACTTCTCCTTCTTATAGTTACAGATTTATGGTAATAGAAAGACTGGGAATAGATTTGCAGAAGATCTCAGACCAGAATGGTACTTTTAAAAAGTCAACTGTCCTGCAGCTAGGTATCCGAATGGTAAGAAAGAATGACTTATTTCCCATGCTCCATTTTCAGATTATTTACTTGTTACAACATACAAATTGTTGCCCTTTGTGGAATTATCAGAGAATGAAGGATTATTGCCCTAGAAATGTCAGTTATTGAGCATAGATACTATTTTGGTGAAATTGATAACAGTGGGCTCTGTAAGTGACAGAATGTGCTGTGTTTGGCACTACAAACTCAATTAGTCTTTGGTTCTACAGTCTGATTTTTTTTTTTCTCACAGCTTTGTTATACATATCAGAACAAGCTTGCATTGCTATAAGAATAACCTCTCTTTTGTCAGTTATATTTATAACAATGCAAAGTATGGCAAAATATATTATTTTCCATACTACACATGTGGTGGTAAGGGGGTGCTATAACGTTTTTATTATGAGTTTGGGATGGTGGCAGTAATTAGTGTGGCAATGAATAATATATACTTTGCCAAATAAGAAGCAATGAAATCTTAATAGCACCCATGCACACATTTTGTTTATACCACGTATTCGTCTTATCTTGTTTGTGTTTGGTTTGCCTAAGCTCCATTTTATTTTTTCCACTTTAGATAGAATGCGACTACTCATGCCAGGTTGGGATGTGGCAAACAGAACTCATTAATTTTCCCATCCATCCTCTAGCCAGCCAACAAATGTTTATTGAGCACTAGGCATAGGTAACATGTAAGTCTCAAGGGTTTCAGAGATGAAGCGTAGGTGTTTTCTGTTACTCTAGAGGGAGAATGCCTTTCTCTGTAATCCTGGACGTGGGATTTTGTTCTGGGAGCCCCAAAAACTTATTTATAATTATTGCTTGGGCGAGGGATTGTTGAGTGGGCGTCATGATTATTTCACTTTAGGTCTCTGATTTTATCATAATTTTCCTCTTTGCACAGTGTGATTTGGGCACCGTGCTGTCAGGAGCATAGGCATTGTTGAGTCTTGGCTTCCTCTCCATCAGAGGTGCATTTAAAACACTTGATATTTGAGGATCCTTTTATTCACCTTTTTCCCAGGATGAGCGACCAGCACATATGATCATTTTAGAATAGATAAATGCATAATTGTGAAATACATCATTTTGTCATTGTTAATGTGAAAAAATACATGTTATTCTCTATTCACAATGTTCAGGTTGATCTGGAGTTCTAAATAGACATCAGTATAACCTTATATATTTCTTTTCACAGTTGGATGTACTGGAATATATACACGAAAATGAATATGTTCATGCTGATATAAAAGCAGCGAATCTACTTTTGGGTTACAGAAATCCACATCAGGTAAATACAGTATTAAGCTTTTGCCTTCAGTAAGGATCTTCAAAGTACCATACTGAGACCTTCAATAAACAAACTCCTAACAGGCAAAAGTTTGCAAATAAGGACTTAACATAATGAGTGTTGTAATTTATCCTATCTTATCTAATTTAATGCACTAACCTGATAAATGATTAGGATGAAGAAGCTGAGACTGGGGGCGGGGGGTAAATAATTTATTAATGGACATATAGTGACTGAGCAGGGATTTGAACTTCTGAGCAAATATAAGCAAAAACCATCAAAATGCAATGAGAGAAGGGATGGATTTATGCAGAGAAAAAAAAAAAAGGCTGTCACCTTAGTTCTTCTTCCATGTATAAACAATTAAGTTTTAAACAGAGCAGCATTGCCGATACAACTTTTGTGATGATGGAAATATCCTGTATGTTACTGTCCAGTATGGGAGCCATTAGCCATACATGGCTGTTAAGCACTGGCAGTGTGGGTAGTACAATACCAAATGCTGGTGAAGATGTGGAGCAACAGGAGCTCTCATTCATTGCTGGTGCTATGGCCACTGTGGAAGACAGTTTGGCAGTTTCTTACAAAACTGAACATACTCTAACATATGATCTGGTAGTTAAATTCCTTGGTATTTACCCAAAGGAGTGGAAAACTTATATCCACAGAAGTACCTACACACAGATGTTTATAGCAGATTTATTCATAGTTGCCAAAACTTGAATAAAGATGTCCTTTAATAGTTAAATAAACTGTGGTTCATCTGGACAATACAATAGTACTCTACATTAAAAAGAAATGAGCACAGGCTTCCCTGGTGGTGCAGTGGTTGACGGTCCGCCTGCCGATGCAGGGGACACGGGATCGTGCCCCAGTTTGGGAAGATCCCACATGCCGCGGAGCGGCTGGGCCCGTGACCCATGGCTGCTGAGCCTGCGCGTCCGGAGCCTGTGCTCCGCAATGGGAGAGGCCGCAACAGTGAGAGGCCCACATACCGCAAAAGAGAAAAAAAAAAAAAGCCATAGAATATTTAACACCACAAGTGGACCCTAACGTAAACTGTAGACTTTTGGTGATAATGACGTATCGGTGTAGGTTCATCCGTTGTAACAGATGTAATACCATGGTGTGGGATGTTGGTAGTGTGCGAGGCTATATTTTGGAGGAGGGGAGAGTGGTGTATGAGAACTTACTGTACCTTCCACTCAGTTTTACCTAAATTGCTCTACATTTAGTAAAATTGAATTTGAAACTGGTCTAAAAAATAGTCTTAAATAGTGAGACTAGTGTGACCGAAGAACTGAATTTTAAATTTAACTTGATTCTGATTAGCAATTTTTTTCATCTTGATTTCTTCCCCAGCTTTATTGAGGTTTAGTTGACAAAAATTGCATGTGTTTACGTTGTACAACATGATTTATTTAAGGTATACAAAGTGATGATTTATTATACTATATATTGTGAAGTGATTAATCAAGTTAACACATCGATCACATAGTTACCTTCTGTTTTGTTTTGTGGTGAGAACACTTAAGACCTACTCTTAGCAAATTTGAAGTTTACAGCATTATTAACTATAGTCACCATGTTGGGCATTAGATCCCCAGAAGTTACTCATCTTCTAACTAAAAGTTTGTACCCTTTGACCAGCATCTCCCCATTTCTTCCACACCCCAGCCCCTGGTACCACTGTTCTACACTCTGATTTATAAGTTTCACTTTTGTATATGCCACATATAACTGAGATCATACAGTATTTGTCTTTCAGTGTGTCTTGGTTTATTTCACTCAGCATGATATCCTCTAGCATAATGCCCTCTAGGTTCACCCATGTTGTTGCAAGTGGCATATTTCTTTCTTTTTTATGACTGAATAATACTCCATGGCATATATATATACCACATTTTCTTTATCCATTTATCCATCAGCAGACACTAAGGTCATTTATGTATCTTGGCTGTTTTTAATAATGCTGCAGTAACATGGGAATACAGATATCTCTTCAAGATAATGATTTCTTTTCCTTTAGATATATACCCAGAAGTGGATTGCTGCATCATATGGTAGTTCAATTTTTAATGTTTTTTTTTTTTTTTTTCGAGGAACCTCCATACAGTTTTCCATAATGACTGTACCAATTTACATTCCCACCAACAGTGTACAAGGGCTCCCTTTTCTCCCATACCCTCAACAACACTTGTTATCTCTGATAGCCATTCTAACAGGCATGAGGTGTTGTCTCATTGTGGTATTAATTTTTAATTTCCCTGATGATTAATAATGTTGAGCACGTTTTCATATACTAGTTGGCCATTTGTCTTCTTTGGAAAAGTGTCTCTTTAGGTTCTTTGCCCATTTTTGAATTGGGTTATTTTGTCTTGTGAGTGAGTTATATGAGTTCTTATGTATTTTAGATATTAACCCCTTATCAGATATGTAGTCTGCAAGTATTTTCTCCCATCCCATAGGTTGCCTTTTCATTCTGTTGATGGTTTCCTTGGTTGTGCAGAATCATTTTAGTTTGATGTAGTCCTACTTGTTTATTTTTGTTTTTGTTACCTATGCTTTTGGTTAGTCCTACTTGTTTATTTTTGTTTTTGTTACCTATGCTTTTGGTTAGTCCTACTTATTTATTTTTGTTTTTGTTACCTATGCTTTTGGTTTCAATTGCAAAAAATCATTGCCAAGGCTGGTTCTCAAGGATTAGAAGAATTAACATTATTAAAATGTCTGTACTACCCAAAGCAATCAATGGATTCAATGGAATTCCTACCAAAATTCCAATGGCATTTTTCACAGAAATAAAAAACCAATCCTAAAATGTGTATGGAACCACAAAAGACCCTGAATAGCCAAAGCAATCTTGAGAAAGAACAAAGCTGGAGGCATTACACATGCTGAATCAAACTATATTACAATGCTATAGTAATCAAAGCAGTATGCTATTGGCATAAAAACAGACATAGCCCAATGGAACAGAATAGAGAGCCATGCATATACGATCAACTAATTTTTGACAGGGGTGCCAAGAATATTCGATGGGGCAAAGATAGTTCATCAATAAATGGTGGTGGGAAAATGGGGTATACGCATGCAAAAGAATGAAATTGGACTCTTATACCATACACAAAAATAAACTCAAAATGGATTAAAGACTTAAATGTAAGACCTGAAACCATACAACTAGAAGAAACCTAGGAAAAAAGCTTAATTTTCGGCTTCCCTGGTGGCACAGTGGTTGACAATCTGCCTGCCAATGCAGGGGACACGGGTTCGAGCCCTGGTCTGGGAGGATTCCACATGCCACGGAGCAACTAGGCCCGTGAGCCACAACTACTGAGCCTGCGCATCTGGAGCCTGTGCTCCGCAACAAGAGAGGCCACGATAGTGAGAGGCCCACGCACCGTGATGAAGAGTGGCCCCCGCTTGCCACAGCTAGAAAAAGCCCTCACACAGAAACGAAGACCCAACACAGCAAAAATAAATAAATTAATAATAAACTCCTACCCCCAATATCTTCTTTAAAAAAAAAAAAACAACTTAATTTTAATTGGTTTACATTTACAAAACCACATGTGGCTAGTAGCCACTGTATCAACAGAGATTTAAAGAGTTAAAAAATTGAGTCTATAACTAATTAGAAAACATTTAGCTGAATATTTAACTGAACTGTACATGAGGAAAGAAATTTCTAAATAAAAATACCCCCAAAATCGTAGAAAATATTGTGAAATTTCAAATTTTAAGATATCTGTATATTAAAAAAATTGAAAAATGAAAGGCAAGTGAAAATCTGGGAAGTATATGACAAATATTTTAGGATATATAACCAGCTTTAAGAAAATTAATAAGAAAAACACCAAGTAATTTCTTAAAATAATGATTTAAAAGAATGAGCAGAAAAGAAATACGACTACCTGAGAAATAAATGAAAAAAAGTTCCCCATTACTAAAAACTAAGAGATATGCAGATCAAAACAGTGAGGCAACATTTTAAAATAACTTATCAAAGAGGAAAAGTCTGAAATAATAATCTGATGATATTGAGGCTGATGAGGGTGCAGACACTTGTAGAATGCCAGTGGGAATGTAAATTAAATGGGAGTAGTAGAAGAAATTAAGTTAATGGAAGGGCAATTTGGAAATATATATTAAAAGCCTTTAAAAGTCTGCATACTTTTTTAAGGTTAGGTTTATTGAAGTATAATTTACAAACAGTAAAATTCATCCTTTTAAATGTATAGTTTGATGTGTTTTGACACATGTATATCATATAACCACTACTATAATCAAGACAGAGCATTTCTATCATCCTCAGAAATTCTGTCAGTCAGTCCCCTTTTCTCACCCTGAGGAAATGATTTCTGCCCCTATTTTTTTTTTCTTTTGCATTTTTAGGGATGTCATATAAATGGAATTATAGCTTTTTACTCTTTGTGTCTGGCTTCCTTTACTTAGCATAATATTTCTGAGATTTATCCATGCTGTAGTTCGTTAGTAGTTCATTCCTTTTTAATGATAGGTAGTAGTCTATTGGAAACTACTGCAGTTTCTTTATCTGTTTACCTCTGGATAGATGTTTGTGTTGTTTCCAGTTTTTGACCATTATGAATGAAGATGTATAAACATTCATGTACAGGTTTTTGTATAGGTATATATTTTAACTTCTTCCGGGTAAATAACTAGGAGTGGAATTTCCAGATTGTGTGGAAGTGTATGTTTAACTTTAAAAGAAACAGCCACACTGTTTTCCAGAGTGATTGTACCATTATACCTTCCCATCAGCAACGTGGGTAATTCCAGTTGCCCCATATCTTGCCACCACTTGGTTTCATTAGTTTTAAACATTTAAGCCATTATAGTAGATGCGTGGTTATATCCAGTAGTAGGTTTTTTAAGATATTGTTTTATTTATCCCACATGAAGTGGGAGCATAAATCCAGGTGTTGTATTCCCTCATTGCTGTAAGTAAAAAGGACCAGTTTTTTAAATTTATTTATTTATTTATTGTGAATTGTCTGCTCATGTCTTTTGCCCATTTTTCTAATATTTCTTTTATTCCTTGATTTTGAAGAGTTCTTTAGATATGAATTATATTAGCCATTAATCTATTACATATTTTGCAGATATTTCCTCCCAATTTGGCTTTTCTTCTTTGATTATACTTGTGTTGTTTTATTGTCATGTAGAAGATAAATTAAAAAATTTTTAATGTGGTCAAATTTATCAGTCTTTCATTTACTATGGATATTGAGTCATGGTTAGTAACCTTGTTCTACAGACAGGTGTATATGAATTTTATTATATGATTTCATTCTTTACATTTAAATCTCTTTTTCACTTAAGAGATTATTCTTTTACATGACAGGAGGTATCAACCAAATTTTATCTTTTCCTAAATGATTTTCCAAGTTTTCAACAATATTTATTAAAAATAAAAAACTTTGCTTCAGTGATATTATTGCCACCTTTATTATATACTAAATTTCCATACATACTTGAATCTATTCATGTACTTTCCATTGAATCCTTCTGGTTTGACTGTCTATTTATGCTTCATTGCCATACTAGTGCATACTAATTTCTGAGGCTTTGTAGTGTATTTTAATATCTGGTAGGGCTGGTAGTGCCTCGTAGATTTTCTTTTTCAGTGAAATTCTAGCTATTCATATTTTTCTATATTTTGTTGTGTAGCATTTTCATTGGAATTTTGTTAAATTAATTTAGGGAAAACCTGACATCTTTATGATTATAGATATTCTATTCAACAACAGGGAGTGTTTTTGAATTTCACCAATTTTTACTTTTGTATCTTCTGAGGTATTTTAAAGCTTTCCTCATATTAGTTTTACACATTTCTTGTTACACTTATTCCTAAATATTAAACCATTTTTGTTTGTACTGTCAGTGCAGTTTTAGTCTACCATTTTATCTTCTAAGTGATTATTGTTCGTGTATATGAAAGTTATTGATTTTTATGCATTCATTTTATATCCTGTTAATTTATTGAATTTGGGGTAGTTTTAGTAATGATTCTCCAGGGTTTCCTTAGGAAACTGTATATCACATACAAGGAGATAATAGGTTTCCTTCTTTTCCACTTCTTATATTTCTGATTTGTTTTCCCTAATATGCATCCAGTATATAGTAAGTTGTAGTGAAGTTCGTGACCATCCTTTCCTCTTCTTGATCTTATTGGAAATGCCTAAAGTAGTACCCCACTAAATGTGATTGATACTGGCTTTAGGACTAAGGCATATCTGCATATATGTGTATGTGAGTGTGTGTGTGTCTTTATAGTTATATTAAGGAAATAATCACCAGTTCCTCTGTTCTTGAATGGATGTTTTGTTTGTATGGAATAGGTATTGAATTTTGTCCAGTGATTGTTTAGCATGTACGGAAATTATCACGTTTTTCTCAGGTCAGTTAATATGGTATAATATATTGCTGTGCTTCTAATATTGAACCAACTGTACTTTCCAGGAATAAATCTCACTTTGTTATGGTATATTATTTACCTAATATGGTACTGAAGTGTGTTCAGTAATATTTTATGTAGTATTTTCTTATTGGTATTTATAAGTGATATTGGCCTGTAATTATCTGTTTTTGTGCTATTTTTTTTTATCAGATTCAGGTATCAACATTCAACTTGCTTCATAAAAAGAATTTGAGGTTTACTTTCATTTTCTGTGTTCCAGAACTATTTCTACTATATTGGCACCATTGTTTTTTTTTTTTTTTTTTGAATGTGAAATTCTCTGGTTCTGCTGAGGACATTTCTTGTAACTGTCAATTTTTTCCCATGGAAATTGATTGTTAAGCTCTTTAATCTCTAGTTGGGTCAATTTTAGTAGTTAGCAGTTTTGTCTAGTTTCTCAAATTTATTTGGTGGTCTGCATTGTACTCTCTTAGGACTTTTATATTTCTTCCCCTTCAATGATTGCTTCCTTCTAGGTATTTTTTATTTTATTTTTGCTTTTTCTTCTTCTTTTTTTTACCTTGATGAAAGTAGCTAGTTTGTCCATTATGTTAATTTTTCAGCAAACTTGGATTTTGATTTATTAATGAGATATATTGTTTTTTCTTTTCTATTTCATTAATTTCTGATTTTGCCTTTGTTATATCTTTTCTTGTGCTCTTTTAATTTGACCCTTTTGTTCTTTTTTCTTGATATTCAATTTGGGATCTAATTCATTTATATTCATTTAAAATTTTTTTACTTCTGTAGGTGTTTAAGGCCATGATTTTTCCTCTGGTCACTGCTTTATATTTCTACTTCATGGATTTTGATATGTAGTGTTTTTATTATCTTTATTTTTTAGAATGTTTGTATTTCTTCATCAAAAAGCAGTGCAGTAGAAGGTTTTTAAGTTTTCATGTAGAAAGTCCTTTAAAATTTTTGGTTATTAAAATCTAGACTTGTGACAAGATGGTCAGAGTATTGTTTATAATAATTTTATTTGGAATGCACTGAAGCTTTTATCATGACTTAGAAGAGGATCAGTTTTTGTCAGTCTTCCATGTTTTCTTGAGGAAAATATAGTCTCTATTTTCATAGTGTAAAGTTTAATATCTTTCCAGAAGATCTACCTTATTGACTGTATTATTTATGTCTTCTATATCTTCATTTAGTTTTTGTTCACTTGATCTATTTTGTACTGAGAGTGGTATTTAAGCCGTCCATGGTTAATGTGTTTCTGTTGGTCTCCTTGATTCTGCTGTAGTTTCTGTTTTATAAAGATCATTGCTGTGCCATTTGGTAAATATTCATAATTATGTTTGTTGTGTTTTTTATGTGTTTTCTTTGATCTTATCTTCTTTTAAGTTTTTTTGTGGAGGAGGAGTCTGTTTATGAAAGTTTATATTTTTGTTGTAGTGATAATCTTGGTATTTACACCTTTTAAAGATACTTTGAGCCCACTCTTCTGTGTTTAACTTTTTAGTACTACTATGATAGTCTTTTGTGGTATTTTTTTTTTTTACCACAACTTTAATAAGTTCACTATCAGTGAGTTTATTTTACTTTCCTCCTTTCCTTATTGTTGTCTTGAAGTTGTACTACTTTGTCAGAATATATATCATTTGTATGTTCTTCATTTATCCCTAGCCTTGTCTTTTTAGTGTTGGAGATAATTATATTAAATCCTCACACTTCTGTCCTTTTGCCAAAGTTACTCATCTTTTGATTGTTTGAAACTAATCTTCTAGTAGATTGTTCAAGAAGTACCCATGGGTATAGCATTCCCTTGCATGTATAAAACGTTTGCAATAGCATTGATGCCTGAAGGATAGCTTGGATGGATTTTAAATATTTAGTTCATACTTTTTTTCCTTGAATTTCTTGGAAAGGCTGATCTATTTTTGCCTTGTTTGCAGTTTGCTTTTAATAAGTCTGCTGCCAGTTTAATACTTACTATTGTATGTTATTTGTCCTTTTTGCCATGATCTCTTTAGGATTTTTTCCTTTATTAATAGTGTCTAATCATTTTACCAGGATATGTTTTAAAGTAGATCATTGTGTATTAGTTTTCCCAGATATCTGATGGGGCCCTTTTGATATATAAAATAAGCCTTTTATTTCCAGAAAGTTTTCTTGGTTTATTGTTTTAAAACGTTAGTTCTCTCTTCATGTGTGTTTTGAATTTAAACTATGGAGAAAGGAACTTCAGCAGTAAGCTATTTAATGAACAAAAAAATATAAGTGGGAAAAAAAAGATTCAAAATTAGAGAGGGAAGATGTTGTTGAATATTTGGCAAGAGAAAAAGGCAAGAAAAGTTGACATTTGTACAGCCTTTGTCAAAGCAATAGGGTTGTTAGGATTGAGGTAAAATTGGGAAGTAGAGTCAAAGAAGTATTGGATAAAAACAGCAGCCTTCTTAGTTACGGTGGAATGGAAAAGTTCTGACAAGGATAATAATCAAAAGTCATGTCCTGGGGCTTCCCTGGTGGCGCAGTGGTTGAGAGTCCGCCTAACGATGCAGGGGACATGGGTTCGTGCCCCAGTCCAGGAAGATCCCACATGCCGTGGCAGAGCGGCTGGGCCCGTGAGCCATGGCTTCTGAGCCTGCGCATCCGGAGCCTGTGCTCCGCAACGGGAGAGGCCACAACAGTGAGAGGCCTGCGTACCTCAAAAAAAAAAAAGTCATGTCCTGGATAGCCAATTGGGGACACAATTGATGTTCTGGAATGTTTTTATTTTGTTGGGTTTTTTGGGAAAAATTTCCCAAAATAATATTCATAGTGGGATCAAGCAATGTTTTTCTTTAAAAATAGCCCCATTGGGCTTCCCTGGTGGCGCAGTGGTTGAGAGTCCGCCTGCCGATGCAGGGGACATGGGTTCTTGCCCCGGTCCGGGAAGATCCCACAGCCGCGGAGCACTGGGCCCGTGAGCCATGGCCGCTGAGCCTGCGCGTCCGGAGCCTGTGCTCCACAACGGGAGAGGCCACAACAGTGAGAGGCCCGCAAAACGCAAAAAAAAAAAAAAAAAAAGCCCCATTGAGAGTCCGAATGGCCTATTGTAGATTATTTTGATTCTTCTCATCACTTTCCCTGTATTTTAATAGCATTTTGGCCATTTCTTGATAATTCATCTGATACTCTCCAAATATAGAATTTTGAAGATTCTTGATGTGTACACCCTTTACCTTCTTTCTTTCATGATTTTCAACATTTTTATTGAAAGAAAAACAATCCCAACTTCATCTGTGGAAAAATCTCATTTTAAAAAAATCTGGGATTTTTTAGGTACTTCTTTACATCATCTCTGTTTTAGTAAGATATTTTTAAAAATCTTTATTTTAGACAAAAGATGAAAGAAAATGCTTTAGTGCTAATATTGTACTTTGTACAAGAAATAGAAATCAAGTGTACTGGTTTGGTTTAAAAATTCTTTAAATTAAAATAGTATTACCAGAAATGATACTGAGTGATGGTTTTGCCAGTGAGTAGTACCATTCATTTGGCTGCATCTCCCAGTGTCACTAGTGAAGGAAGTTGAAGCACTTTAACTAAAGTCAGGGTTTGTTCCCATCTTTTCATTTATGGAAGGCCACCCCTTTGTTGATCAGAAGCATGTTTTTTCACACAAAGCCTACATCCCTGCTCTTACCTGCAGCCTTTCTTGATGATTCTGATCTGCACTGATCTCTGTTTCTATATTCCTTTAGCTTCTAATGTGTATTTTACACACATGAGCACTCAAGTTTCACTTGTGTTGTCTTATATTCTGAACTAGAAAGAACTCCTTGAGACTTGTAGGAAGGTATACTTCTCTTCCTTCTTTTGTATTCCTCACAGAACCTAGGTTAGTGTTCCTTTTGTAATAACCCTTCAAGAAATACTTTACTGACTTCTCAGGACATGAGGCCAATACCTCTCACTTAGTACCAGGACTAAGTGGTACTTGATTGTTCAGCTCCTTGACCCCATCATGCGCCATGTGTTTCTGCCCCAAAGCTCCTGCTAAGTCGAAGGTGATGGCCCTCACAGATAGAGAAGAACAGTTCTTCATGTCAACATCTGGAGTGACAAGTATACCATTGGAAACCTCTGATTTTTACAAACACGTGTTTGATTACTGGGACTTGTGCCAGACTGGAAGTCAGGGAACCAGGTTCTGGTCCCAGCTCTGACACTGAACAGAATTACAGTTTTCAGAAAATTGTTTAACCTATGTGGACTTTGGCTATTTACTGTATAAAATGTGGGACTCTAAGTGATCTCAAAAGTTCCTTCTTGCTGGAAAAGTCTGTGATTCTCTGAAAACATGTTTTCCAAGTACTTAATGCTTATTACTGAAAGTAATGTTTCTTATACTGTTTCCAAAGTGTCTTGATTATTGTTGCATAGCTAAAGAAGTTAAAAAGTTTAAATTTAGAAAAAAAAAATTAATGATCTGGGAGCAGGAATTGTAGCACCTGACCTGTATCTGGTGGCAAAATACTCACTTTCAGATTCCCTAGGATATCCATAGGGTAGGGTCATAAGCCTCATTAAAGCTGCTTGTTCACTGTTTGCTAGAGGGAATTCTAACATAATCCATTTATCAATCACAGTTACTTGTAAGATGGAGTGTGAATTTGTGTTTGTAAGAATTTTGCATGGTATGTGCAGATAATATGGTTACCATTTAGAGAGAGTATTTCCTTTGTCGAACATATATAGTCCTGGTAACATACCTCTGTATCTTATTATTTCCAGAGTAGCATTATATGGTCTTAGCTTGATGATACCATAATATTGCTGGATGGTACAGGTGGCAAGGCTACTTTCAAATATTTTGATATCACATGTATAGGGTTATACTGTAGATTAAATAACATGGTGGTGTTTACAGTCACTTAAAGTGTATAATAACATTCATGTTATTTTCTTTCTTCCTAGTGAGGTTCTGCTATATTTTTTCAGTTGAGTAAAAAGACTTTGAAAATTGTTCCTATAATTTTAGTTGTTTGAACTTTTTTTTTTTTTTTGCGCTACGCGGGCCTCTCACTGTTGTGGCCTCTCCCGTTGCGGAGCACAGGCTCCAGACGCGCAGGCTCAGCGGCCATGGCCCACGGGCTTAGTTGCCCTGCGGCATGTGGGATCTTCCCGGACTGGACACGAACCCGTGTCCCCTGCATCGGCAGGCGGACTCTCAACCACTGCGCCACCAGGGAAGCCCTAGAAAAACATTTTTTTAAATTATTTTTTAAGCTTATGACAAAAGAACCCCTTATCTTATTTTTGCTCCCCCAGAATTGTTTAGATTTATGAAAAAGGACATTTGGTGTTCTGGTTAGATGTTAAGAAAATGGTAATGAATTGATTTAATAGGTGTAGTTCTCCCAGGTGGGTAGTTTGATGATAGGTGTCCCTTAAAAGTTGTAGGGAACAGAATGTTCAGGGTCTGTTTTCTATAAAAGGGAAAAAGAATTCACATTTTAGGAATGTATATGCTGTGTAAGTACAGGATGGTCTGTTTAACAAATCACCTGTCCCCAAGAATATAGTTCCCAAGAGAGTTAATGCTGTTGAAAAATTAGTGTTTGTTCATAATCAATACATGTTTGTTGATGCCTACTGGGTCCCACTGGTCATATTATTTAAATTTCTGAAGACCAGATGTATACATGACCAAACAATTGTTTATGACCAAAATATTTGAGCATCCTAATTCACAAAGGGCTATATATGTTGTTGTTGTTTTTTCCAGTTAATATGGGAAAGTGGCATTTCTGAATTCTGAGTCAACTCATTGAGCTGTATAAATTGGTTGGATTAAGAGGTATGCCTGTTGTGGGACTGTTAAAAAACTATGGGCCCCCAAGGGGATGTGCATGTAAGAATGGCATGATTGCTGGCAACCTCAACACTGTCTTTGAAATCAGTAGAATTTATAGTTAATGTAGAGCAAGGAGATGCTTTTGAATGTTAGATAGCTGTGTTTTATGTAGACACAGCTTACATGTAGTGAAACTTTTTATAATGTATCTGACGGGCAAATTATATCAGCTAACATTTTGTATCTGCTGTTAACAGATAGACCAAGCTCTGATAATGCTTACCAGCATATTGCAAAGTCTTAAGCACAGATTTGATTTAGGCAAAGAGGAAGCCTGTGAATTGGATGCAATTCAGATTATCCTCTTCCATTGCCTATTTATTTTGTTAAAGGACAGACACAAGTGAAGCACTTTCATATCATCTTGGAAATGAGAAAGAGAAGGTATTGTAGGTTTCTTTACATAATCTTTGAGAACTTGTGTCAAAAGGAAAAATTGGAAATTGACTGTAATTGGAAAAGCTTTGTTTTGTAGGTGAAGGTATTTTTAGTAAAGAAGCAATTGCTAGCCTATGTATTATTGAGGGAATTTCCCCCCAAAGCCTGGAAAGAATAGTAAGTCAGAGCCCAGCTGTCTTGGATTAAATAGGCTTTCACATATTGCTAGAAGAACCAGTTTGAAATAGAAGGGCAGGTCATAGGGTCAAAATGCTAGTATCATTAGTAATACTGCTAAATATAACTCAGTATTTTGTTATGAATGTTTGAATTTATGGTGCCATTTAAGGGAGTCATAGACTTGGGTCTGATGGAGCAGTAGATGGAGTAAAGAGATAGTCGTAAGGCACAGCTTTCTGCTTTTTCTTCATATGATGACTTCATGGATGTGTCTTTAAATCTCTCACTCTCAATGAGTATTGAATATAAAGGGAAAGAAGGATAAAATTCCAGTAGGTAGTTGTGAGATCTAGGAGGAAAAAAAAACCCCAACATATAAAGCACATGTAAAACAATATATAAGATCAAACTGTATTTTTGAAAAATATATCTTCATGTTTATTCTAATAAACATCCTGTTTGAAAAGTAACCTGGAAGCTTTTGAAAGTCATATTCTTTTGTCTAGGCTGAATAGTGATAATACACATGTGTCATCTGTGGCATTGTGTTACTGGCAAAAAGAAGGTAGGGAAGTTGAGGAGAAACAAAAAAAGTACTATATAATAAAAGAATAAAAAGCACATATTTATATCAAAATGTAATAGCAGCCATGAGGCTACATATAGGTTTTTAGTAGATATGAATGACTTTTGTGAACATAAACATGCTGCTTATTCATTCCATGCCTCATTCCCCTTTTGGCATGTAGTGATTTCCATTAGTCAATAAGCATTTAGTTTATTGTGAAGATTTTCACATTATGGTATCTTGTTGAAAGAATAGGAAAATATTATGTGCTATTCAAATAAGATAAATGCTGGCTTTTTTTTTTTTTTACATAAAAGCTTTTAAAGTTGCTGAATAAGTCTATATATTTTTCCTAGAGTTTTGAAAGTGTTTTCTAAATTGCCACTAAACAAAGTCACGAATAGTGAGTATCTCCCTCCATTGTATAATTTCCATCAGTCTCTGATGAGAGTTTAAGACATTTCTTGCTACAACAGGGTGTGCTAATTAAAAGGGTTTAATTGTATAAAATAGTCTAAATTATGATAAGGTGATTAGATTTTACAACAGGAAAATTTTAAGTACTTGAAAAGTGAATCACATCTTGGGGTGTATGTGCATCTCTTCTCTAATGTGAATCTGCAAAGTGGCGGTAAAGGAGTAATGGGATTTAGTGGGTGGTCGCGTCTCAGTGGGCAATGACATCTGTCCAGATTAGCATCTTTTTTCTCTTCCAGCTCCATAATCTCTTGCAGCCCTTCTCCAGCTCACATTTTCCTGTCCAACATATCAAGTGTTGAGAAATGCTTCCATGTGAGCCATTCTGGCTGTTTGATACTTAGTTCCTGGTTGATTGAGGAACAGAAAGGCAGCAGATTTGACTCTTGATGGGAAGAAGGTCCTTTATTTTTTCCATCAACTATGAGTCTATCACTCAGTTCTGCATAAACTGAGAGAACCAGGAACTGGTTGGATTAGGGTGTTAGCCATCAATCAACCAGTTTGCTTTTGGTACAGAAATGAGTAAATCATTTTCTTTCCAAATCTTCTTCCTCCTATTCTCTTTTTGTCTATTCATTGAATCCTCATATACCCAGCTAGCCACATTGTTTTCAGTTATCTTTGATTCTCTCTCTAAACCCTCTTATGGCTCTGTTCTTTGTCTCCCTTCTTTGTTCACCAGTGCCCTAGTCCAGCCTCCCACTGTCTCTTGCCTGGACTAATGTCATATTCTCCTAAATGGACTCTCTGCTTTCATTTCCCCATTATGATGCTGCCAGTGCTGATAATATTATCCCTTGCCAAAAACCTTTGGTGACTTCTTTTTGCATACAAAAATTGTGTCCCAACTTCTTAGCATGGTTTTCAAAGCTTCCTGTAAACTCATGCTAACCAGTTTTTTTTCCGGCTTGTGTTTCCAATAACCTCTTCACTCCCAGCACACACTGACCCAGCCCTGGTTTTCCTTGTTTTATCTCTTCTTCCCTATCTCCATTTGTGGAAATCTTAGATATTTTTCAAGGCCCAAATCAATGTCATTTTGTTCTTTGAGTTACCCAATTAGGAAGTAACCTCCCCCTACTCTAAAATATTATTACATTTAAATCTGTTCTACTTTTGTTGGAGTAGATGTTACCTCTAGATGTGCTTGTGTCATCTCTCCTTCCTCTGTGTGGGACGTATGGAAAAATCTCAGTCTTCTGGTCAGGCTGATTTAGGTTTGGATCTCAGCCTTGCCAGTTACTATAAGTTCAGTTGTTTTGCACAGAGCACCTAAACTCACTCATTGTGTTTTCTCATCCTCAAGGTATCTTAAAATAACTTGCTCTTAGTGTCATGAGGGTTAAATAATTTAACTTCTGTAAAGCACATAATGCCTTCGCATAGCAAGTATTCAATAATACACATTCATTTTTGTTTTTCTTTCCTTTTTAGAGTGTATGATTCTTGATATTTTATCATGCTTGGCGTCTGTTGAAAGGAATTTACTTCTATTTGTCCAATTATTACCATCAAGTCAAATCAGTGCAATTTTATTTAAGCCTATACTGTGCAGAAGACCTCAGAGTAGGTGCTGTCATGGATACAAAAATGTATATATCATTATTCTGGCTCCTTGTCCCATAGGATTTTACAGCCTATAAATGTGGATCCAAGGCATAAATAAAAGCTAAATACTTTGTACATTTTTAAAAGGTAAATCCATCTGAACACAAATGAAAACCCAATGAATTGCCTTGAGATTAAAAGGATCTACGTACCAGAATAGAATTCAGGTATGAGTGGTGGATCTCGGAAGTGTGAGATGTGAATCCAGGAGGTGTGCTAGGAAGTGGAGAAGAGCACTTGGGGTATCCGTGGAGGGGTGCTGAATTGAAGACAAAGGCCCTTCCAGTGCAATTCACTGCAAAGAAGAGTTATCACAGGGTGACCTTTAATCATTCCTTTCACCCATCCATTTGGAAAAACAAAGTGGTGTAAGACCTTACAAGCATCAGAAAGCAAGGAGAGGGAAGTAAAGGTTTAATGAAACGCATAACTTGAGAATGTGGCATATATGGTTGCAAATCTGGCTAGGTAAAATAGGAAGTTGAGTTTTGAGGCAGATCTGTTTGGCATAGGAAAGTTGTGATTTTTATGGTCATCAAAGGCTAATTTGTTTTTCATCTTTATTAGTTTAGTGCTTCAAATTAAGGCTATGATTTACTGACTACCTGTGTCAAATTTGTTTTTCAGAGAGGCAGATGCTGAGACAGCATTAAGAGTGCAAGGGCTTTATTGAGGGAAGGGAGTAGAGTACCTATATAATAGAAGGACAAAAGGAGAGGAAACAGGTTTGAACAAGGAAAGCTTTCAGAATAGGATGTTGCAATGACACCTGTGAAAGGAAAGGAGACGAGAAGGATTGGGCAGGGAGAGCTCAGACTATGATACAGTTCTGAGAAAGTCTCAGCCAACCCATTAGGGAGCACCAGAGCAAAAGGGTTCCATTAGAAGAGTCTTCAATTGGGTAGAAATAGCCACACAGCATTCCCACCATGATCATTCTTTAGTAGGAACTGCCCGGGAAGAGTGTCACCTTGGCTCACATGCTGTGGTGGTTCCTAATGGCCCTGCCTCTGGAAGTTGTCAGATTATTGCCCTCCTCACAGGTGAAAGGCCTTTTGCTGTGCAAAAGCTTTGAAGTTTCATTAGGTCCCATTTGTTTAGGCCATTTCTTTCTTGATGGGATTGTACCTCAGTGGCTACTACACTACCTTTTCAATAATAAAGTATTAAAATTGAAAGTCCTTGAAAGCATTAGTGAAGATTAGGTGTTTTTTGAGGGGGAGGGGACAGCTGAGAAATTCACTAAAACAATAAAATCTTTTGTAGAAGCTGAACTTAGTGACTGACTGTTGGCTGACTTGCATTATTTGGGTGTATCACATTATTTTTCATCTGTTAAAAGTGTATAATGACACATCTCCCCTACCTACCTCACAAAGTTGTAAAAAATCAAACAAAACTAAACCATAGTGCATATCTAAGAGGGATGAGAGAAAAATGAGAGTAGCATGTGGAAATGTGAGAGGCAGTACAGTATGATCGAAAGATCTATGATTAAAGTAAAGAGAAGTGGTCAAGGCTGTTCTTCTATTCATGGAGAAAGGAAATGATTACTAAATTCAGAAAAGTTGCATAAGAAGAAAATCATTTAAAATGCATTAGGGATCTAGATACTTAAATTTTCCTAGGTCTAGTCTTACTATAATACAAATAATAACCCCCTACCTGATCTTGATGATCTTGAGATTCCTACTATAGGCTTGTCTAAAACTAGGGTTATTATATGTATTTATCCTTAAAGTGAAAAATATTAATGAGTTGTTATTTTTTATTTCACAGAAAAAAGGTGATAATATAAAAAAAGTTAACTGAGACTAAGTCTTAGCTCAAGGACATACAAAAAACAGGACCTAGACTGCAAACCCTACTGTAGATTGGGTTTTCTGCTTAAACTTATTTTTGACTTCAACAAAATTTCAGAAATGGACAGAACCACAAATTCTATACTGTATTAAAAAAAAATAGACAACACCAACAGTGAAAAGTCTAATATCAAGAACAAGACAAATATGCCCACTCTCGCCATTTTTATTCAATATAGTACTGGAAGTCCTAGCCAGAGTAATTAGGCAAGAAAAAGAGATAAAAGACATCTAAATTGGAAAGGAAGAAGTAAAATGGTCCCTGTCAATGACATTATATTATATAGAGAAAACCCTGAAGACTCCACAAAAAAATTGTTCGAATAAATGAATTCAGTAAAGGTGCAGGATACAAAATCAATTGACAAAAATCAGTTGCATTTCTATACCCTAACAACGAGCTATTGGAAAGAGAAATTAAAACAATTCCATTTACAATAGCATCAAAAAGAATAAAATATTTAGCAATAAATTTAGCCAAGAACATGAAAGATCTGTACACTAAACTCCACAACACACTGATGAAAGAAATTCAAGAAGACACAAATAAATGGCAAGATACTCCATGCTCATGGATTAGAAGAATATTGTTAAACTGTCCATACTACCCAAAGCAATCTAAAGATTCAGTTCAGTCCCTTTCAAAATTCCAATGGCATTTTTCACAGAAGTAGAAAAACAATCCAAAAATTTCTGTGAACCGTAAAGGGCCCCAAGTAGCCAAAGCAATCCTGCAAAGAACAAAACCACCAGAGGCATCACACTTTTTGATTTCAAACTATATTACAAAGCTATAGTAATCAAAACAGTATGTTACTGACATAAAAAAAGACACAGACCAATTGAGCAGATTAGAGACCCTGGAAATAAACTCACACATATATGGTCAATTTTTGACAAAGGAGCCAAGAATATACATGGGGCAAGGTTAGTCTCTTAAATAAATGGTGTTGGGAAAACTGGACATCCACATGGCAAAGAATAAGATTGGCCACCCCTTTGTCTTACACCTTACACAAAAATTAACTGAAAATGGATTAAAGCCTTGAACATAAAGCTTGAAACCATAAAGCTCCTAGAAGAAAACATAGGCAGTATGCTTTTTGCCATTGGTCTTAGCAGTGTCTTTCTACATGTCTCCTCAGGCAAGGGGAACAAAGCAAAAATAAACAAGTGGGATGACATCAAACTTAAAAGCTTCTGCACAGCGAGGAAACCATCAACAAAATGAAAAGACAACCTACTGAATGGGATAAGATATTTGTAAATTATATATTCGATAAAGGGTTAGTATCCAAAATATACAAAGAAGTCATACTACCCAATTAGCAAAACAAAATAAGACAATTTAAAAATTGAGCAGAGGACCTGAACATTTTTCCAAAGAAGAGATCCAGGTGGCTGACAGGTACATTAAAAGGTGTTAGACATCACTAATTATAAAGAAAATGCAAATCAAAACCATAATGAGATATCAACTCACACCTGTGAACAAGGCTTTTATCAAAAAGACAAAAAATAATAATTGCTGTGAGGTTGTGGAGAAAAGGGAACGCTTGGTTACTGTTGGTGGAAATGTAAACTGGTACAGCTACTGTGGAAAACAACATGGAGGTTGCTCAAAAAATTAAAAATAGAACTACCATATGATCCATCAGTCTAACTTCTTGGTATATTTCCACAGGGAACAAAATCATTATCTCAAAGAGATCTGTACTCCCGTGTTCACTGCAGCATTATTCAAATTAGTTAGTGTATTCTGAGTCAAATGGTTAGTGCATGTTTCCTTTACTATATTGTTAGCTTCTTGTCTTTATATTAAATGTAGATCCTGCATTGCCCTTCAAAGTTGGAGTAACGCAGCACTACCTTGAGGCCCATAGCTCAGTGATGACCAAGAGGGCCTTAAAGTTCTCCTCAGCTTGACTAAACTTTAGACAGGTCTCCTCCTGACCGTAAGCTCCTGTCCTCCCTTTTCTTACCGCATTTACTTAAGAAACTTTGAAATTATAAATTCTTTCTCTGCTCCTTTGAGATGTGAATCTTCTCCCAGCCTCTTGCCAGTTTTACAACCCAGGAATGTCTTTCTCAAGGACCTCCAGGACCTGGGAGTCATCCCTTTAAAATGTAATCTTTATTAAAAAGTGTTCTCCTATCTCTACAGTCTTTGAGGTGGGGATAGGAGCCTAAGCACCAATTAGCAAACGTAGATAACCCAGTCACGTTGACCTGTATCCCCTTGGTGTTCTCCAGTACTCTTCACTAGCTCAGCCTCAGCTCTTAAAAACTTTCCCAACTTTTGTTTCAGTGGAGTTGAGATCAGTCACTCTTCCCTATTACAGTAGCCTTGAGTACTTTCTTATCTGTTTAACTTGTCTAGCGCCTTTGAGTTTGGTTGTGATTGAGATGAGGATTCTGGAGTCAGACTCTGGCTCCATTTTACTACACAAGTCACAATGTCACTGACTGAGCTTCAGTTTGCTTACAAAGTAAAATGGAGATAATGGTACCTTCCTACAGGATATCTGTTCATTGGTCGATGAACATTAAGCTCTTATCATGCTCTCTGGTATCGATACATATGAGGCATAATCCATATTTTAGCCATAAAACATCCATAAATTTTAGGTCTTTTTTTTTTTGGTTAATCTACATGAAAAACATCTTGATAGTTTTTTTTAATAGTAAACTGTTGTAGTGTATTTAAAATATGTTTCCGTTTGCTATCAATATGTATATTCTCAGGATATCTACTTTGCAAAGTGAAGTCTATTTAGTTTTCAAAATAAATAAAGATAAAAATGCATCATAAATAGTGAAAGCAAGCAACCAGTTATACATCTGATCCTGAAGTGTAATTACTTTGGGCAGTTACTCCTGAGGCCATCTTGAGAAACAGCATCTGTGAGTGAGAGACAAAACTGAAATATCATGTTTTCAGACATTCCAGCAAGCTATGTTCTCCAACAAGTGAAGGAAGCTGTGCTGTTTATATTTTGAAATTCAAAATACCTCCTACTTAGGCTATCCTGAAACCAAAAACTTAAACTAAAATTTAATTTTCTTTTAATAGATATCTTTTAAAATACCAGTTGTAATACTCTATTGTCTTAAAGCTGCATAATGAAATGTTGCCTTATTCTCTAAATTTTAAAGAAACACACGTGAAACAACACATTTTAAAAGTTGAAACTGCTTTCTTTTCCAGGGGGTGGGGGGAGGAGCATGGTAACATATAACAGGGAAGTACAATATTCTGACTACATGTCAGAATAAATGTCTATTCGTAACTGTTCCCAATTCGGTGTATGCTCTATCTGTAAAACTACTTCTCCCCTCCCTTCTCTCTCTCCAAAAGTAATCTGAGAAAAATTCACTTGAATTGCTATCTGACTTTTAACAATCTATATTCTGTTTGGAAACCCAGCTTGCAATTCTGACTGACTTACAAAGATAACAGTGATGATATGGATCTGCCTGAAAGGCCAAAAGTACTGCATTGATGTTCCATTCTTAAATACGGACAACATGATGGTTTTTTTTTTTTAAGAGTCATTACCTCTTACAGTCTGTTCATTATTTTTATACTTCTTGTTAATGGAGACTCCTGTAACATTAGGTTAAGATTTTTAGATTGTTTGCTCTCATCTCCCCTCCCTGCTTGAAACAGTTTTGTTTACAGGAAGGGGTTACAAAAAACGCAGAGCCTCATACACTGTACAAATACAGATAAAAAGACATATTGTGGTTTATGACGTCTACATGCCCACCTGGAGGGAAGGGAGTTTAAGAGCAAAATAAAAAGACTGAAAATCTAAGTCAACTCAGAAACTAGACTTGCCTATGATGAAGACAGGATTTAAGTTAGAAAGTTCATTGTTATGGCCCCCAGTTGTATATATTTTATCCTAAGGCACCATTTGCTTTAATCAAATGTATATCTGAGGCTCTCTTAACCTATCAGTTTCTTAAGACTTAATTATAAAGGTTGTATTTTCAGAGGACAAAAGCATTATTCATTTGTCTGTTCATGTCTTCCAGGTTTATCTTGCAGATTATGGACTTTCCTACAGATATTGTCCCAATGGGAACCACAAACAGTATCAGGAAAATCCTAGAAAAAGCCATAATGGGACAATAGAGTTTACCAGCTTGGATGCCCACAAGGGAGTAGGTAGGTTTCTTTTTTTCTTATTTTTATTTCAGAGGAATAATTAGAACAAAGAGCCTTAAGGCTCCATGAAATGACCTTTGCATAGTCAGCTTGAAGAATGAGAACATTGGTGAGATGTTTATCAAAAGTAGTGAGTTCCTGTATGTCAATGAATATTCTAACAGAGGGAGGAGATACAGACTTCGACAAGTGAAGAAGGAATAAAAGGTGTCAAGTAAGCAAAACTTGATGCTCATTTGGGACAGGAAAGTACTAGTTTGTTTAGGTTAAACTTGGAGGTCAGCAACTGAATTTTTATGCTGTAGTGACAATTACAGATTTGGTACAGGTACACATGTGAAGAATTATTCCTGTTTTTCATTGTGCCCTTATCAGAGCTTTAGAAGATACCATCTCAACAATAAGGAAATCTTTTCTGAATCTATGAAGTGTTAACTTGTGGAAATCTCTCCTAGTCGCCTTTCATATATCTTACTTATTTAAACTCACTTTGATGGTATTGGAAACACATTTGCAGGTAAATTACATACATAGTCCTTTTATTGGACATTGATTGTACTGCCTTGCATTCCAAGGGAGACTTAATTCAACAATTCCCTAATTAGTTAAAGTCATAACCTATGTCTTGTATTCATTTACCATTAATTAAACCTTAGCTGTTTATTACACTGCAGTCTAAATCCAATAGCCAACCCAGAAAGCCATGGAGAAGGAAGTAGGAGGTCAATATTGAAAATATATGGTGCGGAGTCCCACTGATAGTTGCTTTGTTCACAATCAATATGGTCAATGCAACTGTACTTTCTTAGTTGCTCTGTCAGCAAGACAAAAAGTCAATTCTAATGTTATGCTAGTAAAAAAAAAAAAGGTGATTATTGAAAAACTTTGTCTTTCAAAATTATATTCTTCATAAACTTTGTTTATAAAAGTATTTTCAAATATGCTAAACCATACAAATAATTTTTAAACTGCTTTGAAAGGATCACATTTTCACTAAAAGGCAGTTAGACATTTGCACTTGTTAATGGCTGTTGAACTGTTACCCTAAACTGATACTTTCTAACGAGTTTTAGTTGGTGCAAACAACTGTATATTATTGCCTTTTCTATTAAAAGGACCATTGACCATGTAATGTAGAGGGTCTTGATCATTTTCCAGAGCAATTAAAACCCACAGTAGTTTAACGTAGGCCAATGAGAAAGTAAAACAAATGTGTCGGTTGTATACCTTCTTCCTTTCAAGAAGAATCATAGGTTAAATTTTCTGGAATAGAAATTACCTTTTATACTCCTTATCAAAATAAGTGAAATCACTACATTTTTTTTTTCAAGGATAGTTTGGTTAGAAAAGTAGTGATTTGCCAGATATATTAGTATGAAAGAATATTTAGAAATCTGAGAGTACTTTTTGATAGTGGTATAACTGGAAATTCATCATACAGATTCTTAAGCTTTGGTCCAATTATGTCAATGATGATATTAACTTATGGTTGGGCCACTTAGTTCAACCCATAGCTCTAATACTGATCCTATTAGATTCTGACTATTAAAAAAACATCTAGGGGCTTCCCTGGTGGCGCAGTGGTTGAGAGTCCGCCTGCCGATGCCGGGGACATGGGTTCGTGCCCCGGTCCGGGAAGATCCCACATGCCGCGGAGCGGCTGGGCCAGTGAGCCATGGCCGCTGAGCCTGCGCATCCGGAGCCTGTGCTCCGCAACGGGAGAGGCCACAACAGTGAGAGGCCCGCGTACCGCAAAAAAGAAAAAAAGAAAAACATTTAGGAAGCCACTGTGATTGTGGAATGGGAAAGTCGAGTTGTCATATGTTGGTCTGGTCAGTGTTTGGACTGTGGTAATTCTGGAAGTCCTCCTCAGTTAGTCCATAGTTTAGGGCAGTATTTTCATTATGCCGTCTTCATGAAAGATTTGAACAAAATTTTATTCCATAGTGCATTTAAGTTTTTTGCTCCCTAAATAATAATATATGTTGATGAGTTGGGTAGATTTCACAATGCTAGGTCTTTGGAGAGAAGATTGAACTGAGAATGATGGGGAAAAGATATTATCTCTTTGGGAAGACTACTCAGGGGAGAGCCTACATTACGTATTTTTGGTATTTGAAAGTAATGAGCTGGAGTGAGTATTCATTTTTATCATGGGTTTCACAAGATTTCTATAAAAATTAGATTCCCTTAATGCATTTAAAATAGAATGTACACTAAACTTTTCACCATATCTGTATTTACATGTAGATATACATATATATGCATATATATACACATATATGCATGTATATACACATACATGTATAGATACATAGATACATAGATGTAGATGTACACACATAAATATATATATATATTTGCTGAAATTTTAACATGCAGTTTTAGTCTAGCATAAAAAAAGAAAGGTTTGGTGTCCTCAAATATTTGAATACTATTCATTCCTCATGTTTTACATTTAATTTTCCAAAATAAAACATTTCACTTTAGGATTTTATTAGAAATGAAGTAATCATTTAGTCATATCTAGAAACTAGAATTAAACAAGGCCATAAATCCTTGTAGGTAAATGCAGAATGTCAGATTCATAAATATTCATGTGTTTACTTTCAGTACACACTATGTAGTTTAATCTCAGAAAAATCTTTTCTGTACCAGTCCAGCTATGAGCTCAAATAAATACTGAGGAAGGTAATGCAAAGGAAAACATAAAGAGTAAAACAAGTTATCACTAGGAAATATAACCTCTAGTTATCAAAGCATTTGTTATGTTTTAGGTTTATCTGTGCTCGATCAGGCCCTGGGAAATATTCAGCCTTCAATGTAAAAGTGACTTATGGATTAGCAACTTAACAGATATATTGTTAACCTGATCCAACTGTCTGGTCTCCGCTACCTTTGTAGTGGTTATTCAGAAACAGAAGCTACCTCTCCTGTTTCTGTGGATTAGTTGGGTTTTTATAATGAAGGAGCTTGTATAAGGTGCCCGTCAGCAGTTTCACCTAAGCATTTTCTAGTTCAGCTGTGTAAAAGGAGGGTAGCTTGTACTGTTATAAGCCAAAAAATATCAATAGAAATATATAGAGGTGAATGGACAGATGGATGAATGGATAGATAACTCTTCTTGAACTATGTGCGTCTATGTATCTGTATTCTTTTAATTGCAGTTATTCTTCCAAACTCAGTTCTCATATATGACCTAAAAGTGTTTTCTGAGAGGCTGAAGTGCTTCATTTAGTGTAAAATTAGAGTCATATATTTTGGGTTTATCTCATCTGTTATTAATTTTTTATTCTTCATAAAAACCAACATGTATAAACATTGACATATTTTGGGCTTGTTTCCTGATAATTACAGAGAATTATATGTGTCAAATATACTATTTTAAAATTTGTTACATTCTTAGTAATGTTAAAAAGCAGTATTTGGATCAATGTGTGGTATAGATTTTTGTAGATTTTTCTGCTCACTGAGGCATGCAGTCAATACCTAATTTCTCTAGAGATACACTGCATTTAACATACGGAGCTTTTTTAAATACTTCAGACTTGTGCACTGAGTGTATAATACCTATTTTAATTTGACATCATTGATGACCATAAAATATATCTAAATTGCATTTTAAATGTCCATTTGTTTATATAATATGTTCAGTATCAAGGAAGGAAATATATTACATACTTTTTAAAATTTTTGCCAATTGCTACAGCATATAAAATCCAAGTCTTGTGTTATTTCTTGCACGGCTTCATTTCACTCTAATCTAGCACTCCAGCTTACAAAATATATGTGAAATAAACTGAGAATGTGTTTTCATGCTACCAAACTTGGGGAAATGACATGGTTTATACAATATTTATCTTCTTAAACAATAATTCAGAAAAGGGAACCCATTTTTCAATTATAAGGTATTAAGGTAAACCAAGTTATTGATATGCTCTATTGAATCTATTAGTAGTCAGAAAAACACAATGTTGATTTTTATTTTTAAGTAAATTTCACTGCTATAAATAGTCTTTGGTTGATGTATAAATAAATTTTAATGAAGACACTATTCTTTCTGTATGACATAACCCAATTTTGACATTTAGACATGACTTTCAAAGTCTTGGCATAGATCTTAAACTATTTGGTTGAGTTAAGAATACACATTGGTCAAATGTAAGATACCTTTGCTCTGTTGAATAACTTTTCCTAAGCCTCACACGTGTTTCATAAAAAACTAAGGCTTAGAATTTAAAAGGTACTGAAGAAATAAAAGCGACCTGGGTTTATTATTTTATTTGAAATGTGACACATTGTATTCTACTTTCCTAATATCCTTTTTGAAATTGCAATAAGTTGTGGCCACCATAAAATTTTCTAGTTCTTTACACATCTGAATTGACAAACTACTGAATAACATAGGTTACTAGTTAGAAAAACAAGAATAAACTTTAAATTTATTGTGCAGATAGTCACCATTCACTTCTCAGGTGAACGTCTTACTCAGATGTTTTCTGCTTTCTTATTGTCATTTCTGAGTATATAAACTAGTATTTTGAGCATTTAGACCCTGTCTGCTTAAGGCGAAAGTTTTCAAGTTCACTTTATTATTTCCTAGCAAATCTTGTTTTTCTTCCTACTTGATAATGTTACTTATGTAAGAAAAAAACTCAACAGGAAACACTTTAGGCGAATAATCAGAGCCATTTTGGGATTAACACTGATACTTTTCTTTTTCTCCCAGTTCTTTCATTCCATTTGGTGACTTGCACCCAGATAATTTTACTCCAGTTTGTCATTAGAATAAGGACCAGTCCTCCAATGTGATTTCTTTGTTGTTCTCATTTCAGCTTGGAAGGACCATTTAACACTTTATAAATTAATGTTTTAATTAAACATTCTTCTTCATCAGAATGAAGTAGTTTTACAGAAATAGTGTCATGTAAGGATAGTTGCATGTAAAATTTTGTTAGTGTTACAGCTTAGACCTCAGGATCTGCTGCTTATTTCTTCCTTGCCAATAGAACTCTTTGGTCAGTATGTCTTTTGGTGTTTTAAGTTAAAATGCCTGCTTCAGATCCTTCCCTAACTGTAGAAGGGTATATGTTATGTTGTCTAAATGGTGCAAAACTAACAATGGAGGCAAAGTAATTGGTAGATTGAGTGGAGTGTTGGCTCTGGATTCTGAAAGACTTGGATTTCAATACAGAGCTCTGTGACTTTTTGCTGTGTGATACTGAGCAAGTTATTTAACCTCTCTGAGCCTCTATTTTCTTAATTGTCAACAGGGTTAATGATACCTCATATTGTTAGGATGATTAAATAAGATGATATAAAAGCAGTAGAGTGTCTGGCACGGTAGCAGCTTCATAAATCACATTGATCGTTTTTATTTTAATTATGTATTCTAGTGTCAGCTGTTTCTGGAATCTGCTTTCTAGTGAAATCGAATTCAAGTCCCACCCCACCTGTGCCTTTTTTTTTTTTGGTTAGTCTTGGCAATACTTTATCATTTAGAAATGTTGAGCAACTGAGAACACCACAGGCTTTCAGTGAAAAGATTCATTTACATTGTTCCATATTAATAAGCGAAATAAAAATTAGATGCTAAATTATATTTAGAAAGTGACAAGAGAATATTGATAACTAAATCTTCCTATATTTCTAAGCAGAAGTACCATGAGTAAAAGTGTGACTTTAGGAAATCTATATGAAAATATGCTGCTAATGATTATGTTAACTATCAAATGCAACTGAAAAACCTTATGTATTACAATAAATTATACAGAAATACAAATTATACAAAACCAAAATAATCCATAATATATGTTTCAACTTTCAAATTAAAAAATATTTTCATTGTTAGATGTTAGTCTTCCTCAACTATGATCAATTCTTTTTTTAATTTTCAGCATTTTATTTGTTTTCAAATATACAGGAAATAGTAGAATAATATAGTAAATATCCAAATATTCAATTCCTAGATTCAACAGTTATCATTATCATATCATCTATATTTTGATGATGTACTTTACCTAAACTTAAAGATATATGATCAGTTCATTGTGTTAATTACATACCCACTCATAGATGCTAATATTGTCATCCAAAATATTTTAATTAATTTAACCAGTGTTAAAATTACTCTTCTGTATGTAGTAGATGGAGAAAAGACATAATCGCTTGTACAGTCTTAGAGTTTAACTTCTCAAAAACACATCACACTTTGCAGTTTGTTTCCCTGAGAGGGAATTTCAGGGAAAGGTGTGTACTTGGAAACATTTTTAATCCTTTCATCTCTCTGTTTAATGGTGGGAAAGAGTGACTATAGAATTTTTTTTTTTTTAACATTACATGTATGTCTGCAGAACTTATTGGAAACAGTGAGTGGTAAAACATTTACCTAACAATAATTATTAATGTATATATGCAGTAAAAGAAAATAAAAGTTTGAAAAATGTGGTGCTGTATTTTAATTAGGTAAAACTGAACTCTGATAGTGAAGTAAGTTAACTCTCGAAGGGCTATTTCAAATGAAGACCAGTTTATGAAAGATTGGCTTCAGAAATCTAAATGACTTGTCATTACTTACAGCTTCATATCAATTAATCCCTCAGTTGGGGGGTTGGGGGAAGTGGCTGGGAAGGTTCATTCCATTTTAATTCTGATTGTTTTTCCTCAGAGGGCCTCTTGTGTGTAGCCTATGTCGTCCAAACAGGTGCCAGAATGTAATTTTTTGAAAATTAGAGGATGTGAATTTTTTTAAGTGGTGGTAATCAGGAATTGCCATAATGGAAAAGGGATTTGTGAACACATCTGTACAAATGGAACCATTCCATTATTAATGGGAGATTTATTACTGAAGAAATCACTACAAAGCAGTGTGGTAGAGATTGTGTTTTTATTTTAATAGGGGAGCCAAGTCTTGCATTAGGACATTGTTGAAGCTTGTGCAGAAAGTAAACAGTACCCATGGGACTGTCGCATTCTGCTTGATTGAAGGGCCTTTAATAAATCCGGTACTCTAATAGCAGTTAAGATAGAGTATGTGTAAGAGCTAATCTCGTCTTCTGCTTTTATAGTAATTTATGTATGGTGACCAAAAGTAGTTATGATGTGCTAGCAGCATTGTTCTTTGTAGATGACTTTTTAAAGTAAACTAAGTTTACTGAGTGACTTTTCAGAATGTATGTAATGAAAGGTAATAAAACCAGGATACCTGTTTACGGCGGGTTTAACAGCCGTGTATTGCACTTAGGAGATTTTACATCCCTACACAGATGAACATTCAAGTAATGGTAGAAGTGTGAGCCAGGCTATTGTTTTATAACAATTTGGAATGGTTATAAAAATGAGTTTATTTTGTGGGATTTTGTTAATGTTTTAATCATTATTTCAGTAATATTTGTTATATTTGACATGTTTCTTAGATTTTTTTGTCCTTCTTTTGAAATCAGTTACTTTAAAAAAAACACAGAAAATTATCATGAAATTAGTCTATGGCACTAGTCTGTAGTTTTATATAAATGATATTTACAGTGGCCTCAAAATGTTCTTTTACTGTATTTTTTTTATGAAAAGCCATCTTATATTAGATTATGGAAACCTCTCTTTGGCTTTAAAATTTACTTCCCACCACCTGCACCCCACCCCTCACGCACATTATTTCTTTACCTGTATATTTTTTATTCAGGAGATTTGATCAGAAGTTTGCTTTAGCACTGCTTATATCTAAAATAATATTTGTAAAATTTTAGATCCGTGTACTCAAAACAGCAGGCGTATTTATCCTGTGCTTTTTCATTTAATTGAAAAATCTTAAGAAAGACCCGTTTTTTAATAGTGTACACTAGATGGCAGTTTTGTCCTATTTTCCGATTTCCAGTGCTGCTAGTATGAGTGGAACAGGAAAGGCCATCAGTGTTTAGTCTGCACTTGAAGGGTCTCTGCATGACCAATGCAGACCCCATGGACTTCCTGGAACATGTGTTAGCAATTTAGCTGCAGACATTTATTTCTTTGTTTTACTGCTTGGCTCTTTGAGAAAGTGTTGGTGCCAGGTTATGGGTTGTCTGGATCATGTCAGAGGCCATGGAGATCAAGTTCATGTGACAGGCCAGACTAAGGAAGGATGAAGTTGGAGGAGGTGAGGAAACTGACCCTTACTTTCAACAGCAAGAAGTCACTGCCTTTCTGTGGACCGGGGCCAAACGCCTGGGCGTTTAAGCTTTACTCCAGCTGAACAAACAAAACACATCGCCCATTTGGCTTTTTCATATTTCATCAGTGGTAGTTCATTCAGTGATTTCTCTATTTCTCAAAAATGACTTATCCCTCATCTTTCTCTCTTAATGCTTATTCCTATAGCCCTGTCCAGACGAAGTGACCTTGAAATCCTCGGCTACTGCCTGCTGCGGTGGTTATGTGGGAGACTGCCCTGGGAGCAGAACCTGGAGGACCCTGTGGCTGTCCAGACAGCTAAAACAAAGTACAGATTTTCAAGTATTCCGTTATGTACAGCACCAGGTCTGAAGGGATACATTAAAGCGAGTTAATATCTCAGAGAAGACTGCCATTCAACCTATTCATTCATTCAACCTATTCATTCAATAAGATAGCCAAAGCAAATTTCTTAAATTTGAAAAATATTTTAAAAAACCCAAACAGCTTACAGACATAAAATCCATTAAGCTAACACCTATGAGATCATATGTATGAGAGTTGTAATACAAAATAAAAAGTGAAATATTTGTTCCTTCACACGGTGTTTTCCAAAACTTAGATTCTAGGTGGTGGTATTTTCAAGGAAGAGTATTTTCAGATTAGCATTGTATAAGTATATGGAGTTAGTGTGAGCTTGGTGTGATTGATATTAACTGTGCAAAGCAACAAAGTGAAATGGGACAAACAGGGCTTATATTTTTCAAGTGAGAGCAACATACATTGTTTTTAATCCTGTTATTGGGGGGAGTGTATGTTTTGTTTCTTAGGGAAGAAACAAACAGAATTTGTATATGAGGTGTTTATGTAAGAGATCATTTTGCAGCCACATAAACATTTTAATATTCCACATTCAATTTTTATCACCTAAACTCTATTAGGGTGAGAATTAGGTTAGACTGAGAATAGAGTGGGTTACTATTTTACTGTTTTTCTCACTGATCAGGCCTAACAGAAAGTCAATTGCATGTAGCACAGCATAGCCAGTTTTTCATTATGCACCAAGATATTCTCAACAGTAGTTATCCACAGATATAATATTGCAATTGGAAAAAGCAGCTGTATTTTAATAGGGCAAGTCACAACAGAAGTTTAAAATGGGTAGCTAGCTGATCCATAGAAATCAGTCTTTCTAATTCAGTGTGGCATCAGTTCTTAATAGAGAGGAAAGCTAGCCTGCAGATACAAAATAATGCAGATTACATTTGTAAATACTGACATATATTGTATGAAATATTTCTCCACTTGGAATCTTGAGCGTCCTAGTCCCTTTCCCAAAACTAACACATTTATATGTCAGTATTAGAACTGTCTAATCAGTTACTTATTGAGGTGACTGATGCGTCCATATAACCTCAGGTAACTAAACGTTTTTCAATATATGGGTCAAGTCAAAGGACAGTAATGGGCGTATATAAAGGCTTGGTTTCCAATTTTCTACCTCAGTTTACCTAATTTGAATAAAATACTTTATTTAAAAGACTAACATTTTATTTCCAATGATCCTATATGTGTTTTTCTTTTAATAAGACTTACTAATATTATTTTAGTCTTTTATCAATATGCATATATAGATGCCTTCATTGTATATGTCTCTAATGAATATATCTACATGTATATATTTGAATATAATAGGGTATTACATAAATAATAAAATATAATGCTAATAAACATAACCTCCATTTGTATTTTGGGGCCCCTTGCATATATTAATATATTCATTTTGACCTGATTACTAATATAAACCTATTGACCAATAAAGCTAATATTGTATTATGAAGTTTATAATTAAGACGTGTGTATAATTAAGATACGTACATATATATATCATATATATATGACATGTTCAAACTTTTTATATAATACATAATCATAATTTATTCAACTTGCTGAGAAGGCATAACGCAGAATTTCCCCATAAGGGCAGGCTTGTATATTTAACCATAATACTGTATCCCATATGCCCTTTATTTTCCTAACATAGGGTAATATTAGATCAGTGCATTTATTGTTGCAATTCTGCCCATGCCTGAGTTTGTGAATCAAACATTCATATCAGTAATTTTAGTCGAATGTTTATATATTTGTGGCTGAAGCAACTTAAGAGATTTGTACTTGTTCAGTCTAAAACACTGGAAAGTGTTAGAATAATGGGTTTTTTGTTTTGTTTTTTGGATATTTCTTGTTAACCTGTTTAATCATGGCATAGCATAAAGCAACTGCCCAATTGAGAACAATATACATAAAATATTAAATAATTTGCCCCTCCCCAGTGCTGAGTACCTGAGGAAAAATATCCTGAAAATCCAGATAACATTTTTCTATGTTTTTCTTAAGGTTTTTTTTTTTTTAAAAATCATGTATCCCTACTTCTACATTTCTACACGTACAGACCTTGTATTAAAGCCTTTATACTGTAGTTCTACATTTAGTTTCTAGGTGATTGATATAAAATCGATCAGTGAGATTTGAGGGATCTCCCCCATCCACTTACCCTCTTACCCATTACAGGTGGGTGAAAAAAAAAAGTATGGAAAGTCACATTACTGGTGACCCACAGAGTTTTGTTTTCTAATCAAAACAGTAAATCACAGGATTGCAAACAAATTCACTGTGTGTTACTCTGTTTTGTTTTAGTCTGTTGGATGAGCTGCCTGAGTCGGTGCTTAAATGGGCTCCTTCCGGAAGCAGTTGCTGTAAGTCAGGTGATAACTTCTGCCTTCTCCTATATGATTTACAGCTCACCACATTTGTCACTCTTGTAGCTTTTGCTGCACCCAGTCCCATTCCCATAGTGATGGGAAGAAACTCTCCAGGGTTACAGATACGTTGCTAGAGAAGAGATTGTTTAGATCCTCTTTTCATCAGGACACAAGAATGCTGCAAGAACATATGCAGGCAGCGTTCTGGGCTCTGCTGATGGCATTGCTTTCTTTTAGATGTATATTTTGGGAATCATGCACAGGTTTAATGGTCAACTGTATGTGGTTATCTCTAGAGTGGACTTTCTGTTTTTGTTCCTATGTGTGTTGCTGAAAGAAGAGAAAGTTGATCTAGGGAAAGACTACTTTCAATTAATAATTTAAAAAACCAAACCATTAAACACCTGAATGCTGTTTAGACTTGGGTTATAGTCTGACTCAACAGCCAGAAAAAAATTTTTGGATTGGCAAGGCATATGACCTTGGGATTCGGAGTATATTTCAGTGAACAGGTTTCTCTTTCACGTTAGTATAGACCATTTCGGAATTCTTTAATTGGTAGTACTATCAGTAAAAATAGTAAGGCAATTCAGAATTACCCAAGTGCTGCATGGCACATTGTTCAGCACCGAGTTAACCACCGAGTTAGACTGCCTCACAGAGCAGAGCCTGCTTCTGCTGTCCGGCTTGCTTTCTCTCCGAGACGATAGGCAGAGTGAATCTTGATCTCTGTTTCTACCGGGCAACTTCGAAGTTAGCTTTTAGCTGACTTTCATGAAAGTAAATATGTACGCTGAGTGTCTAGATAAGGTCAAATAGTATCAGTTTCCACATGAGAGTTTAAAAGTAGAGTTAAATCATCTTAAACTTATACTTACAGCCCTTCTTTGACCAGAAACCAAAATTTTCATTTCCTTAGGAAATGAACAGACCAGTTCTGTTTTCCCACCTCCATTTCCCAAATCCCACAAGTCTGCCCAGTATGAGTCTTCTGCTTCCCACCCTCTGTTGTCTCTTTCCTTCTGACGGAGGGAGGCAAACGGGAGAGTAGTATTCTCATTTTGGGGGATGGGTTGAAAGATGAAAACTTTTCATTTATGTAACTGCACTGAGTAACTCAGTCAATATGCCAGTATTCCTTTTTGGATAATATTCTTATTGGCATTTTTACCAAGTCACACAGCTTTCATTTTACTCAACAGGACAGCAAAAAGAGGGATGAGGAGATGTTAAAAATTTTTTTAAATTGTATATCTCTTTTCTTGTCTCTCATGCACAAAAGGTAACTGTTCAGTTTAGGATTAGGAAAGAAAGCCCACGTGCCCTGGATTGTACACAGTAAATGCTTACGGACCAGTGTATATTCTGGGACACTGCTATTGCTACATATAGTGTTTGAGTGGTACAAGAAATGGTGGGAGGAGTGCCAGTACAAACCATTTGTTTGCGTCTATACTATTCTTCTATAAAATGCAGATTTCTATTTCTAAAGCACAAAACGTTGAAACCTTATTATTAACTGAAGGTCTCTCAAGTTAGTTGGTTATGCTTAGGAGAGTGGGTATTGCTAGCATGAGAATTAATCCGATTTACAGAAGGTTTATTACTAAGACATTTTATGAAATGAAAAAACAGCTTGAAAAAACAGCTGAGAAGTTTGCAACACGCATGTCCAATTCAGTGTAATAATATCAATAATAGTTTCAAAAGTTTCTATCTCTTGAAATGATAGTAATGATACTTAATATTTCACTAGCTTAAAAAGCAGATGATTCAAGAATATCATAATTTCATACTACTCAAAGCATTTGTTTTATAACTCTGGAAATATGCTAGTAAATTAAAAGGTGTACTTAATATAATAAATCCAGATCTTGAAAGGCTAACATTTAAACCAGTACTATATCACAATCATCTGAGTGTCAGGTTTATCATAATATATTCATAACAGAGGTGGCTCTTTCCTTTTTCTCCCTCTGCTACCTCACTGGTACCTCATTTTTTCAAACCCCAGACCCATGAAGGCTTTGCAGCACAGCTACTGTCAGCTGGTGGAGTGCCAGGAGTCTTCCATTGTCTTCTAACAGTGAATGATGAAAAGTGTCCCCAACATATTCAGCTCTCTTCTTCATCTGGGATATTCTGGTTAATAGAATTATAATATATACCAAACTGGGGTTACCAATCTTGAACAAAGAAAAACAGAATATTCATATTAAAATGGTAGTGGATATAATTTAATCTTTTTTCTTTTGGATCATCTCTTCAAGAATTGGATGCCCCCACAAAGGGCTTCTGGAAACATGAGTTATAAATGTGATGAAGCTGCAGCACTTCCTAGTTACAGAGATCGGTCGAGCGAGTGCTAGATAACAGAATTTGACATCTTATACATTAAGAGGAAAAAAGGAGGTTGCAGAATCGCCACAGTATCCAAAAAACAAAAAAAACTCTGGAGCCAAGAGTTTTCATTTTCGCCACAATAGCCTTATGTTCCTGGAAAATAGTTGTGGACAATACAGTGTAAAATGGTCACTCTCTGACTTTCCTTGGGGGGGTTGGGGGGAGAGATAATGACTATTCCTTTTGGAATTTTTCCCTATAGGGAGTGAAACCCAGTGTCTCTGCAGTTCCCCACTTGAAAGGAGGTAGGCCTGGAAGGGAGCAAAGATTTAGGAAGTCAGTTCTGCCAAGCCACGAAGCTTCCCCAATTTCCCCACCATAGGATATAAACAACTTAGTGAGAAAGTAAGAGGTACTTGTGTCTGGGTCAGTAATAAGTCTTTGAAGAGGAAAGGCTTGAAAAACTAGTTTATGGAGTATAAACATCTCTGTTAACAAATGAAAATATGCCACTTTTTAAACAGTGTATGGTATTATCACTTATATCTCAGATTGAACCTCCACCTGAAACAAAAATGCAAACTACATTTGTTGTAAAGTGGCTATATTTCCAATTTTTGGTTACTGACTCTACTTGTACTATATTTAAAAGTTTGTAGTTCATAACTTTTTTTGTGGGGAGGTTACTGTACCATTCTAGGGAAGAGAAAAATTAAAAGGTGGCAACTTCTCATCCTTGTGCTCTAAATCAGAAAGGCTATGCCATGATTACACTGGGCTAGCTAGGTATGCAGGACTTGAGCGAGGTTCGGCAAATTCTAGTCAGTCACGGCTAAAACTGTAGAATTCAAGGTCATTTCTAAATGAACTGTTGTAATCTCAAAATCAAAGCCTTAATTACAATTTGCAATGATTTCTTCCTTTAAAGTAAGGACGTTTATAGTATTTTTTGTTTGTTTTTTTTGTTTATAGTATTTTTAACTGAATTTTTAAAACTTCAAAAAACTTATTTTTAACTGAATTTTTTAAATTTCAGAAAAAAGTGTGAAGCATGGCTGGTTCTGTTATATTATTCATGTATTTCTTAATAGTTACAACCTATAAATCAAAATCACTATAATTTTAAAAATTTGCTTCTTTTGATGAGTGAATTGTAAACATATCAACAAAGATATGTTTTTAAAAAACTAGTTTCTCCCATCTTATCCAATCTGTAGGTCACTAGATTTCAGTCATTTTTGGATATCATTTAAAGAGTACTTTCCTGTTGAACTGTTCATTCTTAGTTTCTTTGAGGGGGGTGTATGTGTGTGTGCGCACTTGCTTGTGTAAGAGAAAAACAACAGATTTTGAGAATATTGGAGTTTTGAAATTTTTTTCCCATTACGAATGACATATTAAAAAAATTTAATACTTCACAGGTGAAATAGCCCAGTATTTGGTATGTGCTCATAATTTAGCATATGATGAAAAGCCAGACTATCAAATGCTCAAGAAAATTCTGAACCCAAGTGGAATACCTTTAGGACCACTGGAATTTTCCCCTAAAGGAGAGAGCTTAAATGTGCGTCCTCCAAATAATCAAAAGGTAAGTAACAGTCCCTTGAATCCAGTGATGACCTTCTGTGAAGCTTATGTACCAAATGAAGTTGTTTTAGGTGTCAAAATGAGTCTGACAGTCCTGTTTCTTACTTATATCTAATGTTTATATCCCCTGAGCTCTGAGAAATTTTATTGAAGGTTCCTTTGACTTGTTGTCTTTAAGAGAAAAATAGTAGGATCTGTGGCCTGTTGTGTATTATTAAAGAAATAAAGCAGTCACTGATGTCATAGAGATAGGACTAGGGTAAGATATGGAAGGTGAATCCAGCTTTATTCATGGAAACCTTTTTTTGCTGCTTTTCTTCAGATTTTCTTTAGTCATCCCTGTTTTTGCTTACCCTTGGCCATAATTTGGTGGTGGTAATAATATTCTTAAATTTTACCGGAATATTTGTATGTGCTGATATTTCAATCTATAGAAACAATTCGTTTTTGCAAAAAGTTATTTTTTAAAGTTACACCTTCCACTTTATCTTCCAACTGACTCCCTCACAGCAACATTTAAAAAAAAAAATTAGAACTGGAAACAACACAAAAGAATTAGAACTTGGAACATTTTTTAAGAAGGTGGGAGAAGCCTGAGACTGCTATCAGCAACATTACTGGACAGGCAACTAAATGTCTAATCCTGCCTTGACACTGGCCCATGTGCAAAAAAAAAATGAAAAAAAAAAAAAAAAAAAAAAAAATGGAGGGCTTTGTTTCCTGATGCATGTACATTAAGGTAGGGTCAGGATGTCATTCATTTTTAATATTTCTTGTGAACTTTGGATCATCACAAGTATTCATGAGCCAAGAATGCAGGATGCAAACTAACGTGACTGATAGGCTGCTAGATGAATGGTGAGTCAAGTATCAGTGCACAGATGGTTCTGATTTGCTGAATTTTGTAGCTGCTGCAACTGAAGACATAAAATATCCTTCTAGTCATAAATTAGCTCTTTGGAAGCAAAACCTTGGCACCAGAGCTTTACAACCTTCAATTAGTAGGGAAAGAAGTATTTGAATGACTGTGGTATTGACATCTGTAGGCCTGCATAGTAATCATTCCTAATAGAAGAGAATATCTGTTTGAGGAGGTTTTGCATGGCTAATTAACTACCAGTGAGAATATGTAATTTTTTCATGATCTCCTGATTGTCACCTTTCTCTCATGATACAATTACATTTTATTGTAGCAAGTGCCTCACAAACCAATTGTCAGCACTATTTACGTATTGCAGAAGGCAGAACAAAAGTTCATGTTTAATAAAAAGCCACTGCATTTTGATCTTAGTAATTACTGAGACTTATTTTAACAGTTTTATTGACTTTTGTGTTTTTACCACTTTTGCAACAAAACAAAGAGCCATTTCCTTGACATAGTATTTCCCTTGCAGTAACAGCCAGCACTTAATCTACACTAATTTAAGTAGATTTTTTCCTTTTTTGTAGTTTTTCAGTTTTATAAACTTAATTGAAATATAAAAGAAGCCATTTAAAAAACTGATAGCTATATCCTCTGATATAAAATTCTAATTATTACCCACCAGAATTTTCAGTTTCATCAAATTCAAAGGATGTTTGTTGTGAAACCATTTTTATATGCAGAGATAGAACATAAAACATTTTTTTCCAGTGAGCCTCAATCAAAAATATTCTATTCTTCCCTTTTGATTAGAGTACTTTGATTATGAGTAAAAAGAAAACACTAAGAATAGTATGCATTCTTAAGACTTTAGCTAATTTCTGTTAACAATATGATCAGCCTCAGTATATAGACATTAAGATGAATCGGGGATATATTTCATAGCAGATCAATATTTACTGAATAATGACTTTATTTCTGTAGTATTTTGAGTACACTAATATATTTGATAATGATATAGGTTCACCATATGTGACCACACCTTAAATTTTTTATTTTTAAATTAAGTTGACAGATTTTGAAATACTGCAAAAACCAAACTTGAAAATGATCAAAAGCACAGTATGATAATGTAAACTGTCCTGAACTCAGTTTTCCTAAATGATCAAGGATAGTTTCCACAGTTGATTGCTTCCATAACAAAAATCATTTTTAAGTCCAGAATGAATACCAATCACATGGCCCCAAATTTCTCTCTTTTTAGACAGAATCCCCTCATTAGTAGCTAAAGATATTTCTTGTTACTCTATACATGGATCTAATTATTTAACAAAATAAATAATGAACTCTCGACTTGTAATTTTTGGATAAAGACACTTAAAAAGAAGTCAGTGGACCAGGAAACATATATAGTTAGATAAATAAAATGTTTCTATGATTCAGTATTCAAAGGAAAGTTATGAATGTTTAATTTTTTAAGTGTTATTTCCCTCAGTATAAGTGGTTTGTGCCTTTTAAATTTAGTAGCTATAACAAAAATATGTTTTTGTTAGGTATTATAAGATAGCACATCACCATAAGAATCTCAGCAAACTTATAGCATCTTTTTGCAAAAAAAACCCAGAGGGATTTATCCAATACTGGGTTTTACTAGGCATCATAAACTGTTCCCTATAAGCTGAACCTTCTTCTTGAAGTCCTCAAATACTGTTACTGGAGTTAAATTGGAAATGAACTTTTTGTCAAGGTAATAGAGATGTTGATATTTTTTCCTGAAAAGCAAATCTTTTGGGACCTTTGCCTTAATCAAAATGGTACTATGTATAGCTGATATTACTCTCTAGTAGTTCTGAAGGCTCTGGCATTGTCATATTAGAAGAATCTTATCATCAGGGCTACCTCAGTCTATTTATGCCATCCATTGGGATGTAATGTCCAAAATTCACTGAAGGAAACCATATTCAGTAAGAATGCTTATTGAGGTGAGCTAAAGCTCCAGAATTCCTGGATGAGAATGCTAAAGCCAAGCTGGAAACCAGCATTACAGGAGGCCTCAATTCAACCCTTGAATAAGCCATTTCCTCAAGAGCCAGTAGTGGATCCTTTTATCAGTTTACCAATATCTCCCTCCTTATTCTGATGCGTGAATCCATTTTGTAATTTTACAGACACCTGAGCACAGTGAGCCACTCATCCTTCCTGAACACTTTACTAAGGCAGAGGAGTAGCTGTAGGTCATAGTTAAAATGTTCAAGCTATCCTACATTTCAGACAAGAAAAAGTTTGTTTCCTCATTCACCCGGAATCTGAGGTTCGTATAGCAAATCCAGGGGTGAATAGATTATTACTGGTAGTAGTAATCTTTGTATTGAACTTAAAAGCTTACAGAATTCTTACTTGAGCTTTAATTCTCAAAATAATTCCATTAAAGTTGTCTTCATATTTCTTTTCTGTATGAGAAAAAGAATATAAATTCTTGAGTATAAGCACATTTTTGTTACTGAATTTTAGGAGTCCAAAAGTAGTCCTTATTTTGTAGAACAGTATGAAGTGCCAATGAAGAATTAAATAAAAATTACTTTATTTGAAGAGCCTCTTTCTGGAAAGTGACACACATTTGGATAGTATCCTTCTCTTTGATTATGTGGGATACCCAGAGTGTCTTCTATATTTACTTTTTTATCTTTGAGAAAGTTTTACTCTGTTCACAATTAAGGGTTAGACTTCATGATTCCACTTCACTCTTACCATTTTAAAATGGTAGAAATAGAAATTTTCCATAAATTGGACATCGTTTTGTTTATTAGCTAGAAGTGCTCATGGCAGCACAACTTAACCATCCAGCCAACTGACAGCAAATCCAGGAGGCATTGTCTCTTCCAGGAGGCCTCAGAGAGGACTGGAATATATTAGACCGAATTTTGTTTGTACATCAGAGGCTCCCAGGCCAAAACCTGTTATACCTAAAGTGCCTAGCATATAGGAGGCACTAAAATTCTCAGTATCTCAACTAATCCTTTCTGTCACAGAACACATTTCATGATGATTGGCAAGCCAGTGTTTTATTAAGATAGAACTATGTACAGCAGCCTTGGGAAACACTTTGTTTCACACTAGTGGTATGATGGGCATTTATTACCAAGATAATTTCAATGGAAAACTGGCTCAGAAGGTGGTTACACATGAATTTTCCTAGGAGTTGGGGAGAGTTGAGTGGTAGAAATAAAGAACCCCTGAGTGACCAGAAAGCAATTCCAATTTTCAGGTTACTGAGAAGCAATGGCTTTGCTATCCTTTGAGAAGCTGGAATCCAGGAGGAGGGGTGAATAAAGAATGGTGTTGTGACAGTTTAAACCTAGCCACAAAACACCAGCATATTTTAAAGGGAAGGAGTGAACACACTTGGCAATAGAAGCTAAAAGTTGAGAGTCTACAAATTAAGGTTCTGCTTGCTCAGCCAATGTAATTTATTCTCTAGTTTGGCACTGGCTACTCCATTATTTCCCCTTGTACTGCTCCTATCTTCTGCCCCCTATTTAACCCATGAAAAAAGGTGATGGCACTTTCAGCTGCTGTAAACATGAAGCTGCTGAACAAATACTTCACATAAGGATCTTCACTGTGGCTTTCAATCTTCCAACTGTATTGTGGGATCTGCCCTGTGTCTACTTCAAGGTTATTGAGAGTCAGTCATCCCCCAGATAACAGCACGGTATGAAAAAGAAACCTTAGAGACAGCAAGCTTGTTGTAGAATTTAACTTCTGATACTGGTACACAGTATTAGATGACATGGACTGTTATTCATCTGCTCAAAGGTTAAATTACCTGTATAAGAAAGTAAGCAACATCATAAGCTCCTTTTGTATGTTCACATTAATTAGGCTCACTTCAATGATAGAAAACTAAGATTCTAATTAATAAGAATTTAAACTAAAAAGATGTCCTGGATCCACTCCCAGCAAAGGTTAATAATGAATTCATGTGCAGTTTTCATATGTGACAGTTTCCTGTAAAAATGCTGTTTTCAATAAGCAAATTATCTATAGAGATAATTTCTAAAGAGTGCACGACAGTGACACTGATTTTTACTGGTCTTGTCCCATTGAGGAGAAGAGGCCTGCTTTATAGTGACACTGTCTCTACTGCCAACTACTGTACTTTTCTGTAATTTCCATTTGTTGGTTTCCTCTTTATTTCTTCCTTTTTTCAAAGCTTGGCAAGTATAAAAGTTTCAAGAATCTGGACATGAATGCATTTTTTTTTTTTACAAGTGTCAGAAGTTTTCCTTATATATTATTACTTACTCTGTATCAATAGGTTGATTCACGAAAGGCTGCAACAAAGCAAGTCAATCAGACGCAAAATAGGTTACTAGAAAAAAAAGGCCACAGTGAGAAAAGTGCTGAGTCCTGTGCAACGTGGAGAAAAGTGCAAGAGGAGGAGAAGCTGACTGGGTTGTTCAACAGTGAAACAGCACAGGTGAGAGGCGTTCTGTTGTTGTTGTTTCCCTTAATATTATATTAGAATATGCCCTTTGGGAATAAAGACTTTTATTTTCTTCTGAGGGCCAAGGTTGTACAGTTTTGTTAAATGAGAAAGGACAGAAAATATCCTATCCAGTGGATAAAATCAAAGCAGCCAAAACCAGTTATCATAGAAACAGAATGACAGTGAGCACACTTGCATGCAGATCTGATTTCTTTCTTTAGCCCGAGAATCTAATGAAGTGCACTTGAATTTGTTATGCCATCTACCACCCATGAGGGACTCACCCACCATACTCCATACTGTTACGTTGGCTCCTCCAGTCTAACTCATAAACAGCTGTGAGAGGGTCCCTGTCACTGTGGTTGTATTTCAAAATGACGGACTTTTATATCATCCGATCATTTGTTTGGTTAGTGACTCACCTTTAGCAGATGCGTCATTCAAGCAACAGCAGAAGTCTTTCCTAATTTAACCTTTTTTGACAAGGAGAAGCATACAAGGTATTTATATCTGCAGTGAAAAAAAATTTTTCTCAAAATGGCTAACATTTTATATGATTTCAACATCATTTTCCAAATGGTTTCAGGTAGTTTACAATATGGAACAAGATAATGCCCCCATCTTCTATCTCCTCCCATGCACCCCCCCAAAAAAAACCAATTGGTTAATAAGGCAGCTGGGATGTTAATCATTAAACTGAGCACTGAATTTAGCTCTGAACTTCCTGGCAGCCAAGGCAAAAATTAGAAGCCTGCAAGTTAGGCATTTCTCATCTAACTAGCAAGCATACAAGTTTATCTAGAGAGAAAAATGCTTTTTTTTTTAGTACTAATAGGAATCTCTTGCATTTATTCTGTTATAAAACCACAGTAGCATCATTTCCTTTTTATTTTATTTTCAAATTGATACAAAGGAATCTACTTCAAGAGGACACATTTTATAGTTCCCATTTATAAAATTGAAGACAAATATTGCTTGGTGACAAAATTTAGATATTCTTGAGTGCTCTTTTTCAACCCTCCATTGTATAACTACGTCATAATTTGCATATCCATTCTCCTATTAGTGGGTACCTGGGCTGCCCGTGTCTCAAGCCACCATGAATTATAGTTGCTCTGAATATTCGGACACAAGTCCTTTTATGGATATGTTTTGTTTGTCCTGAGAAGTGGAATTGCTGGGTCATGGGGCAGATGTATGTTCAACATTATAAAAAGCTGACAAATACTTCCCACTCTATACTCCCATCAGTAACGTATGTGAGTTCCAGTCATTCCACCTCCTCCCCACTATTTGGTGTTTGTCAGTCTTAATTTTAGTCAACGTGTGTATATTAGTATCTTGTGGTGATTCCAGTTATCTTTATCTGATGACCAATAATTGTGAGCACTTTTTCCTGTGCTGACTGCCCATTCATATACCTTCTTTTGTGAAGTGTCTTTTCAATTTTTATCCATTTTTATTTGAATGATTGTCTTTCTATTATTAACTTGTAGGAATTCTCTATATATTCCACATATAAGTCTCCTGTCCAATGTCTATATTGTGGATATGTTCTCCTAGTGTGCAGCCTGCCCATTCATTTACTTAACAGTGTCTTTGATGAGCAGGAAGTATTTGTTTTTATTTGAAATTCAGTTTATCAATTTATTATTTTTTTCTGTAAAGAAATCTTTGCCTACCTCAAGGTCACAAAGTTATTTTGTTATATATATTTTTAGAAGGCTTATTGTTTTAGCTTTCATATTTGGGTCTATGAGCCATCTCAAATCATTTGGGTATGGTGTGAGATAGGGGTTGAGGTTCCTTCCATATTGAAAGCCAGTTACCCCAGTACCATTTCTTAAAAAGATTTTCCTTTTCCTAATTAAATTTCTTTGGAGTGTTTTTCAAAAGTCAGCTGACTATATAAGCATGGGTCTATTTCTAGACTCTCTTTTCTATCAGTCTATTCCACACTGTATCAATTACTGTAGGTTTACAGCACGTTCTGAAATTAGGTAGTTTAAGTCCTTCAACCCCTTTCTTTTCTTCAAAGATGCCATGGCCATTTTAGTTCCTGGTCCCCTCCATAAAATGTAAGAATCACCTTGTCAGTTCCCACTAAACAGCACAATGGGATTTTAATTGGGACTACACTAAATCTAAAGATCAGTTTAAAGGGAAATGAAATCCCAGCAACATTGAGTTCTCCAGTGCATGAACCTGAGACTTCTATTTGTTTCTTTCAACAATCTTTTGTAGTTTTTAGTATAGATATCCTATACATCTTCTATTAAAAGTATTTCTCAATATTTTGGTTCTTAATCCTATTGTATATGTCATTTTTTCAAAAATTTTATATTCCAGTTATTTGTTCCTGGTATATAGAAATAAAATTGATTTTGTATATTGACCTTGTGTCTTGGGATCTTCCTAAAATTCACTGATTAGTTCTAGTAGTTCTTTTGTATTCTTAGGATTTTCTACATCATCAATCATGTTGTCTGTAAATAGAGTATTCTTCCTTTCCAACATGTATGCCTTTGATTTATTCCTTTCATGTCTTATTACACCTGCTGGGACCTCTAATACTATACTGACTACCCAATATAGTAATGAGAGTGGGCATCCTTGTTCCTAATCTTAGGGGGGAAAGCATTCATTCTTTCACCGTTAAGTATGATGTTAGCTGTAGGTTTTTCCTAAATGCACTTTATCAGGCTGAGGAAATTTTGTTGTATTTATAGTTTGTTGAAGAATAAATTTTAGTCATGAATGGGTATTGTTTTGGGGGATGTGTCGAGATGATCATATGATTTTTCACCTTTACTAGTATAATGAATTGCATTGATTTTTGAATGTTAACATTTTATTTCTGGAATAAATTCCATTTAGTCGTGATGTGTTGTCATACTGAATTCAATTTGCTATTTCTCCGTTATGGATTTTTATATTTACATTGTTGACAGATAGTGGTTGGTAAATTTTCTTTTCTCTCAATATCCTTGTATGGTTCTGTTTTCTAGTCATTATATGTTACATTAGAGGGAAGTGTCTATTTTCAGAAAATGTCTCAGTAAGATTTGCCTTTCATAAAAATGACAGTTTAGAAAGAAAACTATCTAGGACTAGAGTTTTGTTGTAGTAAAATTTCAAATTATGAATTTACTCTCTATCACAGATAATAGTGATTATTAGATTTTCTTTTTCTTCTTGTGTCAGTTTTGGTAATTTGATCTTTCAAGGAATTTGTCCATTTCATTTAACTTGTCAAATTTGTCAGCACTGTGTAGTTCATGATATTCTCGTTATACTTTTAATGTCTTCTTTATCCATTCCTGATAATGGTAACTTTATTCATTTTGCTTTATAGTGACAGTCTCCCCAGTCCTAAACCATGGAACGCATTGGTCTTTTCTGCATCACTATAGTTTTGTCATTTTGAGCATGTCAGTATAAATCAGACTATACGCTATGTAACTTGTTGAGATTGGCTTTCTTTCACCGTAACACCCGTGAGATCCATGCAAATTTTGCATCTATTGATAGTTCATTCCTTTTTATTGCTAGGTAGTATTCTGAGGTATGGATGTAGTGTTGAAGAACATATGAGTTTCTTCCAGTTTTTTGCCTTTCACCATTTAGTATGACGTTAGCTGTAGATTTTTGGTAGATGTTCTTTATCAAGTTGAAGTTCCCCTCCATTTCTAGTGTATTGAGAGTTATTATGAATGGGTGTTGAATATTGTCAAATGCTTTTTTATATCTATTAATATGACCATATGATTTTTCACCTTTATACTGTTACCATGGTGGATGACACTGATTGATATGTGAATACTGAAACACTCATATTCCTTGAGTCAACCCCACTTGGTCATGGCGTATTATTCTTTTCATTTGTCATTGGGTTCAGTTTGTTAGTATTTTGTTGATGACTTTTACATCTCTAATGAAGACTGTTGGTCTGTAGTTTTCTTTTTATTTTATTGTCTTTTTCTGGTTTTGGAATCAGGTAATGCTTGCTTCATAAAATGAGTTGAGACATCTTCTAATTTCTGGAAGAGATTGAATAGAATTAGTGTTTCTTTTTAAATGTTTTAGAGAATTCTCCAGTGAAACCGTCTGGACCTAGAGATTTCTTTTCCTTTTTTAACTATGAATTCAAGTTCTTTACTAAGACTATTCAGATTATCTATTTCAAGAGTGGACAGATTTTCCTATAAAGAGCCAGACAGTAAATATTTAGGTTTTACAAGTCATATGGTCTCTCTTTTGTTCAACTATGCATTGTAGTGCAAAAGCATCATATACAATAGGTAAACAAATGAGTATAGCCGAGTTCCAGCAGAACACTTACGGCACTGAGACTTGAATTCCATGTAATTTTCAAGTGTCACAAAGTATTATTTCCAGCCATTTAAAAATGTAAAAACCATTCTTAGGCGGCAGGTTCTACAAAACAGGTGTTGAGCTGGATTTGGCCTGCAGACCACAGTTTACCACCCCCTAATCTATTTCATCTTGAGTTATTTTTGATAATTTGTGCTTTTCTAAGAATTGGTCTGTTTTGCCCAAGCTGTTATATTTTTATTTGTAGAACTGTTCATAGTATTCCTTTATTTAAATTCTCTAAATGGAATTGAAGCCTATAGTAATATTTCTTTCCAAATATCAGTAGTTTTCTCTCTTTTTTGGTCAGGTTTATCAATTTTATTGGTCACAGAGCCAGCTTTTGAGTTTTCTCTATTTTTGTTTTGTCAATTCCATTGATTTCTGCTCTTATTTTTATTTCCTTCATTCTGCTATGTATTTATTTTCTCTTTTTCTAGTTGCTTGAGGTAGAAAGAAGCCTCAGTTACTGAATTGAGACTTCTTTTTTAATATAAGTATTTAGTATTAGAGATTTTCCTTCTAACACTGTGTTAGCCATGTCCCATATATTTTGAGACGTTTTCATTTTCATTCAGTTCAATATATTTTTAAGTTTCCCTTGGGTCTCTGACCCATTCCGGAGTTTTTAAAATTTTTCAAATGTTTGAAGATTTTCCTGTTATTTCTTTCCTTCAGCTTGATTTAGGTGTATTTTCCTTTTCTTTTTCTATTTCAGGTGGAAGATTAGGCTACTGATTTGAAACCTCTGTTTTTTCTAATATAAGCATTGAATGCTATAATGACCTACTAAGTCCCATTTTAACTGCATCCCATAAATCCTTATATATTGTATTTTAATTTTGTACTTTCCCATGAGACTTCTTTTGATGTCTTGGTTATTAGAAGTGTGTTGTCTAATTTCCAAATGTTTAAAGATTTTCTATTACTGATTTCTAATTTATATTATTATCTGAGAACATGCTTTGTATAATTTTGTATTTGTTAAGGTTTATTACATAACCCCCAGGATATGGTCTATCTTGGTGAATATTCCAATTGCGATCGAAAAGAACATGTACTCTTCTGTTTTGGGGTGGAATGCTCTATAAATATCAGTTAGATCCCATTGGTTTGTGTGATCTAACCTTGCTGTTTTCGTCTAGTAGTTCTCTGTTAATTACTAAGACTGATGTTTTCTAGTAAGGAGGATTGTGAGCTGCTGCCCCTTTGCTGTCCCTTGCTTAATGCAAGGCAATGGTGGTCAGTAGGGCTATGTACCAGTAAAACTTTACTCACAAACAGGCAGCTAGCCAATGAGCCACAGTTTTCCAACCCTAGCCAGACTGTCTCTCCCAATCACAGCTCTCAGTAAACTGAAGACGGCTGGTGGTTAAATCCTTTGATGAGTGCCTTCCCATTTGACATCATTTGTTGTTGCTTAAAGAGAGGTAAGGTATTTAGGTCGCACAAGAGATGATTCTATCTTGAAATTTTAGTAGTTTGACTTCTATTACCTAGACGGGGATTAACTAGATCATCCACTTCTACATGTAACTTATATGTAAATGCAGTTTAGGTTAGCTTGCTTATGGCTCTCAGCCTTTAGAAATATGATTTGATGGTGTATTTCTTTTTCTTTGTGCAAGAACAATGCTTTATGGGCCTACTGGAGTAACCATTAACTCATTTTGCCTTTAGTGAATTAAGCTGACAAAACTTTAGGAAAATTGCATTCATGTGACTTTGTTAGCTCTCAGGCAGTAAAGAGTAGTTTATAGTTATCTCAATAATTTATTTCTTTTTAATGGAAAAGCTAAAGAGCCTTCAAGACATCTCTTTTGACACAGTGAAACTGAAATTTGTATAAACTGCTTGATTCCTTTTTGCTTAGGAGTTTAGGGTGAGCATCTTTTCTTAGATAAGCTTCTGGACAAATAAGATTTTTACCAGCTGTCTTCTCGATGTCTGTTATGGGAAGATGTCAGTCAATCTCTGGTGCTCCAGCAGGAGGCTACAGGGGGCAGGCCACTAGCTAAGGCCAGTCTGTGGGTGCACAGCACTTGCACCACCATCTTGCTCCAGTGCTTCTAGTATCTTTAATTATTACCGACCAAAAGTCCTTCTAATTATTACTGTCTTATCCCCCATAAGATTAAGCCTGTTTCTTTTTCTTGCCAAAAAATTCATTTTTTCGTATTTTTAGACGATAAATTATTTAAGAAATAGCCTACTTCTTGGTTTAAAAGAACCAATCAATCAAGTTAACCAGATTTGGTCATTTGATGCTGGTAAGTACTTTATAAACACTTAAAATCAAGAACCTAAATATAAAAAGCACACAAAAACTTGATCTTGTGTAACAAATTTTATTTAGCATTCTTATAGAGTACACAAAATAAACACTTGGATAACTCAAACCTAACAAACACATATGTATTTTCTCATAGGAAAGCACAAGGAGAAGACAAAAATACTGTGAGTCTCAAGAATTTCTGAATGGAGTAAAAAGTTCTCCACAAAAATCCAGCTGTATACAGTTCCCTAATTCATTTTATGAACCCCATCAAGATTTTACCAGTCCAGAGATGTTCAACAAGTCAAGCTCTCCAACTGGTATGGAGGTCACAGAATTAGACAGTTCTACAGGATTTTGGCTTACACTTTCCCAGTTTACTCTTAGTGAAGAGATAAAGGCAGATGTATATTATTATGGCTTCACCATTCTTCTTCTTTTGATATTAGTATGTCTTGCTTTATATTTTCTCTAAAGATATCAAATAAAATCCTTTTGCTAATTTAAGTTTCCAGTTCTTCACAGAAATGTTGCATTCTTATTTCAGGCTTTTCTCCCAGACATTTTCAAGGTAAGTGGCTTATAAAAAGACGAATGCTTTATATTAGAGATGGTGTAATGACAGAGTTTGGAAAATACTTTTTAAGGTTCAGATCACCTAGGAAATCTAGAAAAGGGGTTAACTTTTTTTTGATCAAAGGAGAAATCTGAAAATTAAAATGTTAATAGGGACAATTTATCTTAGAAAATTTTTTTAAATACATAGATTGACAGATGTTTCCAAAAATTTTATATACCCTGATATACTATACAGCTATCTTCTAAAATATATTACTAAAAGCTAGGCACATTTTATGAAATGTGATTAATAATTTGCTTACCTTACTACAATATGGACATTCACCAAATATGACGTTAAAACTCTGTCTGCTAGTCAGTAGTCCTCTCAACCACTGAAGATTTTAAAAAGAGAAGAAAGGGAGCAGTGTCAACATGATTACATATTACAGGTACTCCAAATAAATTTTTCTGTTTGAGTGCATTATATTTTTATGCCAGATGGTTTGCCGCCTTAATTTTCTTTTGCAAGAGTAAGAGGAACATCTCCTGAGCCAATACCAAACTACTAAAATGCTGAATAACAACAAGGGGAAACCAGTATGGATTTCAAGGTCTATACCACTGATTTATATGCAAATTATAGGCCCCTTTAAGAATCTGATAAAAAGTATGCACCTTCTCTACCCCAAAACAGAGGTACACAAAAGTAACTCCATGGGGTTCACAGACCCTCCCTAAATCCATTAATCACAAATTAAGAACTCCTGCTATAAAAGATATCCTAGGCTCTTTAAAATTTAGGTCTTAATTCTGATCTTAATCACCAATAGTAGGGTTAATTCTCAATCCATTAATTACAAGCAGGAGGCAATCCATTTTTAAAAATTAAATGAATTTTCATTATTACAAAAGAAAGCACATGTTCCCTTAAGAGTATCTCTATAATTAGACCTAGTATTTTATGATTTTATATAAGGTAAATTGACATCTCTACCTAAATTCTCCACTGTTAAACTGCAGCTAGCACCAGCTAGCACCAGCTGCTATCTCTGATCACAAAGATCAGGAGGTAATATCAAGGAAGTTTTTAAAAACTGAAAGCTGCAAGTCATTTTGTATATAGATGCACGTACAGTTAGTCATATGTCCATTGTGCCCTAAGATGAGTGCTAGAGAGCAAGTGACTGCAGACAGGAAGGAAAGCAGACTTCTCGTGTATACAGTAAATAAAGTGTCATTGACTTAAGAGTGTTGTGAGTTATTTAGATCATAAAATGCATTCTTCTCAATATCGAAAGTAGGATTATTACATTTATTCTATAGTTAAATATAGCCTGAAAAAGTAATAGGTACTCTACAGTACTAGCTCCCTTTCACCTAATTGCCACCATTACTCCTACTTGGAGGAGTTTACAGAGTTTGCATTGTGGTTACATGAGATATTTACAGAAAGATTCCAATGTTCCATCAGTTTAATTTGTTATGCATCAATAAACAGTCCATGAGTATATGCTAGATACATTTTCCCACTTCTTGGATACTTTAGGACATTTATAAATTCATTAGTAACCACAAAGAAATAAAATACACATTTGGAATGAACTGTTGTTAAAGGAGATAATGGCAATAAAAGATCACTATTGCTTTTAGATTGTTTAGATTTCAAATATGCATATTTCCTATGCTGTTAGTCTTACTGATATTTTTATTTTTACCTCATATAAACATATTTGATGGAAAGGCTGTCCACACTGTGAATTATCACACACTTGATCAGGAATGGCACCGTTAAGTTGATAGGCATAACAAATTCCACAATCCATAGAAAAATCCTTCAAGAGAAGAGAAATATTGGGGGATGGGGTGGTGGGAAAAAAATATTTATAAGAATACACAAGGTGAAATTAAAAAGTGAATAATATGGTATTAGATACTATTAAATTTTTATAAAGGTAACTATATTGCTGTTACAGAAAATACAGTCACATCACTATTTAACACCTTAGAAAAGCTATCTGTAAGAGAGGGCTGCCTTTTTCATCCAATAAATAATATACATATACCAAAAAGCAGATTCTACTTTTGGCTCACAAGATGTTTCGGGCTTAAATAATATTCCCACTATGTACATCAGTATAATGCCACTGCAGTATGCAAAGACAGAAACTGACATTAGCTGGTGATTATACTAAACTTCAAAATTCTGCAACTAAAGGAAAAAGACAAAAACATCCCCACCACTTTAGTAGTCTACATTCTTAGCAGCTTTGTCAAAAATCAATTCTTAGTTTATTTTTGCAGTGTAGTAGTGTCTATTCAATTTTGAAAAACTATGCTGCCAACCTTCACAAACACTTGTTTCAAGCTAATTAAAACTTTATTTCAGTCATCCATAAGCAGATAGTATAGAAAATCCAAACATCTCATTAGCTACATTGGACCTTTCCCCTATTTTTAATAATAAAGATGTCATTAATCACTTTACTGCTACAATGACCATGAAAAAAGTACACTTATAACCACCAATCAAAGGTTAACAAGTTCTTTGATGCAACTGCCAATTGCAGTTCAGAAGTCCATTATAAATATTCTTCCAATTCCTTCCCTTTCAGCCTCATTTTTCTCTGGTGCCTAAAAGAACATTTGACTTTCATTATGCAACACTGTTTGGAATATCAAAGCACTGATAAGACTTACAGATTTTTCCAGGATAGCACGAGCTGGAAAATCAATTTCTAAAACATCTTTCAAATTTTGTAACAGGCTATTTTCTGGATCCCTGAAAACATGAAAAAAACCTGTTATTGAATTTGTAAAATCATAGAAAAGTAACAATTATATTGCAAAGATACCTACCACAAATGTATGTTTCTGCTCAGCCTAATTCCCAGGGGTTTTACCACTTCAAATATTAAAAAAAAAAAAAAAAAGTTTAAGAATTTAGGGTTTGCTGCTGTCATTTTGTAAAGTCACATTTGGCACAGAATTTGTCTCTTTTTATTGAGCTATAATTGATAACACTGTATTACAGATTTAGGTGTACAACATAGTGATTTGGTATATGTATATATTGCAAAACGATTACAAGTTTAGTTAACATCTATCATGCAGTTACAAATATTTTTACTCTTGATGAAAACTTTTAAGATCTAATCTATTAGCAACTTTGAAATGTACATAATATTTGTTAATTACAGGATTTGTTTCCTAAGTACGTGATTAGAAAATCTAAATCATATATATTATATATTAAAACACAGAAGTACACAGTTCACAATGAGACATTTTCATTTAAGATGTTTACCATTAATATATTAATATGTTAGAATATTTAATTACAATTAATATTTAATTATAATATGTAATTACAATTATTTGTCTACAGTGGTAGACAAATATTTTATAATTCTGTTAAAAATATTTAAACCTGAGATCTCATACCATGGTCAGCTCCAAGAAAACAGCACTCAGGAAGCATAGTAGGATGCCTGGGGTCTACTTCTATATGTATCGAAGCATTAGTCCCTAGAATAAAAGAATATTAAAGCTTTTAGAAGTAGAACAGATAATGAAACAAAAAATAAAGGAGTATTTGTCTGGGTACTTATTTCACTGTATACCCAAGGAAAGATTAACTAATTGTATTATAGTTTTTTATAAAGGTAAATATACTACTAATTTATAATTTAACAAAAAGAAGTAATTTGAAAATTTTGATCATGACTAAAGATTTGGGGATCCCAAGTTTCAAAAAACAGAGCCAATCCATAAGTTAATGTGATTAATTTAGATACGAATTCTGGTCAGAATTGCATTAAAGTTTGAATAAAAATTTTCTATGGAGTGATAAAAATCTTTAATATATAAAAATTACAAGTTTAAGAAATAATCTAAGTGATATCGTAATATTCTTGAAAAGTAATAGAACAAACATAAAAGACTAAAAATACAATAAATGGTAAAAATAAATGTTTAAGATTTGAGTTTTATAAAAACATTTTCTGCAATCTTTATCTCCCTGTGAAGCTTTCCTGGATAAGTTAACAAAGGGGTCAATTCATATTATTTTTGGAAACTGTTCATTTAATAACAAAAACAACTAACAGTTTACAGAATCTAAGGAAAAGCTATTTCTACTTGGCACTAAATTCTTTTATAAATTTTAACTGTACTAGAGTATGTACAAATTTCAGAAATTTTATTGTTTCTGAAGGTACACAGTGTGGTTGTTTAAGCTTAATCTGGATTTCATTTTTATGGTAAAAATGTCTTGATAAATTCTATACACTATAGAATAATCCTCTGGCTCAGGTTGGCAACAATATAAATACAGTTATTACAGATCTAGCAAAAAGAGGTAATCAAGTAAAATAAAAAAGTAAGTCCAGGTAATCAATAAGAAAAACAAAATTACAAAAAGTTAATTTATAATTTCATTGGTTAATGCATTTTTTACATGAACACATATTCCATGTTAGCCTTTATGTCACCTAATGGCTCCAGAAAGTACTTTCACTTAACAACAATGATCGTATTAACTAGTCTTTTGATTACTTTGCTGAAAACCTGGTCCTAAAAGGGCAAATCAATGCCTGAAGAAAAAAAAGGAGCTAGAAGGTAAATATAGGGAGAGTGAATAAATACCAGGTTGTTTATGCTGAACAATGAGAAGTAAGAAGTATATTTAATCATAACCTAAGAGAAATAATTATTTTAATGGGGCCATTAAGATAATAAATTACTGCACTTCTTTGAAGCAAACATTTTAGTATCTACTTGTTCACAAATATACCATAACTTGGTTAATTATTCCAAATTAAATACTGTTAAGACTTTTTCAAACTTGATAAGTAACAGTACTGTCTGTAGAACTGCTGCGCAATTATACTTTCCTCTTCTCATAGTAACATGTCACTTTTCCCCCCAGATAATCTATTATGCCTGGGTAGAAACTAATTCGGATATGATTCACATCAAAATATCAAAATATCCTTCATAACTATATAGTATTTACTGTGAACTCAAATATAGTTTAAAACATCTAAAATCTTGAGAGGTTGAGCTTTAAAATTGACTTCATGTATTGCTTGCTCGTAATGAGAATACATAAAACAATCATCTCATAGTAAAGAGAATATGGTAATATTTCCAGGATGATATTTATGGTTATTCCACATCTTATTAATTTCATATATTTACAGTAAATTAAATACTTAAAATATATTCAATTATTATTTTGTAAAGCTTTCTTTTTACTCTTCAATGGCATGCATGACCCACTTCAGGTTCTTTTACCCTCCTCTATATTTCTGTCAGAAAATACTTCCAAACTTGTTCGTACTTGTCTAGTTTCACGAATGAAGAATTCATTATTTCTAACACAGTTCTTTTCCTAAGTAATGGAAGTTCTGAAAAATCTACTCCACAATTTCTGTGCTAATTGAAAGCTAATTAAATACTATCTCTGAATGCTACTTCCATGGATTAGATCATCACCTTTTGTAATGAAACACCTCAGTACTTGCCCTTTCTACTTGAAATAGTCACATTTAAATACATAGTAATAAAAGAAATCATAGTTCATCTCCCAAAGTTTTAATAGTTGACTTCATACAAAAAAAGTCATCTAAGAGTCCAATGTCATCTTAGATTCATTTTCCTAAGTAATATAAAATACAATCAAACACCTTTTTAAAAAACCTCCTTAATCCTTTTTTACTCTACCTAATGCAATTCTGCGTGCTGTAGCACTCCTTGTAGGTTTTTCCGGCTCAAGTACCCAAGTCTTCTCATCAATTTCATCCATAACATCCCAGAATGCCTTCAGTGATTCCAGTGCTGCCAAAAACTGACTATGAATGCTTATTAAGGAGCTCTGTGAAAAGACAGACGAAAGCTGAATAAGCTGTATGACACTATCAATAGTGGATTATCTTTCACTTAGGATACAACTCAGTTTACAAGTTTTAAGCTCTGTTTCATTTCAGCTAAAACTAGACTCTAGTAAACAACAGTCAACTCTCCCTGCTTCACATCTCTTCACCACTACTAGTATTAACAGAATTCTTTTTTGATTGTCACTGGACTGTGCACTTATCAAGAAAGAACGCTTTTTACAAACCATATTTATTAGGATGCATTTTGTACTATATGTATGGAAAGGTATACCCTGTATTAATAATTACTATTATTAACGTATACAATACACATTTAGCATAGTGTCTACAATTTTAGTATGAAAATATTTTTATTTTCGCTCAGTTATCAAGTTAAATGCAGTGCTATTTGTAATTTGATTAAATTACTTTTATACACTGTTAATAAATAACTTTGCAGACTTAATTAGACAAAGAGTATGAAAAGGTTTTACACACTTTTAAAGAATTCAACAAATTACAAACAGGATTTCTTTTGATGTTAAATTTTTAGCCAATCTCTGAATGCAGTATTTCAGGCATTAATCCTTTATGGGAATTAAATATATTTTCACTAAATGACAAGAACTAAAGCCATCATTGATTTTAAAAATCAATTCATAAAGTCAAGAGTTTCTTATAAAATAATGTGGTATGGTTAAAAGATACAACCATTTACTAAATATTTTATATAAAAAGCCGTCAAAACTAAAACAGTTTTAAAAAGAATTAAGGATTTTTTTTTTTTTTTTTTTTTTTTTTGCATAGAGT